>NW_006288117.1:9439-12381 GCF_000327345.1 Myotis davidii | reverse complement strand
AGGAGCTACAGCTCACACAGTTCCTCCCCCTTCCTGCTGTCACACCCCAGTGAGCCCCTGGAGCTCCTGGTCTCAGGTGAGGACTCCTGACCCTGTCTGCTGATCTGGCAACTCAGAGAACTCTCCCTGTACGGATTATGAGCTGAAAGGGAGTGAAGGACTCTTGGACGGTCACCCCTAGGAGATCGTTTCCTTAGAGGCCTCTCAACCTGTCCACTCCCTTTCTCTCACCTGGATACTGAAGCAGTGGGAGGGTCTCAGGGGTCAAAGCACAGATATAAGAGAGTGTCTGTGTGAAATTGGGTCCGGGCTCAGCCCAAGCCTCTCACCCTCTTCCTGTCCTCATTTCCAGGACCCTCTGGAGGCCCCAGGACCTCACCCCCAGGGCCCACATCCACAGCTGGTGAGTCCCAGGGATCTCTGCTCAGAGGGAGCACAGCCCCTTGAGCAAGTCCTGAGTCTGTCAGGGGATCGAGTGCCCCAGATTCTCAAGGACGGGCTTGTGTCCCAGGGGTCTGGGAGTCCCAGGCTCTGAGGCAGGTGATGGGTGGGGTGGTCATGGCAGAGGGAGATGTGGGGGCACAGGCTGGGGAGGGGGAGCTGGCCTCATGTGGGAGAAGGCAGCCCCCACCCGTCTGCCCCATCCTGAACCCAGGAGGCTCTGATGATAGGTCTCTCCCTCCCACGGTGTGTGAAGGTCTCTGTGCGGAGGTGGTGGGTTCCACCATGTGGGGACGGGGACTGAGCTATAAGAGGTTCAGGTGCCTCTCACTTGGACAGGCTCTACCCTTATCTGGGCATCAGTGTAAAAGGAGAAAATCCTTGTCCAGAGCTCAGATTTCCTGTCAGTTCTGGCCCTGACCTCCTGGGACAGGGGCCTCACAAGGAAGCCCCCGGGATGTGATGGTATGGGGCCTGTCCCCTCTTTCTCAGTGATAGTGACACTGTACAGGGAGGGACAGGCAGGACAAGGGTCCAGGCCTCCAGGTCCTACCCCTCATCTCAGGCTCAGCTCAGAGGAGGGAACAGGGTGGATCAGCCCTGGTTCAGCTTCTGGCTCTGCTGCTCCTGATGTGGGGCTGGGCGGTCCCTTCTCTCCTCTGAGTGTCGGGTTCCTGTCTGCTCATCCCTGGCCCCATCCTGCTCACAGGCTGCTGGGAGATGAGGTGACATAAGGGCCTCACAGAGCTCAGGAAGGCAGAGCCCCAGCCCAGCCGACCTTCCTTGGGGGTGTCAGAGACATGTGGGTGGAGATGGATCCAGGAGAGACTCAGAGTCCACCCCACACCCTGCCCATTCCTGTCCCTGCTATGCTGGGGGCGGGTAATGAGGAAGGATCCTCAGCTGCAGATGAAACGTGGACAGGCTCCTGCAGAGGAGGATCCCAGAGCACAAATCTGCTGTTCACCTGGGAGGTGGGGAGGGGTTTTCTTGAGGACAGCATAAGGAACCCACAGTCCCGGGTTCCAGTCCCGTCCCACCCCCTCCAGGCTGGATGACCTGGGGCATGACTGAGCCTCAGTATAGTGGGTGGTAGGGTCAGCAATGCCTGGTGCATGACTGCTGTGACGTGAGAGGAGATGAATGACAGACCCTAGCACGTGCTTCGCACACAGCAGGTGCTCATTAAACAGCATCATTGGCTCATTCATGATGTCACTAATGTCTTAGGTCTCAAATGGTACTGGATAGCTGTCTTAGTGGCCTTGGTCCTGCTGCTCTCTCTTCTTCTCTTCCTCCTCCTCCAACATCAGCGTCAGAGCAAAGGCAGGACCTCAGGTGAGTAGGGAAGGGTGTGACCTGGGTCACACAAGGTGACCCGGGTCACACAATGGAGGGACTCAGAGCACCTGCTACAGGAAAACCAATTAGATGGAGAAGGTGAGCTGAGAAAAGGATTTCTCCAGAATCTCAAATCAGAAAACCTAGGAAGAATACACTCACTGGCAGCCCACATGGACAGAGGTAAGGTCATCTTTCATCCTTTTCAACCTCATGAATAGGAAACATTCTCACAAGTGCTTTTTTCGTATCTATTGATAAGATCATGTGATTTTTATTCTTCATTTTGTTTATGTGGTGTATCACGTTTATTGCTTCGCGAATATTGAACCATCTTTGCATCTCCTGAGAAAATCCTCCTTGGTCATGGTATGTGATCTTTTTAATTTATTGCTGGATCTGGCAACATGACGATAAGTGACAGGAGGATTTCAACAGTGGAATCAAGGAGTTGCTGGTCTGTCTCACTGCCTCTCCAGCAGAACAGGCAGCATGAAGGCCCCCTGGGAGTGTGTATGGCCAGGTGAACTGCTCAATATCAAGACTCAAGCAGGGAATGACCACCTCTCTTCCTTTCCTATCAGGGGAATGTTTGGACATGAAGGACAGACAAGCAGAAGAGAACAGACAGATGGACAATCAGGTGGGTCCAATACTCCCCCGGCCCCTATGTTTCTCAAACCCCAAGCACATTTCATCCATCTCTCTCCCCCTGCTCCAGGCTGCTGCATCTGATGCCCCCCAGGATGTGACCTATGCACAGCTGAACCTCTTGGCCCATAGACAACAAAAAAGTGCATCCTCATCCTCCCCATCAAAGGAGCCCCCAGAAGAGCCCAGTGTGTACGCTGCTCTAGCCATCCACTAGCTCAAGAGGGACCCAGACCCCACACTCCAGGAAAGGGGCCTGCAGGGACCCCAGTAGGCAGGGAAGCTGCCCCCAGTGATACTTGACTAGTGCCTCACCCACTGTGGAGACCTGAGGTGCCCCTGGGACTCTTGAGGATTCACCTTATTCTAAAGTCAAAGATAAGCCAATGTCTCTACATTTGGAAATCAAGGCAACAGACTTCCCAAGAATCAATGTGTGAACAAAAGCAAGTGAATGTTTTAACTGGAATTGTAATGTAAATATGACACATCAAACATATGAAATAATA
>NW_006288117.1:1239-8467 GCF_000327345.1 Myotis davidii | reverse complement strand
CCAAAGACCAGGTTCGATTCCGGTCAAGGGCATGTACCTTGGTTGCGGGCACATCCCCATTGAGGAGTATGCAGGAGGTGGCTGGTCGATGTTTCTCTCTCATCGATGATTCTAGCTCTCTATCCCTCTCCTTTCCACTCTGTAAAAACTTAATAAAATATATTTAAGAAAATGGGCAGAGGACCTAGGTAGACACTTCTCCAAAGAGGACATACCAATGGCCAATAGACATATGAACAGATGCTCAACATCACTAATCATCAGAGAGATGCAATTGAAACCACACACCTTTCAGAATGGCTATCATCAATAAATCCACAAATATCTATGTCCTCTATGATCACAGCAGCATTATTTACAAAAGCCATGATCTGGAAACAGCCCAAGTGCCCATTAGCAGATGAAAGCTATGGTATATTTACACAATGGAATATTGTGCAGCTGTAAAACAAAGAAGAAACTCTTACCTTTGGCGACAGCATGGACGGACCTAGAGAGCATTATGTCAAGTGACATAAGCCAGACAGAGAAAGACAAGTTCCCTATGATTTCACTCATTTTGGAATCTAATAAACAAAATAAATGGAAAAAAACATAGTGAGAGAGACGCATGTATACAGAGAACAGACTGACAGCTGTCAGAGGAGACGGGGTTGTGGGCTGATGGAGAAGGGTGAATGGATTAAGCAAAGAAATAAAAGAAAGACTCATGGACACAGACAGTACTATGGTGACTGGCAGACGGAAGGGTGCTGGGGGTAAAAATGGGGTAAGTGTTGTTGAAATAGACTAGACTTAGGGTGATAAGCACACAATACCATATACAGATGACATAGTGTAGAATCATATACCTGAAACCTGTATAATTTTATTAACCAATGTCACCCCAGTAAATAAAAAATTCAATAAAAAAACAAATACATGTAGGCTGTTCGGAGATGTGGTTCCACTCAGACCCTCGGCACCTGCTATTTTTAGGGTGAGAAGAAGGTGTCGCCTTCCTGTGAGGCAAGCACCTTGTGGACAGTGCGTGGGTGGTGGTGTGAGGACCCTGCCCCCACATCCTGTGACCTTCTCCGCTTGGCTCAGCCCCTGCCTCCTCTTCCTCAGAAGCACCCTGGTCCCCAAGTAATCAGTCTCCGGAAGTGCAGGTCGACAGGAGCTGAATATGGACTTAGTTTTTCTGAATTTCTGCTTTTTGCCTGCTTCTAAGGTGACAACGCAAGACCTGTCACTCTGCTGGGAATTTTATGGCTTTGTGACTTACATTGAAGTCTTTTATCCATTTTTAGTATACTCTTCTGTATGGTGTATGCGGGTGGTAACTTTTCTTCCTTCCTTCCTTCCTTCCTTCTTTCCTTCCTTCCTTCCTTCCTTCCTTCCTTCCTTCCTTCCTTCCTTCCTTTCTGTTTTGCATTTACCTGTACAATTTTCCAAGCAACATTTATTGCAGAGCCTGCCCTCACTCTGCTGTATATTCACAAAGTCACTTAGCATCAGGGAAATTCAAGTGCTGGATGTGGAGAAGAGGGAGCCCTTGTGCACCGCTTCTAGGGATGCAGCCGGTGCCACCTCTGTGGAAAGCAGTATAGAGGTTCCTCAAAAAGTAAAAAAAATGGAACTTCCATTCGACCCAGTGATCCCACTTCTGGGGATATCATCAAAGAAACCTGAAACGCTCATTCGAAAGATTATACACATCCACTATGTTCATTGTTGCATTATTTACAACAGCCAAGATGTGGAAGCAGCCACGTGCCCATCAGTGGATGAGTGGATTAAATAGCTGTGGTACATTTACATGATTGTTCTGCCATTCGGTCAATTTGCACATTAGCCTTTTATTATATAGGACTAGTGGCCTGGTGCATGAAATTCATGCACATTAAAAGGGAATTAATTAGAGGAAATATTGTAATATTGCTATTTGCCCATTCTCTAAAATAGAAGTGTCAGAGATGAAAGAAAATTAGTAAAATGTATATGAAAGTATCCCTCCTGTCAGAGTCTGGGGTGTGCTGCAGGACCCAGAGTCAAGTCCCTGCCCACCCACGGGTGCCTCGAAATCATGGGAGACCCGGACCTGGCCAGCCGCACCTCCATCAAGCCCCACTGGGCAGGGGGGCACAGCCTCAGGTCCCCAATCAAGCCCTGCCGGGTGGGGGCCACAGCGTCAGGTCCCCTGGCCAAGCCCCAGGTCACCTGGCCCTGGCATGAAGGATCAAGGGTGTGAGTGCGTGATAACCATTTGCATTTTAGCTCTTTATTATATAGGATTTTCATTGTTGGCACTGTTACAGATGTCCCAATTTCTCCCGTTTGCCCACTGCCACCCACACCATTTCCCCTTCCCTCAGCCCTCATTACACTGTTGTCTGTATCCTTGGGCTGTGCATATATGTTCTCTAGTGAATCGCTTCACATTCTGAATCAAGTCCCCAATCTCCTTCCAATCTCCTCTCCTCTGACATCTGTCACTCTGTCAATCCGTTTCTCTTCCTGTCTTGGTATGTCTCCCATAATGTTGCCCTTAGCATTCTTATTTTCTTTCCATACTAGTAGCCCGGTGCATGGATTGATGCACATGTGGGGTCCCTCAGCCTGGCCTGCACCCTCTCACAATCCAGGACCCCTCAGGGGATGTCAGACTGCCAATTCGGCCCAATCCCTCAGGCCAGGCTGAGGGATTAGACCAAAACCGGCAGTCTGACATCCCCTGAGGGATGTCGTAGCGTGCAAAGCAGCAGGTAGGCAAGGAGGAGCCCAAGCCTGGGCTGGGTGCTACGCCACTCATGCTTATTCCAGCCGGCCCTGCAGCGCCTGCCACCACCATTCAGTAGTGCTGCCGCAGAGGTGGGAGAGGAGAGGCTTGCAGCACTGCAGCCTTGCTCGCCAGCAGTGAGCCCGGGTCTGGCTCACGTAGGTCAGCTGAATGGTGCTCTAGCTGTGTGAGCACACTGACCACTAGAGGGCAGCTCCTGCATTTAGTGTCTGCCCCCTGGTGGTCTGTGTGCAAACGACCATCGGTCCTTTGGTTGCGTAGGCTTTTTATATATATAGATAGCCTTCCCCTTCAAGATAATACTGCATCTTTTGTAATATTACTGACATTATTACAGACGACCTTCATCTCTGCCTATATCCCCCCTCCACCCAGCGCAGACCCCACTGCAGACCTTCTGCATGCTAATATACTTGGCTTTGAGCTATAAATATATGCAAGTAAGTTCTTCCATCAATCTTTTTCTGCCTGCCCCCCTTACCTGAGATCTGTCCAGTTGTTCCATGTAGCATGACTCTGGACTTATTTTTTTGATCAAGTTATATTGTTCATTAGAGTCCACATATAAGTGAAATCCTGCAATATTTGTCTTTCTCTGACTGGCTTATTTCACTCAGTATAATACTCTCCAGGTCCCTCCATGATGTCTCAAAAGGTAAGAGATCCTTCCTTTTTTATAGCTGCGTAGACTCCATACTGTAAATGTACCACAGCTGTTTTATCCACTCACGCACAGCTAGTCACCTGGGCTGTTTCCAGATCTTAGCTATTGTAAATTGTGCTGCTATGAACACAGGGGAGCATATGTTCTTTCTGACTGATGTTTCGAGTTCTGAGGATATATTTCCACAAGTGGGATGAGCTGGGTCCATCGGCAGTTCCATTTTTGAGTTTCATGTTACCAACTGTGGAATAAATGACTAACACCTCTCCAGTGTGAGTTGAGACTGTTTCCTGATGGATGAACAGCACCAACCCGACACTGCAAAGTCCATTCAAAGTAGTGGTCACAGAATCCAAAGGCCAGACCAACAAAGGATATGATCCTTGCAGTGCCCGGGAGGGATCAGGCACCTGCCCCTCAAGAGCCTTCTCTCCTCCTGAGCCCTCAGTTTGGGGAAACTCAGAGCCAGGCCCAGGGCGGGAGAGTCCGCATGCAGTGGGTTCACAGCTTGCGGACCCGGAAGGGCTGCAACAGCTTCTGACCCACCACATCCTGTACGTCTCTGTTTTTCCGACACTAAGTCTCCTCCATTTGCACAGCAGGAGCCCTGAGAGCAGACGCCATGATGTCCATCCTCTCTGCTCTTCTCTACCTTGGTCAGTTGTGGACACGGGGAGGGTCAGCAGGAGGTGTGGCGGCACCCCCTTGTTCATGGGGAACCTCAGGCTTTGGCAGCTTGAGTGGACAGGGCCCTGAATGGAGGAGAATCAGCTTAGACATCCGGAAGCAAATCTCTCACATGGACTCCCTTCCAGGGCTGAGTCTGGGCCAGGGGATCCACGTGCAGGCAGGTGAGTGCTTCCCAGGCCCCAGGTCCCACCTGTTACTTTAGCCCTGGGGGTCAGGAGGGAGCAGAGAGGTCCTGGGATGAGCTGGAGGATGAAGCTGGGGACGGGCTTTGTAATGCAGCTTCTGGTTTCCTTCCAGGGACCCTCCCCAAACTTACCCTCTGGGCTGAACCAGGCCCCGTGATCCCTTATGGGAGCCCTGTGACTCTCTGGTGTGAGGGGACCCTGGAGGCCCATAAGTTTGATCTGTACAAGGAGGGAAAACATGTACTTTGGAACTCACAAACTAAAAGGCAGTCCATAACCAAGGTAAAGTTCTCCATCACACAAATGACAGAGCATGATGCAGGGAGATATTCCTGTAATTATAAAAGCCTCACTGGCTGGTGAGAGCCAAGTGACCCCTTGGAGCTGGTGGTGACAGGTGAGAGGAAATTCAGGGGTCCCTACCTCCGGCTCTGCCCTCAGGAAGCGGGTCTGCTCTCAGGGTGTCTCCCTCTCACAGCCCAGCCCTGGGGGACATGAGGGAAGAGTGAGCCTATTTAACAACTTGTCTCCTCCTGCCCTAGGATCCTACAGCAATCCCAGGCTCTCAGCCCTGCCCAGCCCTGTCGTGCCCTCAGGAGGGAATCTGACCCTCCAGTGTGGCTCAGGGCAGAGATTTGATAGGTTCATTCTGACTAAGGAAGGAGATCACAGGCTCTCCTGGACCAAGGACTCAGAGCCACACCCCAGTGGCCGGTCCCAGGCCCTGTTCTCTGTGGGCCCCGTGACCCTCAGCCACTGGTGGAGGTTCAGATGCTATGGCTGTTACAGGAACAGCCCCCAGGTGTGGTCATACCCCAGTGATGCCCTGGAGCTCCTCATCTCAGGTGAGTAAGTCCCATCCAGCTCCCCTCCATGGATTGAGGCACCAGACACTTTGGACCCTTCACTGGGAGGGGAGCCCGTTGGGAGGGGTGGGGAGAGGGAGCACAGGAGCTCCCGGGCCAGAGAACCAGGGAGAGACAGTGAGACCTGGGGGGCAGGACAGGAGAAGGAGTTATGGGAGGAGCAGCCCCTGTAATTCACGTCTGGTCACCCCAGGTGAGTCTCGGAAGCCCTCCCTCCTGAGCCAGCAGGGCCCCGTCGTGGCCTCTGGACAGAGCCTGACCATCCAGTGTCGCTCTGATGTCGGCTATGACAGATTCGCTCTGCACAAGGAGGGGGGACAGGGCCTCCCCCAGAGCCTTGTCCTACAGCTCCAGGATGGGCTCTCTCAGGCCCACTTCCCCCTGGACACTGTGAGCAGCTCCCACGGGGGCCGGTACAGATGCTACGGTGGATACAACCTCTCTTCTGAGTGGTCGGCCCCCAGTGACCCCCTGGACATCCTGGTGGCAGGTGAGGAGCCAGTGGGTTCAGTCAGGGACCTGACTCTGCAAAGGTCCTGTTGGGGTCTCAGGTGATACCAGAATGAGAGTGCAGGACCCAGGGAGGGAGGGAGACAGAGAAATGCAGGAGGTAGGAGAGGAGAAGGGGGACTCAGAGAAACAGAGATAGACAGAGAGGCGGGTCCTCAGAGAGAGGTCTGGTGGCTTTCAGGTCCGAACAAGGTGGGCAGGCAGCCCTCACCCTCCCTCCCTCTCTCTAGGACACCTGCCTGACAGACCCTCCCTCTCGGTGCAGCCAGGCCCCAGGGTGGCCTCAGGAGAGAATGTGACCCTGCTGTGTCAGTCCCAAAGCTGGAGGGACACTATCTTTCTGTCCAAGGAGGGGGCAGCTGGTCCCCCCTTGCGTCTGGGATCAATGCGCCAAGCTCAGCAGTTCCAGGCAGAGTTCTCCATGAGTCCTGTGACCTCAGCCCATGGGGGAACCTATAGGTGCTACAGCTCACACAGCTCCTCCCCCTACCTGCCGTCACTCCCCAGTGAGCCCCTGGAGCTCCTGGTCTCAGGTGAGGGCCCCTGACCCTGTGTGCTGTGCTGTCAGCTCAGGGTCCTATCCCAGAATTATTCTTGGCTGAATCTGGGGTGAGAGGCTCACGTGATGGTCACCCCTAGGAGAACTTTTCTTTAGAGGCCTCTCATCCCATCTGTCCTTCTTCCCCTCACGTGGATACTGAGGCAGTAGGAGGGCCTCAGGGGCCACAGCACAGATGTAAGTGGGTGTCTGTGTGAAATGGGGTGCAGGCTCAGCCCAAGCCTCTCACCCTCTTCCTGTCCTCATTTTCAGGACCCTCTGGAGGCCCCAAACCCCCATCCCTAGGGCCCATGTCCACAACTGGTGAGTCCCAGGGAGCTCTGCTTAGAGGGAATACAGCCAACCCCACAAGTCCTGAGAGTCTGTCAGGGGATTGAGTCACCCAGATCCTCAAGGACATGCTTGTGTTCCAGGGGGGCTGGGATTCCCAGGCTCTGAGGCACTTGATGGGTTGAGTGGTCATGGCAGAGGGAGATGTGGGGGCGCAGGCTGGGCAGGTGAACGTAGTCTCATTTGAGAAGGCAGCCCCCACCCCCTGCCCCATCCTCATCCACAGGAGGACTGGGGATCAGTCTCTCCCACCCACAGTGTCAGGCATACAGACAGGGAAATGCCAGGCTCTGTGGGGAGAAGGTGGGTTTCTCTATGGGGGACAAGGGCTGAGCCATTCGGCACTACAGGCCCTTCTTAATTAGCTGACGTGGACATGCCCTTCCCCTGTCTGTGCCTCAGTGTCTGCAAGTGTAAAAGGAGGGAATTCTTGTCCAGAGCTTAGATTTCCTGTTGGTGCTGGAGCTGGCCTCCTGGGAAAGGGGAGCCTCACAGGGAAGCCCCCGGGACGTGATGTTATGCGGCCTGTCCCCTCTGTCTCAGTGACGGTGACACTGTAAAGGGAGGGACAGGCAGGAGAAGGGCCCAGGCATCCAGTCCTACCCCTCAGCTCAGGCTCAGCTCAGAGGGAATAGGGTGAAT
>NW_006288117.1:0-1102 GCF_000327345.1 Myotis davidii | reverse complement strand
TGGGGTAGGGCTGTGAGGCCAGCACAGGGAACCCACAGTCCCAGGTTCCAATCCCTGCCCAGTCCCATCCAGGCTGGGTGACCTGGGGCATGTGGTTAACTTCTCTGAGCCTCAGTGAAGTGGGTGGTTGGGTCAGCAATGCCTGGTGCATGACTGCTGTGAGGTGAGAGGAGATAAATGACAGGTCCCAGCATGTGCCTCGCAAGTAGGTGCTCATTAAATGGTATCATTGGCTCATTCATGAAGTCACATTGTCCTAGGTCCCAAATGGTACTGGATAGGGGTCTTGGTGGCCTTGGTCCTGCTGCTCTCCCTTCTTCTCTTCCTCCTCCTCCGACATCGGCATCAGAGCAAAGGCAGAACCTCAGGTGAGTAGGGAAGGGGGTGATTCTGGGTCACAGGAGGTGGGCTCAGAGCATCTGCTGGAAACCAAATAGATGGAGAAGGTGAGCTGAGAAAAAGATTTCTCCAAAATCTCAAATCAGAAAACCTAGGAAGAATACACTCACTGGCAGCACAGATGTTCAGAAGTATGGTCATCTTTCATCCTTTTCAACCTCATGAATATGAAACATTCTCACAAGTGCTTTTTCAGAGTCTATTGGTAAGATCATGTGATTTTTATCCTTCATTTTGTTTATGTGGTGTATCCCATTTATTGATTCGCGAATATTGAACCATCCTTGCATCTCCAGAGAAAGTCCTGCTTGGTCAGGCAGTGTGATCTTTTTAATTTATTGCTGGATCTGGCAACATGACCATAAGTGACAGGAGGATTTCAACAATGAAATCAAGGAGACACTGTTCTGTCTCATGGTGTCTCCCCAGCAGAACAGGCAGGATGAAGGCTCCCAGGGAGTGTGTATGCCCAGGTGAACTACTCACCATCAAGACTCAGGCAGGGAATGACCACCTCTCTTCCTTTCCTATCAGGGGAATTTTTGGACATGAAGGACAGACAAGCAGAAGAGGACAGACAGATGGACAGTCAGGTGAGTCCCATCCTCCCCAGGCCCCAAGGCTCTCAAACCCCAATCATGTTTCATCCCTCTCTCTTCCCCTGCTCCAGGCTGCATCTGATGCCCCCCAGGATGTGCCCTAC
>NW_006288116.1:280561-281380 GCF_000327345.1 Myotis davidii | reverse complement strand
ATATGAAAACATGCTCAAAGTCACTAATCATGCTTTTATTTTTAATTCAAAGAAAGTTTTAAAAAGTAATTTCTAAAAGCTATAAGGATCTGTAATACAGAAAATAAATTGCATATTGATGGAAATAACTAATATAAAGAAATGGGAAGCATGTTAAAAGATACAGTGAAAGAAAGACTAAATTTGCAACATCATAAAAATAATTAAAATATCTTAGACTAAAATAATCAAGATGTAGGTAATATATGAAGAAATGTTAAAATGTTACTGAGACAAAGATAGACATAAATATGTCAATCTTTATAAGTGAATGAATGCATATAATATAATTGAAATAAATATGGCACAAAGATTTGTTTGGAAGTAGAAATACTTAATTTAAACTAGATATGGAAACACTAACAGCAAGAATCTCTGATGGAATTTTGAAAAAAAGGCGATAAATGTGGGAGGACACACAGTAATCACATAATAAAACATTCCAGCAATTAGCACAAAGCTACTGACCCATAAATATTTAAACAGCAACAAAATAGACTTGAAAGTTCAGAAGAGGACTCAAATTTGTGAGAGAATTCAGTATATGATGGACATGGTGTTTTGAATTATGGAATATTCAGTAAATAGTATCTGGAGTACAGGTAGCCATATAAAAAATACCAAGTTGGCGATTGCTTTATAACTTTTAACAAAAATAAATTTCAGACAGATCATGGTGCAACATGAAAATTTGAACTAAAAACAAAAGATATGATACCTGATCTTAAAACAATAGTATTGTAGCCCAGCCAGCATGGCTCAGTGGTTGGCTGCCACTGG
>NW_006288116.1:275504-277166 GCF_000327345.1 Myotis davidii | reverse complement strand
GAGAGGAGGCGGTGCCAGCCTGGGATTTCTGAGCTGGGTGTGAAAGAAATGTCCTTCACCCTGTATGCCTTCCGGGGTAGGGGAAGAGGGGATGAAAATCCAGCACGTAACTTCCCAGAAAAATGTGTCCTTTGAAGAGGGGATGAAAATCCAGCACGTAACTTCCCAGAAAAAGATGTGTCCTTTCGATTTCGGTTCTTCTCAACCACACTGAAAACTGCTTCGCTGTAACATCCGGCTTGATTTTCAGCTTCTAAAGAGATCTGTGAGCACCCTGGGGAGCCAGACTCAGGAGGAGTGAGGCAGCTAGAGTAAAGAACTTACCCGCTATCTGCAGCTTCGGAGAAAGGTAAGTTCGCTCAGAGACTTGGATTTCCTTGCACATGTTTATTAAGGAACAACAACATTAAGTAACATCAACAATAACATCAGCCTTGGAGGCAGCTGGCCAGTGGTGGGGGCAGAGGAGGGGTGGCTGGAGGGACCTTTAACTGGAGTCAGCTCAGCCCCTCTGTTTGGATGGAAGGCTGCTGCAGGGTAGGGGACACAGCTTGTTCCTGGGCTGGGCTGCTCCCTCCTCGGCACCCTCCCAGGCTGCACAAAGAGCCCTGCCTGGGAGGAGGAGCGCATCCTCCATCACCTGCTTGAAGGGGCTGAAGTCCTTTCTGTGACTGGGGAACCAAACCTGTCCTTTCCTAAGAAGCGCTGGTTGCAGTCACTTCCTCCATCTTCCCCCTCCCTGTCTCACACAATTCCCTGAAAAAACAGAGAGATTATCCTTACCCTGCAATTTAAATATTGAAACATTCTTTATTGTATGAACTGTATTTAGAATTCCAAAGATTCTATAAAGTGGTATTTAGATGAAATACTTCACTTTCACATATTTTAATCAACTATTAAAAATAACTATAAGGTCTAAGCTGGGTTTTTATTCTGCAGTTTCCACCCTACCAAAAATTACATCAATTATTGTTTTTAGGTGCAGTTGTTTTGCTGAGTCCTCTGTAAGAATGAAAACAAACTTCCTCACCTATTTTTTTTTAACTTCTGTAAAGTAGCAACAGAAAAGTGGGAGGAGGAGAGGGAGCAAGGAGGAGTGAGAAGGACCTGGGAGTTGTTCTGTGACACACTGACCTGAGGAGCTGTGGGACAGAAGTGGGAATTCAACTTTCTTTTGCAAGCAACTTGGTCCTGAGCTTAAACCTCTCAATTTCTGCCTCAAAATGGACTGAGGAATGGAGAGGTAGGGACACCTGTAGCCTGGTAGCCTGGACTGCAGGGCTCAGCTGCTGGCTTTAGCTTCCCCATTAGGAGCAGTGGTAGTTGTGAGGTGACAGCCTAGTAGGACTTCACATAACCAGGACTGCAGCAAGTAGAGCAGACAATGTGGGTGCATGGAGAGCTGAGAGATTAGGATCTTCTGGCTGCTTAATGGCATGGGGTGGAGCATGGAGGCAGCTTCTTCATGCATGAGCTCAGTGTTCCTCATTGTAATGTGCACTAGGTTGGACTTATGGTCCTTTTTTAATTCCACATTAGACTCATCGCTGACACAACATTTTGAATTTTACACTTTTAGTTAATTTAATTTTTTTCTCAAGAGCAGACTTGGCTCAGAGAGCTCTGGGATGCCTTTATTTATTGGATAGAAAAGGAGAC
>NW_006288116.1:273771-275382 GCF_000327345.1 Myotis davidii | reverse complement strand
CCCAGTGGCAGGGATGGTGACTGTGATAGCGATAGCAGTTGGGACACAATGAAGATTCTGTCCCTCTTTCCACACCCACTGCATACCTTTCTCTCTTTTTTTTTCTTTATTGATTATGGTATTACATATGTGTCCTTATACCCTCATTGTCGTCCCCCCCCCACCTCCACTCATCCCCCTGGTGTCTGTGTCTATTGGTTAGGCTTATATGCATGCATACAAGTCCTTTGGTTGATCTCTCTCCCTTACCCCACCCTCCCCTGCCTTTCCTCTGCTTTTGGAAGGTCTGATCAATGCTTCTCTGTCTCTGAATCTGTTTTTGTTCATCAATTTATGTTGTTCATTGTTGGAAGCCCATCCACCCTGGTTGCTTGAGGCAGTCCCTACAGGGATGATTCAAGGGACCTGGCATGATGGCATATTGTTCTTAATATGTTTGCTCCCCTCTTAACAGCTATGTGTTCTAAATAGGACCACCTCCCTGAGAAAGGTTGTTTTCCCAGAGGGGTGGTTGGTCACTTTGATCTTTGCTTGGAGTGACCTCCTTCAGTTACTTCCTTGAAGCTTAGTGGAACAATGGAGTAACCTTTGAATGGAGATGGGAAGCCCCCTGGCCTTTTGTATAGAATAGATAGGATTGGGACCAAATAGTATAAATACAGATGCTAGATGACAATAAAAAAAAGAACCTGGCTATGATGATCACCTGAACACTGCCTGGCTGTCATTCATTCTTCGCCAACTCCGTCCACATCTTTGGGAAACCCTGGACCCGCTCGGGCTGGACCCCGGCAGTTCATTATATTCCACAAATGAGTGAGATCATGTGATATTTATCTTACTCTGACTGACTTATTTCACTTAGCATAATGCTCTCCAGGTCCATCCATGCTGTTGCAAATGGTAGGAGTTCCTTTCTTTTTACAGCAGCACAGTATTCCATCCTGTAGATGTACCACCATTTTTTTTTTGTCTAAAGATTTACATATGTCTCCTTTTTCCCCAATTGACCCCCTCCCCCATCCCTTTTCAGCCCAGGCAAGGCCTCATCACCCCAGTGTCTGTGTCCATAGGTTATGCTAATATGCATGCATATAAGTCCCTTGGTTGCTCTCTAACCCCTTTTCCCTTCCCAACCATTTGTCTCTAGATTGATCTATTCTTTTTCATCAAATTATGTTGATCATTACATCCCACATATGAGTGAGATCATGTGACATTTATCTTTCTCTGACTGACTTATTTCCCTTAGCATAATGCCCTCCAGTTCCATCCATGCTGTTGCAAATGATGAAAGTTCCTTCTTTTTAATAGAGTTATAGTATTCCATTGTGTAGATTGTACCACGGTTTTTTAATCCACTCATCTGCTGATGGGCACTTGGGCTGTTTCCAAATCTTAGCTATTGTAAGTTGTGCTGCTATGAACATACGGGTGCATATATCCTTTCTGATTGGTATTTCTAATTTCTTGGGATATATTCCTAGAAGTGGGATCACTGGGTCAAATGGAAGTTCCACTTTTATTTTTGAGAAGGAAACTACACACTGTTTTCCACACCAGCCTACATTCCCACCAGCAGTGCCCTAGGTTTCCTTTTTCTCCATATCC
>NW_006288116.1:266971-273563 GCF_000327345.1 Myotis davidii | reverse complement strand
ATTTTTTGTTGATGGTTTCTTTTGCTGTGCAGAAGCTTTTTATTTTGATGTAGTCCCATTTGTTTATTTTCTCTTTAGTTTCCATTGCCCTAGGAGCTGGATCTGTAAAGATTAATGCTTCACCATATATCTGAGATTTTGCTGCCTATGGATTTCTCTAGGATTTTTATGGTTTCTCATCTTATGTTTAAGTCCTTTATCCATTTTGAGTTTATTTTTGTGCATGGTGTAGGTTGGTGGTCTATTTAAATTTTTTGCATGTATCTGTCCAATTTTCCCAATACCATTCATTGAAGTGACTATCTTGACTCCATTATTTGTTCTTGCCTCCTTTGTCAAATATTAATTGAGCATATTGGTTTGGGTCGATTTCTGCATTCTCTATTCAATTCCATTGGTCTATATGTCTGTACTTGTGCAAGTACCAGGGCATTTTGAGAACAGTGGCCTTGTAATACAGCTTTTGATATTTGGTATTGAGATCTCTCCTACTTTTTCCTTCTTTCTCAGGATTGCAGCTATTCAGGGCCTTATTTTATTCTACACGCATTTTTTGGATAGTTTGTTCTAGGTCTGTGAAATATGCCATTGTTATTTTAATGGGGAATGCATTGAATCTATAGATTGCTTTGGGTAATATGAATATTTTAATGATGTTGATTCTATCAATGCATCAACATGGTATATTGTTCCATCTATATCTTCCTCTATCTCTTTTTTCAGTGTCCTGTAGTTTTCTGAGTAGAGGTCTTTTACCTGCTTAGTTAAGAAACCTATTCCTAGGTTTTTTAATTTTTTGGTGCAATGGTAAATGGGGTTGTTTTTTTAATCTCTCTTCCTGTAAGTTCACTATTGGTGTAAAGAAATGCCTTAGATTTCTTAGCATTAATTTTGTATCCTGCTACATTGCCGAATTCCTTTATTAAGTCGAATAATTTTTTGATGGAGTCTTTAGGTTTTTCTGTGTACAGTATCATGTCATCTGTGAATAATAACAGTTTTACTTCTTCTTTTCCAATTTTGATGCCTTTTATTTCATCTTCTCTGATCGCTATGGCTAACACATCCAGTACTATGTTGAAGAAGAGTGGTTAATGTGGGTATCTCTGTCTTTTCCTGTTCTTAGGTGAAATGGTTTTAGTTTTTGCCCATTGAGTATGATGTTGGCTGTAGGTTTGTCATATAACACTTTCATTAGGTTGAGGTATGATCCCTCTATTCCCTTTGCTGAGGGTTTTTGTCAAGAAATGGTGTTAGATTTTGTCAAATGCTTTTTCTGCATCAATTGATAGGACTATGTGATTTTTATCTCCTAATTTGTTTATCTGATATATCATTTTTTAAAAATATATTTTGTTGATTTTTTACAGAGAGGAAGGGAGAGAGACAGAGAGTCAGAAACATCGATGAGAGAGAAACACTGATCAGCTAGCTGCCTTCTGCACATCCCCTACTGGGGATGTGCCTGCAACCTAGGTACATGCCCTTGACCGGAATTGAACCTGGGACCTTTCAGTCCGCAGGCCAATGCTCTATCCACTGAGCCAAACCGGTTTTGGCCTGATATATCATTTTTATTGATTTTTAGATATTTTGCCATACTTGCATCCCTGGGACAAAGTCTACTTGGCCATGGTGTATGATATTTCTGATGTACTGCTGGATCTGATTTGCTAGAATTTTGTTGAGGATTTTGGCATCTATGTTCATGAGGGATATTGGCCTGTGATTCTCTTTCATTGTATTGTCTTTATACGGTTTTGGTATTAGGGTAATGTTGGCTTCATAGAATGAGCTTAGAAGTGTTCCTTCCTCTTGAATTGTTTTATTGGATAGGTTTTATTTCTTCTTGGAGTGTTTGGTAAAATGCCCCTTTGAAGCAGTCTGGTCCAGGGCTTTTGTTTGCTGGAAGGTTTTTGATGATTGCTTCAATTTCCTTCATAATTATTGGTCTATTGAGATTTTTAGATTCTTCCTGATTGAGTTTTGGAAGGTTCCATTTTTCTAGGAATATGTCCATTTCCTCTAGGTCATCTAGTTGTTGGACTACAGTTGTTCATAGTATTTTTTTTTACAATCCTTTGTATTTCTGTGGGGTCTGTTGTTATTTTGCCTCTATTCAATTCTGATTTTCTTTATTTGGGTCCTCTCTCTTTGCTTCTTGGTGAGCCTGGCTAGAGGTTCATCAATCTTGTTCATCCTTTCAAAGAACCAGCTCTTGTTTTCATTGATCTTATGTATTGTTTTTTTTTTGTTTGTTTGTTTTGGTCTCTATGTCATTTATTTCTGCTCTGATCTTTACTGGTATTATCTCCTTACTTCTGCTCTCTCTGGGCTTTTCTTGTTACTCACTTTCTAATTCTTTAAGTTCTAGAGTTAGTTAATTTATTACCAGTTTTACTTTTTTTTTTTTTTTTTTGGGGTAGGCCTGTAGAGCTATAACTTTCCCTCTCATGATTGCTTTCACTGTGTCCTTAGATTTTGGGTTGTTGTGTTTTCATTGTCATTTGTTTCTAGGATGTTTTTTATTTCTTCTTTGATCTCTTTGGGTAATCCAATCATTGTTTAATATTATGCTATTCAGCCTTTAAGTGTTTGAGTTTTTTGTTGTTTTTATTGGGGTTTATTTCTATTATTATGCCATTGTGTTCTGAGAAAATGCTTGATATTGTTTCAATCTTCTTGAATTTGGAGAGACTTTGCCTGTGACCCAATATGTGGTCTATCTTTGAAAATGTCCCATGTGTACTTGAGAAGAACGTATCTTTTGTGGCTTTGGAGTGAAATGCTCTGATGATGTCAATTAGTTCCATCTGATCTAGTGAGTCATTTAGGATTGATATTTCTTTGCTGACTTTTTGTCGAGAGGATTTACCCAGTGATGTCAGTGGGGTATTAAAGTCCCTTACTATGATTGTATTGTTGTTGATCTCTCCCTTGATATCTTCCATAAGTTTTTTTATGTGTTTGGGTGTTCCTGCTTTGGGTGCATATATGTTTACCAGGGTTTTATCCTCTTGTTGTATCAATCCCTGTAGTATTTTGAAGTGGCCTTACCTATCTCTTGTGATGGCCTTCACTCTGAGGCCTATTTTGTCAGATATAAGTATTACTACCTCAGCTTTTTTTTATTTCCATTTTGCCTGAAATACATTTTTCCATCCCTTCACTTTCAGTCTGAGTGAGTCCCTTGTTCTGAGGTGGGTATCTTGTAGACAGCATATATGTGGGTCATGTTCTCTTATCCACTCAGCCACTCGATGTCTTTTGATTGAAGCATTTAGTCCATTTACTTTTTTTTTTTTTTTAGAGAAGTGAGATCATCTTTATACAGGCACATCCCCAGAAAATCACCAAGCCCAACAGCAACAAAGGTCAGCTTTTATTGACTGTGTTACAAAAGAGCCAGTTTAGTCAAAAAGACCAAAGCCCATGTCATCGTCAGACCCCTCAGATTCTTCTTTCTTTGCTTCCACTTTCTCCTCCTCAGCTGGGGCCGCAGAGGTGGGAGAGGCAGGACCTCCTGCCGGTG
Organism: Myotis davidii; assembly: GCF_000327345.1. NCBI lineage: Eukaryota > Metazoa > Chordata > Mammalia > Chiroptera > Vespertilionidae > Myotis > Myotis davidii. The sequence continues at coordinate 270,031 of NW_006288116.1, read as the reverse complement.
CAGCAATAGCTGCAGGGGCAGGTCCACCAGCCCCTATTTTGCAGATGAGACTTCCAATGTTGACATTGGCCAGAGCCTTTGCAAACAAGCCTGGCCAGAAAGGTTCAACATTTACACCAGCTGCTTTAATGAGGGAATTGATCTTATTCTCCATCACTGTCACTTCATTGTCGTGCAGGATCAGGGCCGAGTAGATGCAGGTGAGCTCTGAGACTGAGGCCATGATGAGGTCCAGTGCTGGGTGAGCACTGCCAGGAGCGGTACTAGTCGCCGGATGAAGTGAGGGTCTCACCCCAACACAGCCTTAGTTTCCTGTGGGAAGAACCAAGCACCTTATTGGCACCTGGGGAAAGGGCAGTCCATTTACTTTTAAAGTTATTATTGATGGGTACTGGTTTGTAGCCATTTTATTGTTGTGCCTGTGTTCCTTCTTCCTTCTTTATTTCTTCTTTTTAAACCAGGCCCTTTAGCATAACTTGCATTGCTGGCTTGGTAGTGATAAACTCCCTTAGCATTTTTTTTTTTCTGTAAAGCTCCCTATTTCCCCTTCAATTTTGAATGATATCCTTGCTGGATAGAGTATTCTTAGATTCAGTCCCATGCTTTGCCTCACTTTGTAAATTTCCTTCCATTCCTTTCTGACCTGATGTGTTTCTGATGAGAAATCATTTGATACTCTAATGGGGTATACCTTATAAGTAACTTTCTGTCTCTCTCTTGCAGCCTTTAAGATTCTCTTGGTCCTGAACATTTGCCGTTGTAATTACGTTGAGTCTTGGTGTGGGTCTTTTCGGGTTCATATTGTTTGGGACTCTCTCTACTTGTGTGACTTTTTTCTTCCCTAAATCAGGGAAGTTTTCTGACATTATTACTTCAAATAGTATTTCTAACCTTTGTTCGTCTTCTTGTCACTCTGGCACCCTTATTATTCCTATGTTGCTTTGTTTCATGTTGTCCCAAAGCTCTCCTAGGCTCCCCTCCTAAACTTTATTTTTTTCTCCAATTGCAGTTCATTTGGGGCTTGTTTTACCGCCCTGTCTTCTAATTTGCTAATTCAGTTCTCTGCTTCTCCTAGTCTACTGTTGAAACTTTCCATAGTGTTTTTTATTGTAGCTATATCACCCTTTATTTCCTCTAGAGTCTTACATAAGTTGTTGATTTTTTAATCACAATGATATTTTTAAGAGGACATCGTGGATACAAAAATAGGAAGACTTCTTGTTATTCTTTATTGACAGTTTTATTAATACATACTTTTTATTGGCTTATAACATCAATCTATTTTTAAATTTTGATGCACACTTCATTTTGAAAAACAAAATAAATATCATATGACTCAGTTTCGCTAAACAAGGAAATGACTGTAAAACTTTATGGCCAAAAGGATTTTGAGAACTTCTAAGAAAAGAGAAAAATCAAAAGCTGTTTCTCTTCTGGAACTGCAAACTCCTTCAGTCCCTTCAGTATCATAATTAGATATTACATTTTATTGGTCTGTCATATGTCAAACCAAATTGTCCAGCTAAATCCTCAGATTGTGATGAATACTAGTCATACTCATCACTAGTTCTATAGCTGTCCTCAGCAACGAGGACCACGGGACAGAGAGATGCATGAAACCTATGGCTTAAAATATCTTGGCTTTGTCCCTAGGTCACTCTTGTCCCAGACAGGTCCTTCCTGAGCATCCACCTCACTATCCTCTTAGCAGCTGGTTAAAACTCAGGGATGGGGACAGGATATTCACATGAGGTGATGGTTTTGCTTCTCAGGGGTGACCCTGGCATAGGGTAGAGCCACTCAACTGCATTACAAGATGTGGCTGCCCAGCACCAGCAATAACATTCAATCTGAGGTCCTCACAGCATTGGGAACACTTTGGCCCTTGCAGAGATACACTGCAAGTATAGAACCAAACAAAGATGAATTTTTTAATGCAGGGTTTGTCCTATGCTTACTGTGCCAGAAATAAAGTAAAACACTCCCATTGTCCTGAGACGATGGGTGCTATGCACAACTCTACTTCAGTGAATAGCATTGTAAGCTTATTTCTACTGGGATGTTCTTTTAGGTTTGCAGGTTGCCATGGCATCTAGACCCAACATGACGGCCCCCATTTGCCTGGTGGAAAATAACAATGAGCACCTGTCAGTGAATCAAAAAGCTCTAGAGATTCTAGGCCAGATTTCTCAGCCAGTGGTGGTCGTGGCCATTGTAGGACTGTATCGTACAGGCAAATCCTACTTGATGAACCGGCTTGCAGGACAGAATCACGGTGAGTGGTATCTCAGGCAGAGGACAATTCTTTGTCTCCAGCTATATCATAGTTTCTTAGTTTTCTTCACTAGTCCCATAAAGAAAGAGCTAAATTCCTTTCAATAAACCAACCTTCTAATTCTAATTCTTACTAATAAATTATGACCTTAATTAGTGTTATCTCAGGCCAGGGCCAATTATTTTACTCTAACTATATCACAGCTGATTAGTTTTCTTCCCTGGTGGCATGAGGAGAGAACTAAACTCCTCTCAATAAACCAATTTTCTAAGTCTAATTCTCATCACTAAACTATTAGCTTAATCTATTCTATTGCTATATTTATAGTTTTACTTCTGTTAAAGAAAATCCCTCTTAGTAATGCATAGACTCCTTCTTTTACTTGTGCCAACACGGGTCTTGAAATCGTGCCTCCTCTCTTGGTCGTAACATGTTTTGCTCTCTCTATAGAATTTTGCTTTTCCCATGAATATATAAAGATAATTGCATATCTACACCATGTTTAAAGATTTTTTTGAGTTCACATCCCATTGTTGTTAACAACCTCTCCCACACCATTTGCCATTTTTATTTTTATTACTTTGATTGGAAAAATATTATCTGAATTTCTTTTTCTTAGATGTCTCTCTTCTATCCACTTTTATTTGGCCTTTACTGGACCATTCTTTAATATGCTCTTATTATGGCATTCAGTGACCTTTATTATATCTGATTCATGGATGTACTTCACCTTGATTTTGAGCTCTTGCTGGATATCATTTTCACTGTTAACATTCATCTCCTCC
>NW_006288116.1:263701-266868 GCF_000327345.1 Myotis davidii | reverse complement strand
AAGGGAGAGAGAGTTAGAAACATCGATGAGAGAGAAACATTGATCAGCTGCCTCCTGCACATCTCCAACTGGGGATGTGCCTGCAACCCAGATACATGCCCTTGACCGGAATCGAACCTGGGACCTTTCAGTCCGCAGGCCGACGCTCTATCCACTCAGCCAAACCGGTTTCGGCGTAAAGCATTCTTATAAAATAGATAAAGCACAATCTTATATCTTGGGGTAATTCCATTCCCAAAAGTCTGATTTTGTAGCCACTTGGCTGCTTAGATTGTCTGTTGTCACTGGGTCTCCCCTTCCTTTATAGGTTTCCCTCTGGGCTCCACGGTGCAGTCTAAAACCAAGGGCATCTGGATGTGGTGTGTGCCTCACCCCTGTAAGCCTGATTGCACTCTGGTCCTTCTGGACACTGAGGGCCTGGGCGATGTGGAAAAGGTAAGGCAGAGGGTCACAGATAAAATGTTTTCAACCTGGATAGTCTCATAACAAACTCTTTAACCTAACTGCTTGATCTATTTGTGAAATCTAAAAATTGGACAATATATCAGGCAAATGCTCACTTGTTTGACTCTTATTTCTAAGTACCGTGTCATGGTACATTGTGTAAACTTTTTATATTTCTCGGCAATGTGTGCATAATTTGATTCAATTGCTAAACACCATATTCCTGGGTCTCTAAGTTAGTACTAGTGACTCATGTAAAAGCCCTGCTCTCAAAAAGTTTTCAGTCCTCTGGTGAAGTTCACCAAGTACTCACCAATCATTTTGGAAGACTTTCAGACACCTCTGAATGAGATGCTTCTATAAAAGATGTGTTTGTCCTACAACATTTTAGATGGGTTTTGATATTTTGGTTTTCTACTAAAGGGTAAAATGAATGATTTCTGCTGTAGTTTGAGACTTATTTGGAAATAGTACATAAATTTCTACAACTTTTTATTTATGCCCTAAGAAGACTTAGAAATTTTGTGTTTATTTTTATATATCAGTCTTGCTGTCTGTATAACCTATTGTTTGTCATAAGTGCCACTTCTTATTGTAATCATTTTTTTAAATTGGGCTTTGGAATAAAAATGGACAAAACATTTCCTTCCAAGTTTTTCTTGATATTTTCCACTTTTGCTCTGGGGAAAACTTTAGAGACTGTTTATAATAGAATGAATAGTCTGTATTGTGCCATTATATAGATCTGCTATATTTTATACAAACAAATTACCCCCTCCTTTAAGCTCCTTCATCTGGTTGCCCTAGGCCCACTATCCAGCTTTAACTTCTTGACCTACCCTCTGTTCCAGTCAGATCAAATTATTCTACTTTTATTGAAAAGACTTCTGTATGCGGCCCTGTCTACTTTTGCTTCTGTGGGTCTTTCTATGTGCAAGATACCTTCACTTCTTCAAATTCACACTCTGCTAAATCTTTAATTTTCAATCAATATGCTGAGGAAGACTTTATATTATGTAAAATTTTCCAAATTTCAGAGCTCTGATCTTTCATGCCAGACTTGTAAATTTTAACTTAATGCTTTTTAAAATTTATATTTATTATTGAAAATAATACATATATTTCCCTTCTTCCCCTCCTATTGACCACATCTTCCTCACACCTATCCCCTCTGCAGGCCTCAGCATACTTTTGTCAGTGTCCATGTTTTGTGCATATATGCATATAAGTTCTTTGGTTTATATTTTCTCTCCTGCCCCCTTTAATTTACTATTAGAGCTACAGGTTCCAATGCTTATATACGTTACTTTGATGTAGCATCCTATAGATATTATCCTTGTTATATTCCTTGGTATAGATGTTCATCATGGCTTTGAAATAGTGACTTTGAAAGTAATACCAGGTGCTGCACTAAATTATTTTATATATTATTTTATGTCATCCAATTCATTAAAAAGAAAACCCTGTGATGACAAAAATCACAGTCACAGTAATGTTTTTGTAATTGCTAAAGCTCATATGTATATCTATTCCCATCTTCAAACTTACTTGTTTGCGTGATGAGTACATTACCTGATATAAAATGAAGAACTGTTAGATTTAGTGTCTGAATGAATTTCTATAGGGTAAATCCCTGAATGTCTTGCCCTATTATACTTCCAGGGCGACCCTAAGAATGACTCGTGGATCTTTGCCCTGGCTGTGCTGCTATGTAGCAGCTTCGTCTACAACAGCATGAGCACCATCAACCACCAGGCCCTGGAGCAGCTGCAGTATCCTTCCAGGAACCCAACTTCCATGTGTCATGGCTTCAGTGGGAATGGAGATCCAGTCAGTTTCTCCTCCCCTCTCACTTAGTTGCCCTTGGTAGACCAAAAGGAACCAGAGTGAGAGTGTAATACTATTTTTTTCTTGTTTTTTTTTTTTTTGTTTGTTTGTTTTGTTTGTTTGATTTAGAGAAATGTGGGAATTGTGGGTAGAAAGTTTATTTTCCTTAGCCAGTCCTAGTTACGTGACAGAGCTGACAGAACTCATTAGGGCAAAGTCTTCTCCTAAACACGGTGGAGTAGAAGATGCCACAGAGTTTGTGAGTTTCTTTCCAGACTTTATCTGGGCCGTACGGGATTTCATCCTGGAGCTGGAGTTAAATGGTCAGCCTATCACAGAAGATGAGTACCTGGAGAATGCCTTGAAGCTGGTTCCAGGTAACAGCATGGCTGGGCAATGGATGGGAGGTAGTAAATATGATTGGAGTTGCATTTGTACTTGTGACTAGAAGTCTGCAGAAATGGTGGCTGGGAATGAGTTGAAAAGTTCTATGGACTGTAGTTTAAGTTCATATAAGAAAAGTAGAGCCTTAAGTCAAGTAAAACTATTCATAACCAATTTTTCTTTACACATTGTAATTTAGAATCCAATTGTAACTTTTGAAACTGGTGCTAAAATCTTCTAAAGAGCAGTTACTTACGTTTATTATTTTAGCTTCTGCTTTTCTGTTTTGAGGAAAACAGCTGATCAAATACTTGTTTGGCATAAAATTACAATGAAAAGCCTACTAATGAAAAAATGTTTTTCATGTAATTAGACATAATTCTTCTAAAATGGGCATATAGTTTTCTAATATCTTTATACGTATGTTATTTATAAAAATGACTTTATGTTCTCATAAACCTGAAGTAGTATCTTTTCTCTTTTCAATCTACCTATTTTTGTAATTATTGATA
>NW_006288116.1:263149-263557 GCF_000327345.1 Myotis davidii | reverse complement strand
GGTCGGGCTCAGAGCAGGGCCGATTGGGGAGTATTGGCGCTGCCCCCTGTCATGCACAGTGCAGGGCGGATCACGAGGTTGCAATGCCACCCTCAGTCACGCTCAGGTTAGGGCTGATTGGGGTGTTGGGGCACCGCCCCCCTGTCACACTCAAGGCAGGGTCAAATAGGAGGATGCGGCGCCACCCCGTCATGCACAGAGCAGGGCCAATCAGGGGGTTGGGGGGCTGCCCCCTGTCACACACACGGCAGAGCCCATCAGGGGGTTGGGGCTCCGCCCCCTGTCACACACACAGCAGGGCAGATCAGGGGGTTGGGGCACCGCACCTTGTCACACTCAGGGCAGGGCCGTTGGGGAGGTTTTAGCTCTACCCCGTCACACACAGAGCAGGGCCCATGGTTGGGGAGG
>NW_006288116.1:252425-262929 GCF_000327345.1 Myotis davidii | reverse complement strand
GCCTGGTGCGTGGGAGGGGGCCAGCAGGTTTGCCCTGAAGGGTGTCCTGGATCAGGGTGGGGGTCCCCACTGGAGTGCCTGGCCAGCCTGGGTGAGGAGCTGAGGGCTGTTTTTAGGCTGGTGGATGACTGAAGCATCCAACCGCTCCTTTTTTTCTTTTTTTTAATTCTGGGCCAGCTTTAGCTCTGGCTCCAGCTCTGAGGCCTCTGCTGCTGAAAGCAGGTATCTAGTTTGTTTGTGTTCTATAATTGAGAAACTGTATCATCTCCAGCTCTGAGATCCCGGCCGGCCAGCTGAAAGTGCGTTTCTGGGGTTTTGTTTAGCTTCTATATTTGTTACAATGTTTCAAACTGCAAGCTCAGAGGCCGACAAGACAGGCAGGGAATGTTGGAGCCCTCCGTCACTGAAACAAGCAAGCCTCATGTTCGCTTCCAGCTGCCTGGCTGTCGTCTGCCAACCTGGGTGGCATTTAATTTGCATATCACCCTGATTAGCCAATGGGAAGGGTAGCGGTCGTACACTAATTACCATGTTTCTCTTTTATTGGATAGGATAATTTTAATTTCTATGTGTCGTACACTATATTTTTAAATAATTTTATTTTTAATTTTATTTTATTGTTTAAAGTATTAAAAATAGTAGTGCTTATGTCTTTTTTTCCTCTTTGACCTCCTCTTGGCCTCCCCTATCCCCTGGCACATGCCCTCACTCTCACCCCCAGTGTCTTGTATCCATTGGTTATGCTTATATGCATGCATAAAAGTCCTTCGATTGATCTCTTACCTCTCCCCCCGACCCTCCCCAGCCTTTCCACTGTAGCTTGACAGTCTGTTGGATGCTTCTTTGCCTCTGTGTCTATTTCTGTTCATGGGTTTATAATGTTCTTTACATTCTACAAATAAGTGAGATCATGTGGTATTTATCTGACTGGCTTATTTCACTTAGCATAATGCTCTCCAGTTCCATCCATGCTGTTGCAAATGGTAAGAGTTCCTTCTTTTTTTTACAGCAGCGTAGTATTCCATTGTGTATATGTAACACCGTTTTTTAATCCACTCATCGGCTGTTGGGTATATAGTCTGTTTCCAAATCTTAGCTATTGTGAATTGTGCTGCTATGAACACAGGGGTGCATATATCCTTTCTGATTGGTGTTTCTAGTTTCTTGGAATATATTCCTAGAAGTGGTATTACTGGATCAAATGAAAGTTTCGTTTAATTTTTTGAGGAAACACCATACTGTTTTCCACAGTAACTGCACCAGTCTGTTTTGATGTGCATCTCTCAGATGATTAGTGACTTTGAGCATGTTTTCATAGTCTCTTTGACTTTCTGTATGTCCTTCTTCGCAAAGTATCTATTTAGATCCTTTGCCCATTTTGTGATTGGATTGTTTATCTTCCTTTTGTTAAGTTGTATGAGTTCCCTGTAAATGTTGGAGATTAAACCCTTATCAGAGATAACATAGGCAAATATGTTCTCCCATGCAGTGGGTTTTCTTGTTGTTTTGTTAATGGTTTCTTTTGCTCTGCAGAAGCTTTTTATTTTGATGTAGTCCCATTTGTTTATTTTCTCTTTAGTTTCCATTGCCCTAGGAGCTGTATCAATGAAGATATTGCTATGACAAATGTCTGCTACTTTAGTGCCTATGGCTTCTTTAATATTTTTATTGTTTCCCATCTTATCTTTAAATCCTTTATCCATTTTGAGTTTATTTTGTATATGGCATAAGTTGGAGGACTAGTTTAATTTTTTTGCATGTATCTGTCCAATTTTCCCAACACCATTTATTGAAGACACTATCGTGAATCCAATGTATGTTCTTGCCTCCTTTGTCAAATATTAATTGAGCACAGTAACTTAGATCAATTTCTGGATTCTCTGTTCTGTTCCACTGGTCTATATGTCTGTTCTTGTGCCAGTACTAGGCAGTTATGAGAACAGTAGCTTTGTTGTATAGCTTGATATCTGGTATTGAGGTCCCTCCAACATTGTTCTTCTTTCTCAAGATTGTTGCAGCTATTTGGGATCTTTTTTTATTTCGGATGAATTTTTGGAGAGTCTGTCCTACGTCTTTGAAGTATGTGGTTGGTATTTTAAAGATGATTGCATTAAATTTATAGATTGCCTTGGGTAGTTTGGTCATTTTAATGATGTTGATTCTACGAAATCCATGAACATGGTATATTCTTCCATTTGTTCATGTCTTCCTCTATCTCTTTTTTTCAGTGTCCTGATATTTTCTGAGTACAGGTTCTTTATCTCAGCGGTTCTCAAACTGTAGGTCGCAACCCCTTGCGGGGTCAAACAACACTTTCACAGGGGCCGCCTAAATATGTCCTAATATCAGATATTTACAGTACCTTTCATAACTACAGTTATGAAGTAGCAACGAAAATAATTTTATGGCTGGGGGGTCACCACAACATGAATAACTGTATTAAAGGGTCGCAGCATTAGGAATGTTGAGAACCACTGCTTTATCTCCTTGGTTAAATTTATTACTGGGTATCTTAATTTTTTTGTTGCAATGGTAAATGTGATTGCTTTTTAAGTTTCTCTTTCTGTGCGTTCATTATTTGTGTATAGAAAACCCATACACTTCTTGGTGCTAATTTTTTATCCTGCTACATTGCTGAATTCATTTGTTAAATAAAGTAGGTTTTTGATGGAGTGTTTGGAGTTTCTATGTACAATATCATGTCAACTGCAAATAAGGACAGTTTTTCTAAAGTTCCAATTTGGATGCCTTTTATTTCTTCTTCTTGTCTGATTGCAATGGCTAGTACTTCCAGTACTATGTCAAACAGGAGTGATGAGAGTGGGCATCCTTGTCTTGTTCCTTTACTTAGGGAAAATGATTTTAGTTTTTGCCCATTGAGTATGATATTGGCTGTGGGTTTGTCATATGTTTTAATTATGTTGCTGTATCATTCTTTTATTTCCACTTTGCTGAGCATTTTTATGAAAAAGGGTGTTGGATTTTGTCAAATGCTTTTTCTACATCAATGGATATGATTATATGGTTTTTATCACTCAGTTTGTTTATGTGATATAACATGTTTATTGATTTGTGGATATTGTATCATCCTTGCATCCCCGGAATAAGTCCCACTTGGTCATAGTGTATGATCTTTCTAATGTAATGCTGGATTTTATTTGCTAATATTTTGTTGAGAATTTTCGAGTCTATGTTCATGAGGGATATTTTCCTATAATTCTCTTTCTTTGTGTTCTCTTTATCTGATTTTGAGATTAGAGTAATTTTGGCTTCATAGAAAGAGGTTGGTAGTGTTCCTTCCTCTTAAATTGTTTGGAATAGTCTGGGGAAGATAGGTTTCATTTCTTCTTTGAATGTTTGACAAAATTCCGCTGTGAAGCCATCTGGTCCAGGGCTTTTGATTGTTGGAAGTTTTTTGATTACTGCTTCAATTTCCTCCATAGTTATTGGCCTATTCAGATTTTTTTGATTCCTCCTGGTTGAGTTTTGGAAGGTTGTATTTTTCTAGGAATATGTGAATTTCTTCTATTTTGATCAGTTTGTTGGAATTGTGTTGTTCACAGTATTTTTTTTGTAATCCCTCGTATTTCTGTAGGGTCTGTAGTTATTTCTCCTCTTTCATTTCTGATTTTGTTTATTTGGGTCTTCCCTCTTTGCTTCTTGGTGAGCCTGGCTAGCAGTTCATCAATCTTGTTTATCCTTTCAAATAACCAGCTATTAGTTTCATTGATCTTTTTTTTTTTTTTCCCCTGGTCTCTATGTCATTTATTTCTGCTCTGATCTTTATTATTTCCTTCCTTCTACTCACTCTGGGCTTTTCTTTTTGCTTTCTTTCTAATTCTTCTATTTACAGAGTTAGATGTTTTATTACTAGTTTTTCATGATTTTTAGGAAGGCTTGGAATGCTATTAACTTTCCCCTCAGAATTACTTTCACTGTGTCCCAAAGATTTTGGATTGTTGTGTTTTCATTGCCATTTGTTTCCAGGATGTATTTTATTTCTTCTTTGATCTCTTTGGTTACTCAATCATTGTTTAATAGTATGCTATTCAGCCTTCAAGTGTTTGAATTTTTTTATTGTTTTTATTGTAGTTTATTTGTAATATTATGCCATTGTGGTCTGAGAAAATGCTTGATATGATTTCAATCTTCTTAAATTTGGAGATACTTTGCCTGTGTCCCAGTATGTGGTCTATCTTTTGAAATGTCCCAAATGTCCCACTTGAAAGAATGTATATTCTGTAGTTTTGGGGTGGGTTGGAATCTTATAATGATCTCAATTAATTTCATCTGATCTAGTGAATCATATAGGATTGCTGTTTCTTTGCTAATTTTTTGTCTAGAGGATTTATCCAGTGATGTTAATGGGGGTGTTAAAGTCTCCTACTATGATTGCATTGCTGTCAATCTCTCTCCTGTCATCTCCCAGATGTTTTTTTATGTATTAGGGTGCTCCTGCATTTTTGGGTGAATATATGTTTACCAAAGTTATAACCTCTCAGTGTATCGATCTCTTTAGAATAATGAAGTGGCCTTTCTTGTCTCTTGATATGGCCTTCACTTTGAGGTCTATTTGGTCAGATATAAGTATTGCTACCCCAGCACATTTTTCCTTTCCATTTGCCTGCTAGATATTTTTTCATCCCTTCACTTTCAGTCTGTGTGATTCCCTTGTTCTGAGATGGGTCTCCTGTATACAGCATATATATGGGTCATGTTTTCTTATCCATTCATTCACTCCATGTCTTTTGATTGGAGCATTTAATCCATTTAGTTTTAATGTTATTATTTTAAAAAAATATATGTTATTGATTTTTTTACAGAGAGGAAGGGAGAGGGCTAGAGAGTTAGAAACATTGATGAGAGACAAACATCGATCAGCTGCCTCTTGCACACTCCCCACTGGGTATGTGCCTGCAACCAAGGTACATGCCCTTGACTGAAATCAAACCCTGGACCCTTTAGTCCACAGGTCGACGCTCTATCCACAGAGCCAAGATAATCTGATGGGGGATCTTTTGGAGGCAACTCTCTGTCTCTCTTGCAGCCTTTAAGATTCTCTCTTTGTCGATAACATTTGCCATTGTAATTATGATTTGTCTTGTTGTGGGTCTTCTGGGATTCATCTTGCTTGGGAATCTCTATACTTGTGTGACTTTTTTGTTCCCCATATCAGGGAAGTTTTCTGTCATTATTCTTTCAAATAGATTCTCTAGTCCTTGCTCCTCTTCTTGTCCTTCTGGTGCCCCTGTTATACATATCTTACTTCATTTTGTGTTGTCCCAAAGTTCTCTTATGCGCTCCTGTTTTTAATTTTTATCTCCAGTTGGTGTTCAGTTTGGGCTTATTTCTCTTCCTTATCTTCTAACTCAGTAGTTTGGTCCTCTGCTTCTTCTGGTTTACTGTTGAAAACTTCTATAACATTTTTGATTGTAGCTATATCACTTTTGATTTCTTCCTGATTTTTACATAGGTTGTTGGTTTTCTCATCCATCCAGTTTATGAACTGTATGGCCATTACTCTGAATCCTTTTTCTGTCATTATTGCATGACTCCATTTCACTTATTCCTTTCTTAGTGAATTCTCTTTTTTTTTTCCACTGGGGATTGTTCCTTGTCTTTCCATTCTAACTATCATCAGAAGTTCCAAACACTAAGTTGCAGGGGCCTGTGCCATGCGCAGTGGGAACATTGTGCCACCGGAGTGTCACTGAAGAGCTCCGACACTGAGATCTGTGGCTGCCATGGGTCAGTGGGTGCCACGTACGCCGAGAATCAGAGTCACCAGTGCTCAGTGCAGCCTCGTGCATGCATCTAGAATCAGGCACCCCGCATGCGCCACACTGAAAAAAATAATCCCTGTGGTCATGCACCAAAAATCAGAGTGCCCTGGCATGCACCAGGAGTCAGAGTCCCCATATGCACGCTCCAAGAATTGAGTATTGGAGTCTCTGTCGCTTGGTGCGACCTTGCGCTGAGAATCAGGGTCCCTGTGTGCATGTGTGCCAAGAATTGGAGTCACTGGAGCTCAGTTTGCTTGCTCTGAGAATCAGGGATCCCATGTGCATGCAATGAGAAACAGAGTCCCAGCATGTGCCTGCCGAGAGTCAAGTGACTGGTGTTCTGTGCTGCCTTTTCCTGTGCGCTGGAAAGGCACGACTGTGGTGTCTGGTGGTCGGCAGCTGTGGTTTGGTAAGACTCAGTTTTTGCTGCCTGATCCTTGTGCCCTTGATTGGATTCACGTACCACTGGTGGCTCACAGAGGCACCTGGTGGCTGTTTGCCAAGGTGGCGCACTCTGAGGGATTCTGGCGCTGAAGCTGTGTGACTCACTATGTCTGTGGGCAGGCAGCCAGGAAGGAGGGCATCCCAATTTCTATTGCCAGGGCATGTGTCCTTGTTTGGATACAAGCACACCCAGAGGGGGCTTACAGCGGCACCAAATAGCCACCTTTGAGGCGGTGGGCTCAGGAGGTCTGCACACTTAAAGGCATGACTGTAGTGTCTGGAGGTCGACAGCCTGGGAGAGGGAAGTCACACTTAATGCTGCAGAACCCACCACCCTTGGAGGTGGAAATCCTAGAGATCTGCAGGTCTGCGGGCGGGGCAGCAGGATTTTGACTAGAGTGACTGCAGGTTCACGGGCAGTGTCCAATGCCAGTCTGGGTGGTGGAGCTGATGAGTTCCTAGAAGAGCCTGCTCTCCACTTCAAGATGGCAAGGGCTCTGTGCCCGAGCCCCACAGCCTAGGGAGTGCCTGTGGCGGGGTCACGAACAGTGTCCACGGCCAGTCTGGGTGGTGATGCTGATGAATTTCTAGAGGAGGCTTCTCTCCCCTTCAAGATGGCATGGGCTCCCTTCTTGAGCCCCACAGCCCGGGAGTGCCCGCAGCGGTGATAGGGGCGGCCTGTCCAGGAGAGCCTGGTCTGCCAGCCTCTGGTCCTCCTGCTGGATTTAACTGTCCCTCACTCACTGACACCTATTTTCAATTGTACTTTACACTCAATATCATTTTGTATTATTTGCAAATATATAGCATAGTAGTTAGATAACATATACTTTACAATGAGATCTCCCTATATTTCAAGTACTCACCTGGTACAATGCATAGATATTACAATATTATTGACTATATTCCTTATGCTTTTTTTTACATGAATATTTTCTAACTACCAACTTGTATTTGTTAATGCCTTCACTTTTTTCACCCCCACTCTCCTCATGCAGCCATCAAATTTTTTTGTCTCTATATATTAGTCTGTATCAATTTTATTTGTTTATTTTGTTTTTTAGAATCCACAAATACGTGAAGTCATATGATATTTGTCTTTCAATGTCTAACTTATTTCACTGATCACAGTACTCTCTATATTTATCCATGCTATCTCAAATGGTATGATTTTATTTTTTATTTTGATTAAGTAGTATTCCATTGTGTATATTTACTACCTATACTTTATCTACTTGTCTATTTTTGGGCACTTAGGTTACTTACATATCTTGGCTATTGTATATAATGCTGCAATGAATATAGAGGTCATATATTCTTTTTGAATCAGTGTTTTAAGTTTCTTCAGAGATATTTCCAGAAGTGGAATTGCTGGTTCATAAGGTAGTTCTATTTTCAATTCTTTTGAGGTAACTCCGTACTGCTTTCCATAGTGGCTGCACCAATCTGCATTTCCATCAACAGTGCACAAGAGTTCCCTTTTCTCCCCATCCTCGCCAACACTTGTTGCTTGTTGATTTATTGATGATAGCCATTCTGACAGGCATAAGGTGATATCTCATTGTGGTTTTAACTTGCATTTCTCTGATGATTAGTGATGTTGAACATCTTTTCATACGTGTATTGGTCTTCATGTCTGAGATTTTACTCTGTATGCTTTATTCTAGTAGTTTTATGGTTTTGAGTCTTACATTTAAGTCTTTAATCTATTTTCAGCTGATTCTTGTATATGGTGTAAGAAGGTGGAGTATTTTCACTTCTTTTGCACATATTTGTCCAATTTTACAACACCATGCACCGCTAGGCTGACTTTACCCCATTGTATGTTGTTTTGCTTCCTTTGTCATCTATTATTTGATCATATTTGCATGGGTTTATTTCTGGGCACTCTGTTGTGTTCAATTGATCTATATGTCTGTTTTTATTCCAGCACTATGCTGCTTAGATTACCACACCATTGTATTATAGTTTGGTATCAGGTAGCATAATACTTGCATCTTTGCTCTTTCTCAGTATGTCTGTGACTATTCAGGGTCTTTTATGGTTTCATATACATTTTTGGATTATTTATTGTACTGATGTGAAAAACACCATTGGTATTTTGACAGGGATTGTGTTGAATCTATAGATTCATTATAGGCATTATAGATATTTTAATTGTTAATTATTTCTATCTGGTCATAATTTTTTTTCAATTTACCCATATTTACCCATTTTACAATTTCAAAATAATAAAAATATTTGAATGGGTTACATTAACATGGCATGTAGGTATCTGATGAACCCTTGAAAGAAAATCCACTTCTGATTTATACACTCTTGATTTCATGTTTCTATTTATGGTTTCTCAAAAACAATAAGAAATGGGCTACACAGAGGAGCAAAGCTATCAAATGAATATAGTTATTTTCCTTAAAGAGTTTAGAGACTAATGGTGATATCTTAAAATTATGTTTTTGCTACATTTACTCTTCACTCTTCAGATGATTTTATTTTTTTAAAAGCCAATGCTGTACACATTATTTTTAGCATCTAAACCAGGGGTGGGCAAACTTTTAGACTCGAGGGCCACAATGCGTTCTTAAACTGGACCGGAGGGCCGGAACAAAAGCATGGGTGGAGTGTTTGTGTGAACTAATATAAATTCAAAGTAAACATCATTACATAAAAGGGTACAGTCTTTTTTTTTTTTAGTTTTATTCATTTCAAATGGGTGGATCCAGCCCACGGGCCGTAGTTTGCCCATGGCTGATCTAAACAGTTTTCCTTAGATAATCTGGTGTCATTTCCAACACTGTTTCATTAAGTCTTATTTGGGCTCTTCATTTTGATCCACAGCTTCATTTTCCCATGGTATCAAGGTGACCAAAAACTTACATTTGACCCATGTTTCTGTTATTCATTCAGTAGCTAATATTGACTATATAGAAAATACTCTACCATTTTTAGGTCCAATAACAGCAATAGGTTGTTGTAGTTGTTTTTTAAGCATATTTAATCTCTTCCAAAATTTTCCCCCAAAGTTGCATCATTGGTAAATTTGATGTTAAAGCAGCGTTTGGATGTCCATGCTAAAGGAGGTATAACCAGAAGTTATACAGAGAGAATATGGCAAAGATACAAAAGTCCCTGTCATAAAAATGTTTAAGTCCCTTGTCCTCAGATTGCTCCTACTTTAATACCTATTTTTGTTTTTGTTTATTTTAATCTTTCAGGCCTGAATCCCAAAGCTCAAATATCTAATCTCCCTAGAGAGTGCATCCGCCATTTCTTTCCAAGAAGGAAGTGTTTTGTCTTTGACCGGCCAACAAATGACAAAGAACTCCTAGCCCATATTGAGCAGGTTGTAGACAACCAACTGGATCCTAACTTCAAGGAACAAACAAAGAACTTCTGTTCTTACATCCTCACCCAGGCGAAGATCAAGACCCTCAGGGAGGGAATCACAGTCACTGGGAAACGTGAGTCTCCACTTCACATTTTGTGGGGCCTGGTATTTGTTGAAGATATTATAGGATGTGCTCTCCAGGATTTGTGTTTGATTCTGCATAGAATTATGGGTCTACAATTATTCATACTCAACGAAGACACATGTATACTTATCACACTTCTGGGTGTTTATAAATTCCTCTCCAAAATTACAACCATTGACAGCAAAATCTGCAGTATCCATACTAATAAAACATCTACTAAAAAGGAATCACTAACTGGGTAGAAAAATAGAATACACTGTTTCCTTAACTGAAGTCCTTTATAATGAATGAGATTTGCAAGTAGAATACAAAAGATATTATGGGGGTTTAGAACAATTTAACAATGCACCTGAGCCCATAAAGCTCTGAAAATTTACAGGAAGCTTTATTATTCAGAAAAATATGGGATCACATTTACCCTGCTTCATCTGTCTACCTATGTAAGCAATTTGCTTCTAAAATTTTCAATGCAAAATTGTGTTTTCCAGATATCCTTTAGTTTGTTAGATAAAGGAATGTATTGAATTATGTTAGCCTTGTGGTCTAAAGAAACATACAAATTAAAGTCAATGGGACAATAGTGTTATTGGAGGAAATATGTTCTTCTGTGTTGTTGTGTGAAAGGAATTTGAGGGACCCTTATGTAGGAGGAGTTTTACGCGATAATGGCAAGGCTTATTAAAGTGAAAAGCAAAGTACATTCTCAGGGAGACAGAGAGCTGGCAGGCTAGAGGGCAGCTACTGCCCTGAGGTATTTGTGAAACTTTCCCATATATATTTGGGTTTGGGGAAGGTCAGGCTTTT
>NW_006288116.1:250064-252282 GCF_000327345.1 Myotis davidii | reverse complement strand
CAACTGGCTGAAGAACCCGGCTACAGAACCTGGCGACCGAACCTGGCTGGAGAACCTAGCGAGAGAACATGGCTGCAGAACCTAGCGAGAGAACATGGCGACGGAACCTGGCTGGAGAACCTGGAGAACCTGGCTGGAGAACCTAGCAAGAGAACATGGACACAGAACTTGGCTGGAGATTGTGGCTAGAGATCCTGGAAAGGCTGGTGATCAACTGAACGCTGTCTCCGTGTCATTCCTTCTTCGCCGACTCCGTCCACACCTTTGGGGATCCCTGGACCCACTGGGGTTGGACCCCGGCATCTTTCCTGTTTTCTTCAGGGCTTGTGAACTTCCCGCATGCAATCTTTCCCCCATATTTTCCCGGTTTTGAGCCCTCCCCCACTTATGGTCCACATTTTGGCTCCTATTGCACATGCTTCATTGTTTTGCTTGGTCATTTGGCTCCTATTGCACAGGTACTTAGTAAAGGAATTCTCTCTGTGCCATTTTTCTGCCATCCTAGTTAGTTGGGTGGACTCCCCAGGGTGATTGTAAGGCTATTTTTTTTCTATTTAATCAGGCTTTAACAGATGACTCACTCCAGTAGCTCCCTGGTCTCTTGTTAATATCTAACTAACTGTGAACACCAATAACAGGAGATGGAAGTTGTGTGTGTGTGTGTGTGTGTGTGTGTGTGTGTGTGTGTTCACGCATGCACACGTATGTGTGTTGGTTGTGAGAGACAGACAGACATATAGAGAGATTTAGAAATGTAGTCTCCAAATCATAAATCCTGTTGAGTGATAAATTGATATTTATTCCTTAAATTTCCTGGCTTATTAGGGCTAAGGACTCTGGTGGTAACTTATGTGGATGCCATCAATAGTGGTGCAGTGCCTTGTTTGGAGAATGCAGTTACAACACTGGCCCAGCTTGAGAACTCTGGGGCGGTTCAGAAGGCCGCCAACCACTACAGTGAGCAGATGGCCCAGAGAGTGAGCTTCCCCACAGACACGCTGCAGGAGCTGCTGGACCTGCATGCAGCCTGTGAGAAGGAAGCCATTGCAATCTTCATGGAGCTCTCCTTCAAGGATGACAACCAGGCGTTCCAGAAGAATCTTGTGGTACTTTGCCTTAGTATTTATATACCCTTTGTAACCTTTTCATTGAAAATTAAGCCTAGAAAAGCTTTTCTGACCCCAGTCCTCCTCTCTCAGTCATGGATAGAGTGGTCTGGATTCATATGAGAGATACAATTTAAAAAGACTGCATTTTCTTCTTCCTCTCCCCAGGTACTTTATGTAAAAATTTTTTTGGTCTCTGATGCATAATTAGCATAGACATCTTTCTGGACTGAATACTTACATTGAATTCAAGCCTGCCCTGAATACCCAAAAGTCATTCCTTCGCTAGATGCTTTTTGAGAACAATCTCCCATTCTCAGGAACCAAATTTCTCTTAACAGACCCGCATACCAGGGTATTTTCAATTCCTATGGCTCCTTATTGTTTCATTGTGTCATTGAAAATGAAATTAACAAAAGTTACAGCTGCAAGGAGCCATAGAGATAAGGGAATTCAACACCAATATTATTGATGAAGAAAGAGCCTGAGACCCAGAGAGATTAAAAGCTTTCCACTGCCTCACATGGAATTTTCAGAGTTGTGAGTAAAGGAAGCCTTGTAATTCCCGTTTTATTCCATGTCCTTCTCCAACAGAATGCCTTTCTCATGAAGACCACAGCTAGACTTCCTTCCACCCGGTTCTTTGGAACTTTTTCTCCTGGTGATAGCGCTCTATACTTCCCTTTCAGGAAATAATAAAGGATAAGCAGGATAAGATCTTGCTGCAGAATGAAGAGGCATCTGTTAAATTCTGCCAGGAAAAACTTGAGCAGCTTTCCAAGTCCCTGATGGAAGGTATTTCAGCAGGCATTTTCTCTGTTCCTGGTGGTCACAAGCTCTACATGGAAACAAAGAAAAGACTTGAACAGGACTACTGGCAACTGCCCAGGAAAGGAGTGAAGGTGAGGAATAAGGGGAGCATAGGGATCCTACAGATTAAAGTCAAGAGGGTCTCCTGGAAATCGTTCACAGAATCAGTTGTGGGTAATATGGGAGCATGGAGATATCATGACTGTTTTAGCATTAAAGGCCCATAATTTGGTCTTTCTTCCTAAAGAGAGTCTCAATGTCCATTCTCAAAAAAGAATATGGATTTCTGAAATCCATAACAG
>NW_006288116.1:238256-249921 GCF_000327345.1 Myotis davidii | reverse complement strand
ATTGATGTTGGTACCAACTAATGATATTAAAATAATAATGATAATAATGCAATTCATATTAATTGAATTCTTATTGTTAAGGAGTAATATTGAGTTCTTTCCCGTGAATTTTAATGTTATCCTTCAAGTAGCATTAAGAGGCATCTATACATTTGATGAACATTTCACACATCTGAACTGAGAGGCTGAGATGGGTTAAAATGACTTGCTCAATGGAACAGCCAGCAAGTGGCAGAGGAGAACAGCAACACTAATTGGAGATAACATTTCTTCCTGGGAGGCAACTATACAAAAGCACCAGAGACAGTGGTTGTGCAGAACTGAACATGGTTCTCTATGGCTGGAATGTAGAGTGAATAGAAGAATGGAGAACTAGGGGAGAGACTTCAGGGGTAGAAAGAACTTCTGGTCTCTCTAATGAGATTGGAAACTGTGTGGAGACATGATGCAGTTTTAGTCAGGAAGAAAAAATAACCTGGAAATTGTTATTTGAAGCCTATTCTTCCCAGTGGAAATTGAAGTTCTTTGTTCCTCTTGTCTCCTCAGGCACATGAAGTTCTCCAGAGGTTCCTGCAGTCGCAGGCAGCAACAGAGAGTTCCATCCTGCAGGCAGACAAAGCTCTCACGGATGGGGAGAAGGCCATGGCAGGTAAGGGGCAGGGCTGGGCTGACAATGGGTGGCAGGTACCTGCACTGTCCTTTGACAGTTGTGAGAACAAAACCTCCTGACACAAGGAGCTTTCTCTCCTTCTGTGGGACCTACTCTCTAACTCTCAAAACACCAGGGTACATCAGCCAGCCAGGGCCTTTCCCATCCCACTGCTATGAGCTCTTGATGGTGTGGCAAGGGAGCAGTTCAGAGTCTTCTCACCTCCCCTTCCAGTTTGTTTTGTTATCAGAGCTGAAGAGGGTAGAGGTTAGTCCTCACCTAATTTTATTCCCTCTGTCAAACCTCCCTGGGGTAGCGGAGCGGGCCAAGAAGGAGGCAGCTGAGAAGGAACAGGAGCTGATGAAACAGAAACTACAGGAGCAGCAGCAGCAGATGGAGGCACAGAAGAGGAGTCTTGAGGAAAATATATTGCAACTGAAGGAGAAGATGGAGAGGGACAGAGAGACTATAATTAAATATGTATTTGAAATACATGTATTTGTTATTACCATCAACTGGTTTGCTTTACCAAGATCATTGCCTATTATCAGGAATCCTCCTACCATCCAAAGACTCTAAGGTAGATCTATGCTGACAATAAACTATCAGAAATGTCCAGATTAAGAATTCAGGGATATGACAGCTTCAAACTTGCTGCATGGTTCCCAGATATTGAGAGTCTATCCACGGCATCTTATGGCAAAGGAAGCATTCCTGATTGGCTATCTGTACGTGTTTATAATAGGTTTCTACAGCAATGTATAATTTCCCATTATTTCTATATTTGGTTGGCCACATTATTCCAAGTGGGATTTAGAATTGGTGCCAGCAGACCAAGGTTACTTCTCAACTGGCATTATGACTGGCACACATTACATTTGTCCTCAGGCCAGGCTTTGCATCCTAGCAAAACCCTGTGGATATGTGAATATTTGTAAGACTGTAAACTAAGCTTTCTTTCAGTGTTTAGGTCCAAGCCAGGATTATTCCTTATTGCAAAATTATCCTTGATTCTGTAAGAGAGAACAATTTTAAGTGTGAAAAGTAAGAGTTCTTAAATAGAAAATGAAATTCTTGAAAAACATGGGAATTTAAAATGTTTATTTCCCTTCTCACTTTTTTTAGGTTCAAGAAGATTTGCTTAGAGAAGGATTTAAAAAGAAATCTGAAGAGATGAATGCAGAGATCAATCATTTGAGAAATATGATTGATACTGCTCAAAATGATAATACTTCCTGGTTTGAAAAAGCTATAGATGTCTTTTCAATATTGGTTGGTCCTGGTAAAATTTTTCGCATTGTGCAAGGCATAGGATTACTGTTGAAAAAGATATAATTCTCCTTTGAAATAAATTATAGAATGTGGCTATATGCTATCGCTTATTTTTAGTGTGTATTCCTTTCAATTTCATTCAACCAATGAAACAAAAAAGGTACTTACTAAAGAATATCAATGCTTAGCCTTCATTAGATAGAATTAATGCTCGTATGCTTTGTTATAGCATGTTTACTTTATGAAATATGCATGTTTAAATAAATATACTTACAATTTGACTTATCGCTTTAAATGACATAAGATTGGAATCTACTAAAATATTCATCGATATAAATTGGTAATATAATTTAACATGTGCACTGGAATATTATGCAGCCAGTAAATAGAGAATTCAGCACTATATTTTATAAATATACAACAATGTTGAATATATATTGTAAAGCAAAAAAAAGGAGGAACACAAAAAGTGTATAATGTGTTTACTGGAAAAAAATGTAGGTACTGTTTGCAATCATAGGTATGTGTACATACTGAATAGTTATGGGAGCCCTCAAAGAAGTAATATCAGTTCCTAGTTGGGTGAAGTGGGTGCAATTCAGGGTAAACATGTCACTTGCTTTTCATTACATATTCTTTCTTTTTAATCCTGTAAAAAGAAATAAATAAAAAACAAAGAAATGTAAAGTACAATACAAATAATGATAATAACAAGAAAATTTAAAAAATGGCTTTTAGATCATGGAAGTTCTCACTGCTTCTAGAAATGACACCACCCTGTAAAATTAGGGGTTTCAGCTTAAGTCAAAGTATAGAAAGTTTAAAATTTACATCTGCATCTTGTTTCCTATTAGGCCTTGTTCTCAATCCATTATATTTGCTTCAAAACTAAGACATACACTTTCCTGACTCTCTTGGAAATCTCAGGTAGAGTAACTTCTACTTCCTATCTTGAATTATACTTCTAAATTATTAGAAGTAAATTACTAAACATAAGAACTTGCATTGGTGAGAGAGATCTATCACCTTTAAAGGCACAGTGGTGGTTTCTGTGCTATAAGCAAAAGCCAAAGAGACATGTACTACTGCAGAACTGGATGGCTTGCTGGTGTTGGGGATGATAAACCTTGTCACATGGAAGCCCGGTTTTGGCATGTAAATGCCATCAGTATCATTGTTTGCCTTAGCTCAGGCTGCTTTAAAAAGTTACTATATATATGTGTATCTTAGAAAGCAAATATTTATTTCTTTTTGTTCTGGAGGCTGTTAGTTTGAGATCAGTGTGCGAGAATTGGGGCTTCTTGGTCAGAATTCTCTCCTTGATTTGCAGAGGGCTGCCCTCTTATTGTGTCTTCACATGGTGGAAAGGGTTGGGAGGAGCTCTCATGATTTTTATAATTAGGGTAGTCAAACAATAGTGCAAGAGAGAGAGTGTAAGTTAGTGAAATATAATTGTCAACTTAGATTGACAATTATGTGCCAATCTATGTGAGAAATAATAGCTTTCAAAAATGGGTGTAAAATTTATATTTGGAGGACAATTTTTCTTGAAAATTCTGAAAATGTTCTAAATATTTTACTTCAGGAAAAAATGAAGCCTAAATATAATGTCTGCACAATAAAAATGAATGCAGATCCAAAACTGTAATAGATATGTGAAATAATAAATATTGACTGTATAAAGGATCATAATAATGCACTCTAGCATTAAAAAAGAGCAGATGAAATTAACATAAAATAATTCCTAAAGAGTCTGGCTATAAATCAAGTATTATAAGATCCTTGAATTGTTTTGAGGAGACTGAGGTGAGTAATTTTGGGTTTCATGATTTAAGTCTAAAGATTGCCATTTGTAATGTAATCAGTTAGAGAACAGAGAAAGTTTTCAATGTCTATACTAGGAGACTTAAAAATGACTTTCATACATCTCAGTAAGTAAAAAACAAAACAAGACAAAACAAAACAGAGGTAAAATTTCACGTAAAGTTAGAAAATATTTTGAAGCCATGATGATCACTTTAGCCTAATGTATGAATGTAGTACCCTACACCCAACGATAGTAGAATATGCTTTATTGTAAGGCACACTAAGAAACAGCACATGAATTTTACCTGTACCAAACCACAAAGCAGGATTAGTTGTCTTATGTCAGATTCTCTAGAAGCAGAGCCTTGGTGAAGTGCTAGACATTTGTGCACCATCAGGCATTATGTGTGGGCCATCCATCTTGAGCAGAGCAGCTACCCTGCTGCTAAGGGAAATTCTCTAAAGAAAAGAGCAGCAGTGAGCTTTTTAGCAACGGACAGGCACAATGCCTTGTTAGATGATCAAACTGAGGCACTAACAGCAAACAGCACCCATATAAAGATTACTATTTGGATACCTCCCTTGTGCCATGGCCTATATATGCCACACTTACCACCACTGGTGGGGTCCTGTCATCTAGGCCCGTGGCAAACCACGGCTCATGGGGCACATGCTGCTCTTTGGCCCCTAGAGTGTGACTTTTCCACAAAATACCATGTGCAGGCGTGTGGAGAGTGCAATTGAAACTTCATGGCCCATGCACAGAAGTCAGTTTTTGGCCTGGGCAAGTCTATTTTGAAGAAGTACTGTTGATATTTGGCTCTGTTTACTAATGAGTTCGCCGACCACTGACGGGCAGCCAGTTAACTAGTTCTAGAATCCCTTTACGGAAACTTATTTTTCAGACCTCTGTGGATACAATCTACTGCTGGTTGAATTCCATAGAAAGCAAATTCTACAACTAAAATTTGTAAAATTTTTCTATGGAACACTACTGGAAAGAGCACTTATGAAAGGGCGTGGAAGGAAATGGGACTGGGAAGGAAGGGAAGTTTAGCCACAGTCTTAACAGTTGCTTCACCCATTTCAATGGAGAACTCTAGTCATCAGTAGTTCTTCTCTTTCCCCTACTTTTTAAGAGATTGGTCATGGAATTATGAAAACCCTAAGAAGAGTCAAGACTTTGGGTAAGGGAGCTGAAAATTGAGTTACATGTGTTTGTAGGAGAGGATGTAGTTTAGAACCAAGGAATTTAGAAGGAGAGGTGAAAAGTGGTGAGAACGATGGATATATATACTCCATTGAGGTTCAAGAGCATTCATGTAGGGTTGTAGAAGAAGGCCTCACAATACAAAACAGAATGTGATGAGCAAAGAATTGAATTTGTAATGGCAAGTTTCATATGTGAAAATGTTATTTTTAATTCCAAAATTTGACCCTGTGTTGTAGTTAGGATTCTACAAACAAACAAATAAACAAACAAAACAAAACAAAAAAAACAAACCCAGAACCAAAATGATGTGTGTATATATAGAAAAAAATTTATTGAAAGGAATTGGCTCAAATAATCATGGAGGTTATCAAGTCTAAAACCTGCAAGGTGGGCCAGCAAGCCCAGGAGAGCTGATGTTCCATTTCTAGTCTGAAGGCCAGGAAGAGCCAAAGTTGCAAATAAAGTTCAAAGTCTACTGGAGACTTTAGTATACAGTTACCTATTATTTACAAGTAAATGCATCCTTGCAACTCCCACCCAGATAAAAATATAAAGTATTACTTGAATCCCAGTAATGTTTCTACTTCTGGTTACCCACGATTAACTACTACTCTGCCTTCTATCACCAAGCAAAGTTTAGTCTGTCTTAACTTCATATAACACAACTTCATATACACTTTTCTGAGTTCTTTGCTCAATGTTTTGTTTGTGACAGTCATCCTTGTTGCAAGCAGAAGTCCATTCTCTTCATTGCTCTACAAAACATTTCTCAGACTTAGCACTCTTGATATTTTGGGCTGGAAATATATATATATAAAATTTGCGGGAGTTGTCTTGGGCATTGTAGGATGTTTAACAGGCAGCCCTGGCCTCCTTCTGATCACAACCCGCACCAGGGAGGAGCCTGCAACCCAGTAAATTCCCTTAACTGGAAAGGAACTCAGATCCTTTGGTCTGCAGGCCAACGTTCTATCCACTGAGCCAAACTGTTGGTGGCGGTTTTTTATTTTTATTTAGAATGACAGTAAGTAAATAACTTAATTCAGAATAAAATCCAAATCTTCAATGTCAACATAAATAAAATTTTAGCACAACCTCTGAAGTTCCTTGGTTTTACATAATACATTTCTTACTTAGAGACTGTGGCTTTGTTTGAATGACAACAATCAAAGGCAAACCTAACACAGATGGTGATGGTGATGATAATGATAATGATGATTGTGATAACAAGAATGATAGGAACAAATATAGTATTAACAAGAGCTCATTTTTATCAGTTCATGTTTTCTGCATTGTTGATGAATTTTGATATTATTACAAGGTTACACTGCAGAAAAAAACTCAAATATAATCCTGGATGACATCAAATGGTACTTTTAAACATGACTGCATTTAATCACTCAGTGCATATGTACCGACCACTGACCATGGCTGAGCTTTGGGGAAAACATTGGGAAGGCATTGAGGATTCTATGATAAGCACAGCAGACATGGTTCCTGTGCTCATGCATTATTTTTATATCAGAAAGAAGACATTAAAACAAATTATACAAACAAATGTAACATTTGAATGTTTAATAGGCATTGTAAAGGAATCGTACAGAGTGCTATGAGTAAGTGTAGAAAGGAAACTGAAAAATTGGACTATTCAGCCAGCAATCCTTCTTTGGAAAAATGAAGTTTAAGATAAATTTTCAGTGAAAACAATTAGGAAAAAATGTTTGGGAAGAGAGTTTCAGACAGCGGAAAGTTTGTGTACAAATGTCCTGTTTGGTGATGTATTGGGTGTGTTTGGTATCTGAAGCTCAGATAACATGTGCTGAGGAGAGGAGCAGGCAGAAATCAGAATATATAGGATCTTGCAGCCATGGTGTGGAGAATGCAAGCTTTTAATGCTTTAGGACTTTCTGTAGAAAAAAGTGACAAGACAATTTGTTTTATTAAACTCCTTGTGATTACTGTGTAATATGAATTAGGACAGCCAAAACTGATAATCTCTGGCCATGTCTTATGATCTCAAAATAGGCCAACTGGCAGCTTCTTAAAATTACCAGTCTGTTTTTTAAAGATTTGATACAAACAATAAAGAAACAATACATACATACATACATATATACATATATACATACATACATACATAATGAAGTTCCACACATTTGCTCTAGAAAACAACTATGAGAGTTGTTGGAACTCTTAAATAAAATGATTTTTCTCTTTCCCATTTCCAATTTTAGCCCTTTATCATCATTCTCCCTCCCCCATCTTTATTAAATATAATTAACATATATATAGCATTGTATCATTATATGGTGAACAGTAATTAGGTTTTAAAATGATGTAATCTGAAGGTTTTCCAGTCAGAAAAGAAATCTTGTAGGTCAATTAAGACCACTGGGAATGCCATTTACTGGAAACATAACGAAAGAGATGAAAGAGAAAACAGGGAAGAGCGACTTTTATCACAGGTTCATTTCCAAAAAATCAGCTGCCTTTCTGTAGGAACAATCCTTGAGCCTGGTTTTGATAATCTAAATCTATTGCAGAAGATACGGAAAATGTCAGTGGAGTAAGTGAAAGTTCACAGGCATGCTCCCAGGACCTAACTGAAATTATAACTGAAATACAAAAAACATCCACCCTGAATAATCAACTGAAGACTAGCTGGAGAGAAGTCTGATAACCAAGGATGGAAAGTGGAGACCGCATAGAGACGGATAGAAAAGTTGGAGGCATGAAAGAGCTGGCCAAATTCCCACAGACAGAAACTGAAGTTCCAGAGAGTTATCTCATCTGTGGGGGTTTGCCACTGAGAACCCTGGGGTCAAATCCCCAAGCTGAGACCTCCAGCAGAGAGCACCAGAACTGAGAAAGCTGTCCATATAACCTCTTGCTGTGAAAAATAGCAGTTTCTGTCTGCCAGGGAGTGTTGGAAATGCAGGCGTCCTCTTAAAGGGCCAATACACAACATTTTGAGTGCAGCCACTCATGCTGGGCTCTGGCAGAGGGAGGGCAGAGTGGACTGGAACTGTATGAACATAAGTCAGGGTTGGGGAATCTGAGGTTAGAACTCAGAATGCAAACACTTTCGTTTCATGTGCTGAGTCACTCCCTCATGCTACGGAGGTCATCTTTCTCAGGCAAATCTTTACTATCCTGCCATTTTTGTCTGGGTGGGAAAACAGTTGACCTGCCCTATTAGAAAATCTCTTACTCCACCCTGTGGTTTCTGGGGAGGATTAAAAGACTGTGAATAATAATTAACATCCAGGTAGAAACAGTTGTCCCTTCCTGTTGGAAAAACTATCACCCCACCTGTGGATGATTGCTTGAGTCTACTCCAGACTGAATCCAATCAGTCTGTAGGCAGAGGTGGTTCTCTGGAGACTTTGAGTCTTTGCCTGATTAAATAAGTCAGAAACATCAGTTTGGGGCCTTGCCACAAACACCATACTAGACTGTTCAGCGAGTGAAAGCCAGCAGGACCCCAAGCACCTGTAGCTGACACCTGTAGGACCAGTTGCATGGGGGAAAGAAGTACAGCTCAGAACAGGGTCAATCAAAGTGTGAGACTCAAGGCAGACTCAGCTTCTGGGATAAGGAGTCCCCAATCACTGGACAACTGGCACAATGACATTGGGTTGAACCTCATTGGCAGCAAGTCAAAGGGGTCAACCATGCCACACATGGGACATCAACAATAAAGTCCCAATTAGAACAGGACAGCCCAAACTGCACACTGCAAGGGCATTCCTAGAGCATTCAGCTCAGATGAACAAAGAGACTACACCACTGGACCCCTCAAACACCTTCTACATAAGGCCATCCCACAGAGACTGGGAGGCTTAGCAGTTCTATCTTACACGTGGAAGCAAATACAAAGAGACAGCTAAAATGGGAGACAAAGAAACAATCTCCAAATGAGAGATAAGAGGAATTTACAGAGAAAGAACTAAATGAGATGGAAGCAAGCAAACTATCAGACATAGAGTTCAAAGCAATGGTTATAAAGATGCTTAAGGAACTTAGTGCAAATTACAACAGCATGAAAAGGGAATTAGAGGCCATTAACAAGAACCAGATAGAAATCAAGAATGATAAATCTGACATGAAGGACACAGAAAGGTATTAAAAGTAGATTGGATGAAGCAGAGGACTGAGTCAGTGATTTGGAAGACAAGGTAGAAATAAATACCCAATTAGAGCAGCAAATGGAAACCAATAAAAAAGCAGGAAGATAGCTAAAGGGGGCTCTGGGACAACATGAAACATAACAACATCTGTATTATAGGAATATCAGAAGGGGAAGAGGATGAGCAATTAACAGAGAACTTGTTTAAAGAAATAATGACAGAAAACTTACCCAACCTGGTGAAGAAAAATTTTACACAAGTTCAGGAAGCACAGAGAGTGCCAATCAATATGACCCCAAAGAGATCCACACCTAGACACATCATAATTAAAACTAGAGGCCTGGTGCAGGAATTCATGCATGAGGGGTCCAATGGGTCCTCCCCGATCGGGGCTCATCAGGCCAGGCCAGTGGGTGGGGAGAGAGGCCAAGGGAGGTTGGTGGCCAGCCCAACCCCCAATTGGGGTGTTGGGGGCCGATCAGGGGCTGGGTCAGCTGGGGGGCGGGGGCGGCCAATCGGGGTCCAGATCAGGCTGATTGGCTGCCACAGTATGCGTCATAGCCACTGGTCACTCTGGTCGTTCCACAGTTCTAGTTGCTGGGCTTTTATATGTATAGATGGCAAATATTAAAGACAGAGAAATAATCTTAAAGGTAGCAAGACACACAGAGAGAAAATTAGATACAAAGGAGTTCCCATTAGAATGTCAATTGACTTCTCCAGAGAAACACTTCAGGCCAGAAGGGAGTGGCATGAAGTACTTGAAGTAATAAAAAGCAAGGGTCTAAATTCAAGACTGTATCCAGTGAGGCTATCATTTAAAATTGAAGGCAAAATAAAAAGCTTTTCAGACATAAAAAGGTTAAAGGGGTAAATTTCCACCAAATCACCAATGCAAGAATTGTTAAAGGGACTGTTTTAAGAAGAAGAAAAAGAGAGAGAGAGAAGATCATAGGCAAAAAAAAAATAAAAATAAAAATGTCAATAAATAAATGCCTATCAATAATAACTTTAAATGTAAATGGATCAAATGCTTCACTCAAAAGACATAAAATGACTGAATAGATAAGAAAATATGACCCATATATATGCTGTCTACAAGAGACCCATCTCAGAACTATAGATATACACAGACTGAGAGAGAAAGCATGAAAAATATATTCCATGCAAATGTAAGGGAAAAGAAAACTGGACTAACAGTACTCATATCAGACAAAGGCAATAACAAGAGACAACAAAGGCCACTTCATAACACTCAAGTAATGATTCAATAGAAATTATAACTCTTGTAAACATATATGCATCCAATATAGGAGCACCCAAGTACATAAAAAACTCTAGATGGACTAAGGGAGATATTGACAGCAACACAGTCATAGTAGGGGACTTTAACACACCACAGACATCACCTGATAGGTCTTCCAGACAAAAAGCAAAAAAGAAGCAGAGGCCTTAGATGACACTCTAGATCAGATGGATCTAACTAATATTTACTGAACAATGCACCCCAAATCACCAGAATATACATTCTTCTCAAGTGCACATAGAACATTCTCAAAGATAGGCCACATATTAGGGCACAGAACAAATCTATAAAAATTCAAGAAGATTGATATATTACCAAGCATCTTCTCAGATCACAAGGGCATGAAGTTAGAAATCAACTACAGTAAAAAAAAAAAAAACCTCAAAAAAACTCAAATAGCCCTAACCGGTTTGCCTCAGTGGATAGAGTGTTGACCTGTGGACTGAAGGGTCCCAGGTTCAATTACGGTCAAGGGCATGTACCTTGGTTGCCTACTGGGGATGTGCAGGAGGCAGCTGATTGATGTTTCTCTCTCATCAATGTTTCTAACTGTCTATACCTCTCCCTTTTCTCTCTGTAAAATAAATCAATAAAATATATTTTTAAAAAAGCACTCAAATACATGGAGACTAAATAGCATGTTATTAAACAAGGAGATCAAGCAAGAAATTAAAATCTTCCTGGAAACAAAGGAAAATGAATATATAACCACCCCAAACTTATGGGACACAGCATAGGCAGTCCTGAGAGGGAAGTTCATAACACTACAGACCTACCTCAAACAAAGAAGAAAGAGCCCTAATAAACTATCTAATTTTACAACTAAATGAATTTAAAAGAGAAGAACAAGAAAAACCCAGAAGAAACAGAAGGAAAGAAATAATAAAGATCAGAGTGCAAATAAATTACATAGAGTCTAAAAAAACAGTACAAAAGATCAATAAATCCTAGAGGTGGTCCTTTGAAAAGATAACAAGATTGATGAACCTCTAGCCAGGCTCATCAAGAAACAAAGAGAGAGAAACCAAATAAATAAAATCAGAAATGAAAGAGGTGATATAAAATGGACACCCCCAAAATACAAAGTATTGTAAACAAATATTATGAACAACTATATACCAACAAACTGCACAACCTGGGTGAAATGGACAAATTCCTAGAAGCATACAATCTTCTAAAATTATTTCTGATTCAATCAGGAAGAATCAGAAAAACTGAATAGGCCAATAACAGCTGATGAAATTGAAGAATAATTTATAAACTTAAATCAAACAAAAGTCCTGACCAAG
>NW_006288116.1:230037-237409 GCF_000327345.1 Myotis davidii | reverse complement strand
TTAAGGAGTTGTTCTTCCTGTTTTCTCCACTGTCTGATCATACACTCATTAAAAGGAGATCCAAATTGTCTCTCAGCAGCTCTATCTCCATGCTCTTTTACATAGCTGATTACGTTCAGTTTGAATTTTACAGAGTAAGACAATCACTCACTGGTTTTATCTTTTTATTTTTTGACATCCTTATGGTCTCAGAATGCTCCTGTCCCTGTTTCATCTGAGCACTCTCCACCTCCACCTCCAAATACAGTATCAACTGACATCAGTAACAACAAGACATGTGGTTGGAGGAAACCTATTTGATAGGATATGGTTGACTATGCACCCATACATCTCCTTCCTTGGCTGACATTCATGTATAAGATGCCCCTAGATTTTCAGTCTAATGACTTAAAAAAAATAGCACCTTAAACACGGAAAAATACAGTACTAAAGGTTGTCCACTTTCACCACTCTTATTCAGCATAGTACTGGAAATCCTAGCCACAGTAATCAGACAATAAAGAGAGATAAAAGGCATCCAAATTGGAAAGGAGGAAGTAAAACTCTCATTATTAGCAGATGACATAATATTGTCCATAGAAAACCCTAAAGATTCTACAAGGAAACTATTAGACTTAATAAATGAATTCGGCAAGATGGCAGGATACAAAATCAACATCCACAAATTGATGGCATTTTTATACACCAATAATGAATTCTCAGGAAGAGAAACTAAAAAAGCAATACAATTTACCATTGCAACAAAAAAGATAAGATACCTAGGAATTAATTTACTGTAGGAGGTAAAAGACCTGTACTTGGAAAATTACAGGACTTTGAAAGAAGAAATAGAGGAAGACACAAACAAATGGAAGCGTATAACATGTTCATGGATTGGAAGCATTACATCATTAAAATGTCTATACTACCCAAAGCAACCTGCAGAGTCATTGTAATCCCTATTAAAATACCAATGGCATACTTCACAGAGCTAGAACAAGTACTCCAAAATTTTATATGGAATCATAAAAGATGCCGTATAGCTACAGCAATCTTGAGATAGATGAACAAAGTATGAGGGAATCACAATACCGGATATTAATCTATACTACACATTTGTTATAACCAAAATAGCCTGATACTGGCAAAAGAAAAGGCATATAGATCAATGGTTCAGAACAGAGACCCAGAAATTGACCTACACCATTATGGTCAATTAATATTTGACAATGGAGGCAAGAACATACAATGGAGTAAAGACAGTCTCTGCAACAAATAGTGATGGGTAAATTGGACAGACACAAGCAAAAAACGGAAACTAGACTACCAACTTACAGCATACACAAGAATAAACCCAGGTGGATAAAAGACTTAAAATGTAAGGTGTAAAACCATAACAATCTTAGAGGAGAATATAGACAGTAAAATCTCAGACATCACACATAGGATATGTTTACTGATACATCTCCTAAGGCAAAGGAACGGAAGGAGAAAATAAATAGGACTATCTATATATATAAAAGCCTAAGCGAGTGAACAACTGAATGACCAGTTGAACGGTCGCTATGATGCACACTGACCACCAGGGGCAGACACTCAATGCAAGAACTGCCCCCCTGGTGGTCAGTGTACTCCCACAGCAGGAGCACCACTCAGTTGACTGTCTGGCACCAGATGCAGGACTCACAGCTGGCCACCACAGTTCAGAGACCACAGTGGAGCATCAGTGAGCCTACCGAGTGGCAGCAGCAGCAGTCACAGTGGGATGGAGATAAGTGGGAGCAGGGCTCCAGGACTCTGGTTTCTCCGTGTCTGCCTGCTGCTTGGCTCACTACTACACATTTTGGGGGATGTAAGAATGACAGTTTCTGCCCAATTCCTGTGATCTGGCAGAAACTGGCAGTCTGACATCCCTTAAGAGGTCCCTGATTGCAAGAGGACACAGGCCATGCTGAGGGACCCCACCGGTGCATGAATCTGTGCACCGGGCCTCTAGTATCAAAATAAAAATCTTCTGCACAGCAAAAGAAACCAAACATTAAATTTAAAAGGGAACCCACTCAATTGGAGAACATATTTGCCAATGATATGTCTGATAACGGGTTAATATCTAAAATATATAAAGTACTCATACAACATAACAAAGGGAAGACAAACAATCCAATTAAAAAATGGGCAGAAGACCTGAATAGACATTTCTCAAAGGAGGGCATACAAATGGCCAAGAAACACATGAAAAAATGTTCAAAGTCACTAATCATCAGAGAAATGCAAATTAAAACCACAATGAGATATCACCTCACACCTCTGAATGGCTATCATAAAAAAATCAATTACAAGTTATGATGAGGATATGGAGGAAAGGGAATCCTAGTCCACCACTGGTGAGAGTGCAGATTGGTGTAGCCACAATGGAAAACAGTATGAAGTTTCCTTCAAAAAATTAAAAATGGAACTTTCATTTGACCCAGTGACCCACTCCTGGAAATATGTCCTAAAAACCCCAACACACAAATCAGAAAGAATATATGCACCCTTATATTCATAGCAGCATTATTTACAATAGCTAAGATTTGGAAACAGCTCAAATGCCTATTAGTAGATGAATGGATAAAAAAGCTGTGGGACATTTACACTATGAAATGCTACACAGCTGTAAAAAACAGGGATCTCTTACCCTTTGAGAGAACATAAATGGACCTGGAAAATATTATGCTAAGTGAAATACACCAAATTGAGGAAGACAAACATCACACAATTTCGCTTAATTGTGAAATCTAATAAACAAAATAGATTGACCAACAAAATAAGACCTGAAGCATGGAGACATAGAACAGACTGACATACCTCAATGTGGGGTTGGGGGGAAAAGAAGGGATGAACCAAAGAACTTATATACTTATATGCATGGCCCATAGATGTGGACAATAGGGTAGTGAAGACCTGGGGGTTAGGTAGGGATTTGGAGGAAGGGGCAAAAGGGGGAGGGGATGGGAGATATCTGTAATTTTATCAACAATAAAAAATATATTTAAAAAAAAGAAAACTGCATTGCAAACTGAACCCTATAGGTCAAATCTATCCTGTTACTATTTTTGTAAATAAAATTTTATTAGAACACGACAAAACACAAACTATAGCAGAATGTATAATAGTGTTCAGACAAAGCACTCTCCCTAATGTGCTTTACGCACTCTCTTTGGACTCTACATTCTTTCACGGGGGTCCACTTGTATTTCTTGGACAAAAAAGTTCATGGAACACGCAATTGCTGCTTGTTTGGGAACTTGACTACAACTCCAGACAGCTTGGGAATTTAATTTACACTGCATGCGCCTGTCTTCCTGTGGTACATTTTACCACAGAGTTTCCAAAACAAAAG
Organism: Myotis davidii; assembly: GCF_000327345.1. Lineage (NCBI taxonomy): Eukaryota > Metazoa > Chordata > Mammalia > Chiroptera > Vespertilionidae > Myotis > Myotis davidii. Next base: position 234,048 of record NW_006288116.1, on the reverse strand, counting down.
TGTCTGGGCACCATTTGCACATTTAGAATTGTTCACAGCCTCCTTCTTTCTTATAGCAGAATAGGTATTGGGATACCATATTATAAAAATATTAAAAATGCTTATTATTTTAATATTTGACCCCCAATTCCCCTTTTAAAAATGATTTTAGAGAGAGTGGAAGAGAGAGGGAGAGAGAGAGAAACATCAATGTGAGAGAGAAACACCCAAACACACCAGTACCAGGGATCAAATCCACAACTTGGTTATGTGCTCTGACCAGTAATTGAACCCACAACTCTCCTGTGCATGGGGATGACACTTCAACCAGCTGAGCCATCCTGGCCAGGGCTGACCCCCTCTCCCTAATAGGCATTGTAAAGGAAGCATACAGAGGGCTATGATTAAGTGTAGAAAGGAGGCTGAATTTGAATTACTCAGTCAGCAATCCTTTTCAGGAAAAAATGAGAGGTAAGATGCATTTTTGGTGAACACAGTTAGGGAAAAAACAAGGAAAGAGTTTCAGATAGAGGAGAGTTTGTGTACAAAAGTCCCGATTGGTGAAGAGATGGGTGTGTTTTGTATCTGAAAGAAGGTCCATGTGCTGAAGCTGAGATAACATGTGGTGAAGGGCAGGCAGAAGTCTGACTGTAGGAACTTGCAGCCATGGTATTGAGAATGAAAGCTTTTAAGGCTTTAGGACTTTGGGTAGAAAAAAGTGACAAAACAATTTGTTTCAATACTAAACTCATAGTAACTAATGAACTGTCCAAACTGACTATGCCTTCAGACCTAAAAAAATTGGTGAACTAGCAGCTTCTTAAAATTACTAGCCTCTTTGTAAAGATTCAAAATGCTATATATAAGTAAATAAATAAACAAATGAATAAAATACTATCATATATTTGCTCGGGAAAATGACAATGATAGGTGCTGGAACTCTTATATACAATCTTTTCCCTCTTCTCTTCAAATTTCACACCATTACAGTCATTGTACCCTACCCCAGCTTTAGCAAAATATAATTGTGTGGGGAAGCACAGGACTTGGTTGGAATGTCTGTAAGGAGGATTCTCTGAAAGGTCAGGGGCCTCTGAAGAGACCTTACCAGCCCCTACCTTGACTTTTCCAAACAAGTCAAATCCCCCGGGTGTTTTGCAAGAACCTCTATGCTTGAATCTTTAAAGACCTGACCTTGCCCTGACCGGTTTGGCTCAGTGGATAGAGCGTCAGCCTGTGGACTGAAGGATCCCAGGTTTGATTCCGGCCAAGGGCATGTACCTTGGTTGCGGGCACATCCCCAGTGGGGAGTGTGCAGGAGGCAGCTGATTGATGTTTCTCTCTCATCGATGTTTCTAACTCTCTATCCCTCTCCCTTTCTCTCTTTAAAAAATCAATAAAATATATTTAAAAGTAAAAGACCTGACCTTGTAGAAGCATATACTTTCTCAAGAAGACTTGCCCTGCTGATTGTATTTAGAGGTTACAATTTGAGTTCAAGTTGTTGTTACAATAAAAAGTTAATGAGGCAGGCAAACAGGACTGCTTTTACTTCTAAAGTAAAACATCCCTTAGCCTCTCTATCACAGAAACCTGTGGGAGTAATCTGTTCATCTGTCGCTCAGGGTCTGCTGGTCAGCCCTGGCAGCTGGTGCCCCGTGTGAGGAGGCCAGGAACGCAATAAAACACTCTAAAACAAAGAGGAAGAAAGCAAAAGTAACTGCGCAGTAGGTCATTGGAGCCCCCTTGGGATTTCCAAGTTCAAGGGAATTCTTTCTCAGCCAAGGTTTCATAATGGACAACAGTTGTCCGCAGAACAGCAGCAATATATCACAGTGCTGAAACAGTTATTAAAAGCAGGTGGTCCCTCTGTTACAGAAAAACAACTAAAAAACTTATTAAAAATTGTTATGACATATAATCCTTGGTCCCCTGATGCTGGAACGATAGACCTTAATCTCTGAGAACAAGTGGGCAGGAATTTAAAGAGAAATCAGGCCCAGGGAAAACAAGTGCCCTTAACATCATTAACTATGTGGGCTCTTGTTTGAGCTGCATTATTCCCACTTCATATTGAAGATCAAAAGCCTACAGAGCAACAGGAGGATTTACCACTGCCCCCTCCTCCTGAATCAGAGCCTGTAGGACCTGTAATACCCTAAGCCCCGCCGCTGGAGGAAATATTTCCCGATCCTCTGCCTCGGGTGTGGGAAGGCTCATCAACTAGATCCTCAGTTATGGGGTCCTGTGGCAGGCAAGCCATGTTAGAAGAAGAACTTTAGCTTGCCCGTTATGCAAGATTAACAATGAGCCGCTCTTCTTTAACAGCTTTAAAGAAATAAGGGAAAGTGTTAGAGAAAATGAGGTAAACAATCCATTTACAAAAGGACTCCTTAATACTTTATCTGAAAATTATCATATGACTCCTTGGAACTGGTAGATTTTTGCCCAAACAACTTTAGATAAAGCAGAATATGATAAGATCTGTGAATAACAGGCTGTTTGTGGGTGTTCACTGGCCACTCCACCCGGGAGCCCTCTGGGATGCATTCTGGCTGTAAGTCCCAGGCACTAAAAGACATCTTCTGAAAGATCCATGGAAAGGACTCTGGCTTATTAAGTCTTGTCTATAGGTTGTGTGCCTCTATAAATGTTATTCCTAGAGTGTCTCTGCTTATTGTTGTTTTGTATCTTTGTTGTTTAGTTTAATTTGTTTGAAGATAGGGCATATTTCACTTTGCTGGGGGCCCCCAGCTACTTGTAGCAGGCTGAACTCATAGCAGGGATAGCAGGAAGTTCCCAGCAGCTGCTGAGAGTTCTTTATCTCGGGGACACTCCCTACTCTCCCTCTAAAGACATTAGCCATTAAAAACTATTATCTAGTAGAAGTTCTTATCTATCTATACTGTAACTTAATTACTGATTCATGTTCTTTACTTGCTTTCTTATCTTTGCGGGACTTAGTTTGCACTTCATCATTTTATTAATATAGGAAATCCTGGGTCTCACTATTTAGGCTTTATGCTACTCAGAGCCCATTTACTGTGCTGCATTAGTATGAAATAAAATTCCAAGGCTAATGTCCCAGTCCACTTTTTGTGAGTACTCATTTATTTACTGTAAGGTTTTTTTTTTAAATTTCTGTTTTTAAAATCTCTTCATATATAAGATTTTATATTATTCATCTACTCAAGAAGAGAAAAATATGGGAAATAATTATTTAAATTCCTCAAGTATTTATCCTAGAGTGCTGGAGCCACAGAAGTGCCCTTAAATAGGCTACAGAAACAGAAGCAGTGGAGTGGGGGGGGGGGGCACTTCCCTTGTAAAAAGAAAAAAAATGGTAGTTTTATACTAAAGCCATTAGAGGCCCAGAAGTTACTGCAGTCCTGAGAACAAACCCCACGACCTGCTATCTCCCCACATACACACTCACCCTTTCTTCAGCCTCCTAAAAGTTGTCAAGGTCATATAATCTTTGTTATGCTTCTTAAGGATCTAAAATAATAAAAATGTAATATGCTAATTAGACCAGACAGCCAAGCAGTGGAATGACCATCCGGATGACAGTCTGGAGGAAGCTGGGGCTGTGATTGCCAAGGCAGCTGGGCCTTTGAGGGCTGAGCCCCTTGCACAAATTTCATGCATCGGGCCTCTAGTGTAAGTATATTTTCCATTGGAAAAATAAGCCTATTTCTAAAAGTAAAAACAAAAACAAAAACTGTTTTTCCTATATTTGCCTAAGAAGCAAAGGTGATACATATATATCTCCTATCTAATAAAAGACAAATAGGGTAATTAACCGTACCTCCGATATGCTTCCCATTGGCTAATCAGGGCGATATGCAAATTAACTGCCAACCAAGATGATGGCCAGCAGCCACACAGCTGAAGAACAGGAGGCTTGGTTGCTCCAGTGATGGAGGAAGCCAACGTTCCCTGCCTGCCGCTGCCAGCCTCTGAACTTGCACTCTAAGAAACAATGTTTCAATTATAGAAGCTAAACAAACCCCAGATACCTGCTTTCAGCCA
>NW_006288116.1:228255-229431 GCF_000327345.1 Myotis davidii | reverse complement strand
TATGTGTATATATATATGTATATATATATTTTATACTGCTTGGGGGGGAGGTTCCCCTCAGCCCAGCCTGCACTCTCTCCAATCTGGGACCCTTCAAGGGATGTCCAATTGCCAATTTAGGCACGATCCCAGATTGAGCCTAAACTGGCAGTCGGACATCCCTCTTACAATCCGGGACTGCTGGCTCCTAACTGCTCCCCTGCCTGCCTGCCTGATTTCTCTTAACTGCCCCCACCCGCTGCTAGCCTTATCACCCCTAACTGCCTCTGCCTGCCAGCCTGGTTGCCCCAAACTGCCATCCTGGTTGCCCTATGCAGCCTGATGTTCAGTCATTTGGTCATCCCTCACTAACTACCCCCTTCCCCTCCTCCTCCCACTGGCCTTGTTGCCCCAGGAAGCCTGCTGGTCATTACTGTTACTGTGACAGCATCTGGACAATTTGCATATTCCTCTACTATTAATGTAGATTAGAGGCCCAGCGCACAAAATTTATGCATGGGTATTGTCCCTAGGCCTGGCCTGCGATCAGGGCCAACTTCCCAAGCTGCCTGCAGCTGGCCCTGCCCCCCGCCACCACCCATCCCAGGTTCCCCATTCACCATTGGGTGATAGGTGCCTGCTGGCAGGGAAAAGGAACCAAGGGGTGGTCAGTGCACTGGTTGTTCTAGTCATTCTGCTGTTAGGGTCAATTTGCATATTACCATTTTATTATATAGAATAAAGGCCTGGTGCACAGGTGGGGGCCAGCTGGCCTGCCCTGAAGGGAACCCTGGATCAGGGTAGGGGACCCCACTGGGGGGCAGGGCTGGCCTGGGCGAGGGGCCATGGGCAGTTTGCAGGTTGGCCATGCCCCCGATCAGGGTAGTGTTCCCCACCTAGGGCAGTTTTCAGGCCATCCATGCCCCTATCGGGGTCGGGGGCTCCCAGCTGGGAGGTGGGGCTGGCCTAGGTGAGGGGCCATGGGCGGTTTGCAGGCTGGCTATGCCCCTGGCTTTGTCAGGAAGGATGTCTGGAAGACATTTGATCTATCTGGTCTAATTAGCATATTACCCTTTTATTAATATAGGTTATTAAAATAATTATGTTATGTTAATCAGGAACCTAGCCTTTAGTGAGTGCTGAGAAACCAATACCAGAAATCCAAACAAACCTGCACACAATGGCCCATAAAATTCT
>NW_006288116.1:222795-227124 GCF_000327345.1 Myotis davidii | reverse complement strand
GAACAATCCTTGAGCCTAGTTTTGACGATATAAATCCATGTCAGAGTGGGTAAAAGTGTTCAGACAATTAAAGCGCTCTCCCCAATGTGCTTTGCACACTCTCTGTGGACTCCACATTCTTCCACTGGGGTCCACTTGTATTTCATGGGCCAAAAAATTCATGGAATGTGCAACTGCTGCTTGTTTGGGAACTTGATTAAAACTCCAGAGAACTACGGGGAATTAAATTTACACTGTGTGCACCTATTTTTCTATGGTACAATTTACCATAGAGTTTCCAAAACAAAAGTGTCTGGGCACTATTTGCACTTTTAGAGTTGTTCACACACAACCTCCTTCTTTCTTATAGCTGAATAAATATTGGGATGCCATATTATAAAAAGATAAAAGGAAGGTTTATTATTTTAACAATTGACCTCCAATTACCTTTTAAAAATTAGTGTGAGAGAGAGAGGAAGGGAGAGGAGAGAGAAAAATTCATGTGAGAAAGAACCATCCCCCCCAAACGCATCCAAACCTGGGACCAAACCCATGATTCTTCCATGCAGGGACGTTGCTCCAACAAACTGAGCCATACTGGCCAGGACTGGCCTCCAGTTCTTAATAGAGAGGTAAATGAGTGTGTTTTAAAAATTCATTAATGTCTGTTGGAGAAGAGGATGGCACACAAGGATGTGTCAGCAGAAACCTCAGCAATAAAAAATGGTGCCCAATTGGTTTGTAAGAGAAAGTTTAATTACAACCACAATGAGATATCACCTCACACCTCTCAGAATGGCTATCATAAAAAATCAACAAACTACAAGTGCTGATGAGGATGTGGAAGAAAGGGAACCCTAGTTCGTCACTGGTGGGAATGCGGATTGTTGCAGCCACAATGGAAAACAGTATGGAGTTTCCTCAAAATATTAAAAATGGAACTGCCATTTGACCCAGTGACCTCACTTCTTTGAATATAAGTATAGAAATCGAAAATTTTCTCTGTTCTTTAACTGATTACATTATAAATGGAAATATTTAGACTTAAATCATGAAACCCAAAATTACTTGCCTTAGTCTCCTGAAAACAATTCAAGGACCTTATAATACTTGATCTATATTCAGACTCTTTGCGAATTATATTATGTTAATTTTATCTGCTCTTTTTTTAATGCTAGAGTACATTATTATGATTTTTAGACAGTCAACATTTATTGTTTCACATATCTATTACAGTTTTGGATCTGCATTCACTTTTATAGTGCAGACATTATATTTGGGCTCTCTTTATTTTTGCCTAAAGTAAAATAGAGTAGACTTGTCTATATGCAATCTTCTCAAAGGGAGGGGTTAGGGGGTGTGGGAAGAGATTAACCAAAGATCTTATATGGACACAGACAATAGGGTGGTGAAGGCCTGAGGTGGGACAGGAACCAGGTGGAGGGGGACAATAGGCGGGAAAAGGACACTGTAATACTCTCAACAATAAAGATTTAAAAATATGAGACTTTTTTTATATTTTATTGATTTTTTGCAGAGAGGAAAAGAGAGGAATAGAGAGTCAGAAACATCGATGAGAGAGAAACATCGATTAGCTGCCTCCTGCACACCCACTAACTGGGGATGTGCCTGCAACCAAGGTACATGCCCTTGACCGGAATCGAACCTGGGACCCTTCAGTCTGCAGGCTGATGCTCTATCCACTGAGCCAAACTGGCTAGGGCGAGACTTTTCTTTTTAAGAATTTCCTCTAGTCCACCAAGCTGAGCACACTTTGTGCCAAATAAACACACTTTCAACAAGATGGTTGGTCATTTTTTCTGGAGTTAAAATAAGAGAACATGCAAAAATTTCATTGCAGTTCAAATCTTATTAACCTCCCTCAGTTTAAGAACTCATTTTAATAATTCTTCCTTTACCAATATTACACTTTTGTGACTTACAGTTATAAAATACATTTTTAAATATACTTTTTTAATAGAACACTACTGGTTTTTATTTGACACAGAACACAATATGACTGCAGGAATAGAAAACTGAAAAGGCAAAGCAGAAAAGACCCGGTTCTTTCTAACTTACTATTAAGTAACAGGAGGGCACGTCATTAAATGAATTAACACAGTTGAGCTTGATGGAAGAATATTTTTGGAATTTTCACTCTCTGTTGTCCAGTGGATGCATGTGCCGTGTTTTGAGCCCAGAGAGATGTAATGGAGGTGAAAGGTATGATGACAGATTTCCCATGCATGGGTGCACTTTTCAGAAGAGGCCGATGCCTGGTGAGCCTGCATTCTATGCAAAGACTCACAATATGGTTCCTGAAGATGGCACAGTTATCAACCACAGTGTCCCAGGCCCAGAGGGCTACTGCATTCCACTTTTTCACTTCAAAGCACTTCTTACCAGTGCGCTGTGTGTGCCTCTCAGCATGTCCAGATCCATTGTTGCCACCATGTTGGAAACACATAGTCTGCATAAGATAATTTTTCTTGCAAATAATTTCCCACCATGGAGTATGCGCAGAATTACAAGTATGTTACTTGTGGGTCTAGGCAGGGAGCTCATTTGTCACCAGTTATTCTTTTCCATTTACTGTTTAGATAACAGATGTGGGTAACTCAACCTTAAATCTTACAGTTGTGTACAATGCCTTAGTGGATAGATAACAACAGAATTCAGGAAGGAACCTGAAATCTCTGAAAGACCAGTTAAGCCTATAGTGGTGGGGCTGTAATATGCCTTCTAAGCTATAGCATCAGCCTCTTAAATGATTTTTTAAAAATTGGGATACAGTTCATATACCATACAATTCACCTATTTAAAGTGGGGTTTTTTTTTCATGTGTGAAACCATCACCACTCAAATTTAGACCACCTTTATCATCTTGAAAGTGAAACCTAGTACACTTTAGCTTTTACCTTCCTGTTCCCCACACACTCTTCCCCAACCCTAAGCAACCACCTCTCTTCTCATGTTTATGAATTTGGCTATTTTGGACATTTCATATAAACGGAACTTGGCTAGTGTCTAGGATTTACCTCCTACTTTTGTATATTTGCTCATTCCCTTCCTTTGCTTTAAAATATCTTTCCTCCAATCACTCTTTTTTCAAAATGTTGTCATTCTTTAAGACCCAACAGAAATAAGACTTTTCTATGAAGTCATCTATAAACCTTCCTAACCCTTCCTAATATAAATAACTGTTGCTTTTGTAGACACAAGCACTTTTTTTCTACCATTGTTTCTTAACACTGATCACTTCTTGCTTTATTTTATATTTACCTCCTTCAAAGTTTAGATTATCCAAAAATGAGACCGTTATTTGTTCACATTTAAATATGCAAAGGCAATGAGTCTCACAATTATGTTACATGTACCAGTGAAATGTACCACTATGTATTGCTGGAAAACAATAGCAGTGCCAAAATTAAAAATTCCCAAATATAGACAAGTTATAAAGACTGATAAACTAATATCACACATTATGATTATGTTACAACCATGAAAATAAGAAGTCTAAGATATAATCTCATATTAAAAGACAAACATTCCCATGAGAACATAATCAGTAATATTTTATCATATATTAAAGAAGGAAATTTCAATTTTCAGATTTTTAATTTATGTTATGATATTCTATTCAATGTAACAGCTTTCTTGGAACAAGTATTTCATTTTAGTAATCTACTTATGATAAATCTATAAAAATAAATCTAACATCTAGGTGCTGATACTTTGTTTTTACTATGTTGTCAAAGAGCCGATTTCAACCAAACATATTGATGAAAGTGGAATTAACATTTAAAAGTCTTTGAGGAGAAACCAAGATGGCGGCATAGGTAAACACCAGAAATTGCTGCCTCCTACAACAACTTCAAAAATACAATGAAAAGACAAAACGGACATCATCCAGAACTACAGGAAGGCTGGCTGAGTGGAAATTCTACAACTAGAAGGAAAGAGAAAAGCACACTGAGGCTCAGAGGAGCTGCAGAAGTAAAGTGCAGAGGTACGGAGGCTCGAGCATGCACGGGGAAAAGGGCTGGCACCTGAGGGCGCGGCTGTCTTTCTGAATTGGGAGGGAGTCACAAGCCCCTGACTGCTCTGAACTCCAGTTCCCGGAAGTCTCTGGGGACCCAGGACTCATACAGGAAGAAACTGGACTGTCTGGCAGCAGGCAGAACTTGGAACTTGAGGGTGGCTTTCTCTCAGAGGTGCTTGCAGCAATTACCAGGACACTGAGATGAGGGGGCCCTTAGTGCAGGGCTGAGGAGCAGCTATAGCTGCGTGCTCTGCCCAGTTGATTCCCTGAGACCCCGCCCCACCCAGGCTGCGGCAGAGGCTTCTGCC
>NW_006288116.1:215952-222551 GCF_000327345.1 Myotis davidii | reverse complement strand
TCCACCGCAGGTAATTGGGGAGGCTTAGCCACTGGGCCCTACAGGACACCTAGCACACAAAGCCACTCTACCAACACAGGGAAGCATAAAAAATGAGGAGACAAAGAAACAGGTCACAAATGACAGAAATGGAGGAAAGCAAACTACTGGATATAGAATTCAAATCCATGGTTGTAAGGTTTTTCAAGAATTTTCTGGAAACCACTGATAAATTTAGTGAGACCCCAGAGGATATGAAAACAGACCAACTAGAAATTAAGCACACACTGACTGAAATAAAGAATAATATACAGAGATCCAACAGCAGACAAGAGGATCCCAAGAATCAAGTCAAAGATTTGAAATACAAAGAAACCAACTCAGATAATTCTAGGCAGAGAAAAATAAGCAATGAAACTAACCCCAAATTGTTCTAATAACACAGCTCCTACCTATATCTGTCCAGAAGACAACAGGTATAACAAATATACTTTGATTACAGTTTTTTTAAAATAGTCTAATAGAGTGGAATCCTGTACAATTACATATTTTTTTCTGTATTATTATTCAGATGAAAATGCAAATATGGGGAATGAAACTTAATAGACAATAAAACCAGAATACAGATAATACTTTTGGCACTTGCCAACTTTTAAAAACTTGTTGATGGTTATGATTTCTTTGTTCATTTTGAATGTTCACTTTTGAGTTAGTATTTTTATGTTATTTCACTGAAAGAAACACTCCGAATATAAACTCAGGACCCTTGCAATCCCCCACAGAGCCACCACAAAGAAAAACAACACACAACTGTAAGTGGGAGAATATGCCACAAAATACTAGTGACTATCTCTTGATTGGGAAAATAAGAGATTTATGCACACAGTTATTGATAATGAGGAAGGGTAAATTAATAATAAGAGTTTTCCAAAAAGCCACAAAGGAAAAGGCAGTCTTAGCATGGAAAATAAGAGATTTATGCACACAGTTATTGATAATGAGGAAGGGTAAATTAATAATAAGAGTTTTCCAAAAAGCCACAAAGGAAAAAGCAGTCTTAGCATAAAATTAAAACAACAAGAAAAACCTTATTGCCTTTTCAAAGTACCTCTGAGAGACAGTCTGCAGACCTGTCAGCCTGCTGTTACCGGCTCTCAGTCAGCCCTGCAGCTGTGTTCGCTGTGGGGTCAGGGAACACAAGCCCCATGAGGAGGAGGTGCTAGTCAGGTGTTTCCAAGCTGGGTGTGGGATAAGGAGGTCCTCCCACCCTGGCTGATCTCATTCCTTTGGGAGGAGGGGAAAGGGGTGAAACAACAGCACAACTTCCCAGAAAAGGATGTGTCCTTTCGATTTTGGTTCTTAACCACACTGTTTCACTGTAATATCCGGCTTGATTTTCAGCTACTAAAGAGAACAGGGAGCACCCTGGGGAGCCAGACACAGAAGGAGGAAGGTGAGAGGAGAGAATTTATCCGCTGTCTGCAGCTTAGGAGACAGGTAAGTTAGCTCAGAGACTTGGATTTCCATGCACATGTTCATTAACTAACATCAACAATAACAATTCGTGCTCGCAGCACACCTGGCACTGGAGGCGAAGGCTCTTCACTGTCAGCCTTGGAGGCAGCTGGCTGATGGTGGGGGCAGAGGAGGGGTGGCTGTTGGGATTATAAACTGGAGGCAGCTCAGCCCCTCTGTTTGGATGGAAGGCTGCTGCAGGGCAGTGGTCACAGCTTGTTCCTGGGATGGGCTGCTTCCTCTTGGGCACCCTCCCAGGCTGCACAAAGAGCCCTGCCTGGGAACAGGAGGAGTGCATCCTCCATCACCTGCTTGAAGGGGCTGAAATCCTTGCTGTGACTGAGGAACCAAACCTGTCCTTTGCTAAGAAGCGCTGGTTACAGTCACTTCCTCCATCTTTCCCCTCCCCCTCTTACACATTTCCCTGATGTCTGTGGGACATTGAAAAAACAAAGACATTGTCTTTAACCATGCAATTTAAATATTAAAACATTATTGTATGAGCTGTATTTAGTATTCCAAAGATTCTATAAAGTGGTATTAGATGAAATACTTCATTCTCACATATTTTAATCAACTATTAAAAATAACTATAAGGTCTAAGCTGGGTTTTTATCTGCAGTTTCCAAATGTTTAGACCCTACCAAAAAATTACATCAATTATTGTTTTTAGGTTCAGTTGTTTTGCTGAGTCCTCTGTAAGATGAAAACAAAATTTCTCAGCTTTTCTTTTGAAACTTCTGTAAAGTAGCAACAGAGAAGTGGGGGGAGGAGAGGGAGCAAGGAGGAGTGAGAAGGACCTGGGAGTTGTTCTGTGACACACTGACCTGAGGAGCTGTGGGACAGAAGTGGGAATTCAACTTTCTTTTGCAAGCAACTTGGTCCTGAGCTTAAACCTCTCAATTTCTGACTCAAAATGGACTGAGGAATGGAGAGGTAGGGACACCTGTAGCCTGGTAGCCTGGACTGCAAGGCTCAGTTGCTGGCTTTAGTTTCCTTATTAGGAGCAGTGTAGTTGTGATGTGACAGCCAAGCAGGGACTTCACATAACTAGGACAGCAGCAAGTATAGCAGACAATGTGGGTGCATGGAGAGCTGAGAGATTAGGGTCTTCTCTTGGCTGCTTAATGGGATGGGGTGGGGCATGGAGGCAGCTTCTTCATGCATGAGCTCATTGTTCCTCGTTGTAATGTGCACTAGGTTGGACTTACGGTCCTATTCTAATTCCACATTAGATTCACTGCTTACACAACATTTTAAATTTAATTTTTTTTAATTAATTTTTTTTCTCAAGAGCAGACTTGGCTCAGAGAGCTCTAGTTTGCCTTTATTGAATGGAAAAAGAGACAGAAGAGAACAAAAAGATTGAAAGAGAGAAAGAAAAAAAGAAAGGAAGGAAGAGAAAGAAAGGAAGAAAGAAAGAGAGAGACAGAGAGATGAGAGAGAGAGAGAGAGAAAGAAAGAAAGAAAAAGAAAGAACTGAATATAGAATATGTTCATTTTATCATGCCTGGAGAAATGAGACAGTAATATTATTTGTCTCTGTTGTTTTCCTTGAAAGAAAGAAAGATAGAAAGAAAGAAAGAAAGAAAGAAAGAAAGAAAGAAAGAAAGAAAGAAAGAAAGAAAGAGAGAAAGAAAGAGAGAAAGAAAAGGGGCTAGACACAGATGGGCTGCATTATGATTGTGGCCTCATCCCCAGCTCCCAGTCAGATTCTTAAAAGTTGGGAAAGGAGCATGCTGTCCCCTGACAAGGCTATAATTCACTGCTCAGGCTCAAATTTGCTTAGGACACTGCCCGGCTCAGCTTCATTCTTGGTATGTTCTGTAAATTAGGATGGACCAGCACAGTACTTCCTGGAATATAAGAAGTACTTTCTCCGTCCTAACAAAGTCCTAGGTCAGACATGTCCAGGAATAATGCACACCCACTTTATATTTTCACATGGATATTTTTAACAGGACATGGAGAATGCAGAATTTGTGAGGTCTTCTTGATATTCTTTATCGACTGTTTTATTAATACATGCTTTTTATTAGTTCATAGTATCAGTCTATTTTTAAATTTTGATGCACATTTTATTTTGAAAAACAAAATAAATATCACATGACTCAGTTTCTCTGAACAGGGGATGACTGTTAAACTTTGTGGCCAAAAGGATTTTGAAGACTTCTTAAAAAGGAGAAAAATCAAAAGCTGTTTCTCTTCTGGAACCCCAAACTCCTTCAGTCACTTCAGTATCATAAATGTAGCCATAGATATTACATTTTATTGGTCTGTCACTTGTCAAACCAAGTTATCCACCTAAAACCTCAGACTGTGATGAATACTAATCACACTCGTCACTAGTTTTACAGCTGTTCTCAATAACTAGGACCAGGAGACAGTGAGATGCATTGTGTCAGTCTTGACTTTCCTTACAGCTACTAGGGTTCAGGAATCTGGAGAAGGGCTGTGCATAAATGAATAAAGAGACTAGAGAAGAAATTAGAATTTGTAAGGTATTTTTGGGAAAGCCAGTGGGAAACTTAGTTCTAGTGACTAAGCTCCCGAATCTCCAGACCCAGAGCTTTTTACTTCCACATTTGCCCTATAGCAAAGCAGATATACATATCAAAGGTAAGGTTTGGTAAACAGTAAAGGATTATCAGGTTAGGGGAAATGCATACAGCTGTTCAGCGGGAGGTAATAACATGCAGATTTTCAGCCCTGCTGAAGCCCCAAATTCCATCAGCCCTCTGATGAACTTCTTGCATAATTAAGAGCTGCTGGCTGGAATTAGCCTTCAGCAATGCATGAAACCTGTGGCTTAAAATTTCTTGGCTGTGTCCTCAGATTGCTCTGGTCCCAAACAGGTTCTTCCTCAACATCCTTTTAGCAGCTGGTTAAACCTTAAGTTTGGGGAGAGGATGTTCACATGAGGTGATGGATTTGCTTCTCAGTAGTGACCCTGGCATAGGGTAAAGCCACTCGACTGCATTACAAGATGTGACTGCCTAGTGCAGCGGTAACATTCAATCTAAGATCCTCACAGCATTGGGAACACGTTGGCCCTTCCAGAGATTCACTATAAGTATAGAACCAAAAATAGATGAATTTTTCACTGTAGGGCTTGGCCTATGCTACTGTGCCAGAAGGAAAGTAGAACATGCACACTGTCTTAATTGATGGGTGCTTCACATGACTCTGCTTCAGAGAATAGCATTGTAAGCTTATTTCCACTGGGATTTCTTCTAGGTTGGCAGGTTGCCATGGCATCTAGACCCAACATGATGGCCCCCATTTGCCTGGTGGAAAATAACAATGAGCAGCTGTCAGTGAATCAGGAAGCTCTAGAGATTCTTGACCAGATTTCTCAGCCAGTGGTGGTCGTGGCCATTGCAGGACTATATCGTACTGGCAAATCCTACTTGATGAATCGGCTTTCAGGACAGAATCACGGTGAGTGGTGTCTTAGGCAGAGGACAGTTCTTTGACTTTAGCTGTATCAGAGTTTCTTAGTTTTCTTCCCTAGTCACATGAAGAACAAAATTCCTTTCAATAAACCAATCTACTAATTCTAATTTTTACTAATAAATTACTACCTTAATGGTATTATCTTAGGTCGAGGCCAATTGTTTTTACTCTAACTATATGACAGCTTATTAGTTTTCTTCCCTGGTTACCTGAATTGAGAACTACACACCTCTCAACAAAACAAACTTCTAAGTTTAATTATCCTCACTAAATTATTACTTTAATATATTCTATTTCCATATTCAGGTTTTACTCCTGTTAAGGAAAACCCCTCCTAGTAATGCCTAGTCCTTCTTTTACCTGCGCCAACACTAGGGTCTTGAAATTGTGCCTCCTCTCTTGCTCATAACATGTTTTTCTCTCTATATAGAATTTTGCTTTTCCCATGACTATATAAAGATAATTGCATATCTATCACCATCTTTAAAGATTTTTGTACGTTCACATCCCATTGTTGTTAACAACCTCTCCCACACCATTTGTCATTTTATCACTTTGACTGGAAAAATATTATCTGAATTTCTTTTTCGTTAGATGTCTCTCTTCTATCCACTTCTATTCGGCCTTTACTGGACCATTCTTAAAAATGCTCTTATTATGGTATTCAGTGACCTTTATTATATCTGATTCATGGATGCACTTCACCTTGATTTTGAGCTCTTGCTGGATATCATTTTCACAGTTAACATTCATCTCCTTCTTCAAATAGATGACACACAAAGTAAAGCATTCTTACAAAATAGAGAATGCACCATCATATTCTGAGGTACTTCCATTCCAAAAAGTCTGATTTTGTAGCCCCTTGGCTGCTTAGATTGTCTGTTGTCATTGTGACCTGGGTCTCCCCTTCCTTTATAGGTTTCCCTCTGGGCTCTACGGTGCAGTCTGAAACCAAGGGCATCTGGATGTGGTGTGTGCCTCACCTCTGTAAGCCTGATTGCACTCTGGTCCTTCTGGACACTGAGGGCCTGGGCGATGTGGAAAAGGTAAGGCAGAGGGTCACAGATAAAATGTTTTCAACCTGGATAGTCTCATAATCAACTCCTTAACTGCTTGATCTATTTGTGAAATCTAGAAATCTATATATCAGCAAATTCTTGGTTGTTTGACTTTTATTTCTAGGTAAGGTGTCATGGTACATTGAGTAAATTTTCTTTTATTTCTCTGCACTCGTGAAAACTTTTATTCAATTTAGTAAACAATTGTTGAGCACCATATTCCCAGGTCTCTAGGTTAGTACTGTAGATACTAGTGACCCATGTAAAAACCCTGCCCTCAAAGAGTCTTTGGTCCTATGGTGAAGTTCACCAAGTACTCACCAAGCATTCTGGAAGACTTTGAGACAACTCTGAATGAAATGGTTCAATAAAAGCATGTGGTTGTCCTGCAACATTTTAAGATGGGTTTTTGATACTTTAGTTTTCTACTAAAGGGTAAAATGAATGATTTCTCCTTTTCTGCTTTAGTTTGAGACTTGCTGGGAGCTGGTCCATCCTTGCTGTTTCAAGGGACCTGGCATATATGGCATACTGTTCTTAATATATTTGCTCACCTTCTTGGCACTATGTGTTTTAACCAAGGTCACCTCT
>NW_006288116.1:214694-215671 GCF_000327345.1 Myotis davidii | reverse complement strand
AAACTGTCAACAGAACCTAGAGACACAGAACCTACATGGCAAGAGAACCTGACTAGAACCTGGCTGGAGAACCTAGCGAGGGAACATGGCTACAGAACCTGGCTAGAGAACCTGTAGAACCTGGCTGGAGAACCTAGCAAGAGAACATGGACACAGAACCTGGCTGGAGATCCTAACCAGAACTTCGCTGGATATCCTGACCAGAACTTGGCTAGAGGAACCTGGCTATGATGATCACCCGATGGCTGCCTCCGTGTCAAGAGAACCTGACTAGAACTTGGACAGAACCTGGCTGGAGAACCTAGCGAGGGAACATGGCTACAGAACCTGGCTGGAGATCCTGACAAGAGAACCCAACTATGCTGATGAACTGAACACTGCCTCTGTGGCATTCATTCCTTCTTCGCCGACTCCGTCCACACCTTTGGGGACCCCTGGACCTGCTGGGGTTGGACCCCGGCAGAGACTTATTTAGAACTAGTACCTAAATTTCTACAACTTTCTATTTCTACCCAAAGAATACTTAAAATTTTGCATTTATTTTTATACTAGAGGCCCGGGGCATGAAAATCCATGCACTCGGGTCGTTTCTTAACCTGGCCTGCGCCCTTTCCCAGTCAAGGACCCCACAGGGCGGATGTCGACCTGCCACTTCCAGGGGATGGGGCAGCCCTTGGCAGATGTCCAATTGTGGATTAGGCCCTCTCATCTGCAGCCACCTCTGTGGATGGCGTGGCATCAGGACTGGACCAGCTTGCACCATCGCCTCTCCCACTGCCTCTGTGGAAGCGGGGGGTGGGGGGTGCCAGTACCGTCATGACTGGCCTCGGAGCCCAGGCTCCTGTCCCCGCCCCCCACTCACTGGTTGTTCCAGAAGGTCATTTCGCCGTTCAGTATAATTAGCAGATTAGCTCTTTATTATAAAGGACTAGAGGCCCGGTGCACCAAAATTTGTGCACTTGGGTGGGGGGGGGAGG
>NW_006288116.1:208828-213550 GCF_000327345.1 Myotis davidii | reverse complement strand
GAAAGCGGTTTTCTGGGGTTTTGTTTAGCTTCTATATTTGTTACAATGTTTCAAACTGCAGGCTCAGAGGCCGGCAAGGCAGGCGGGGAACCTTGGAGTCCTCTATCACTGAAGCAAGCAAGCCTCATGTTAGCTTCAAGCTTCTGCCTGCCGGCCACCATCTTGGCTGGCAGTTAATTTGCATATCACCCTGATTAGCCAATGGGAAGGGTAGTGGAGGTACAGCTAATACCATATTTCTCTTTTATTAGATAGGATATCAAATACTCTTGCTGATTAAATAACCTATTGTGTGTCATAAGTGTCACTTCTTAATATAATCAGTTTTTAAATTGGGCTTTGGAATGTAAATCAGCAAATCAGCATTTCATTCCAAAATTTTCTAGGTATTTTCCACTTTTGATCTGGGGAGCAACTTTAGGCAGTGTTTATAATAAAACAAAATTCTGTGTTGTGCCATTATTTAGACCTGCTGTATTTTATACAAATTAACCCCTCCTTTAAGGTCTTTCATCTGGTTGCACTAGGCTCACTATCAAGCTTTAACTTCTTGACCTACCCTCTGTTCCACGTCAGATCAAATAACTCTATTTTTATTGAAAAGGCATCTGTGTGCTGCTATGTCTACTTTTGCTTCTGTGGGTCTTCCCTCCTGCAGGATACCTTCATTTATTCAAATTCACACCCTATTAAGTCTTTAATTTTCAATCAAGATGCTGAGGAAGACTTCATGTTATATAAAATCTTTCATCTTTCAGCACTCTGTTCTTCTATGCTAGACTTGTAAATTTTAACTTAATACTTCTTAAAATTTATATTTACTATTGAAAGTATTACATATTTTTTCCTTCTTCCCCTCCTATATACCACCTCTTCCCCATACTTATCCCCCAGCAGGCCTTCAGTATGCTATTGTCAGTGTCCATGTTTTGTGCATATATGCATACAAGTTTTTTTGTTCATATCTTCCCTCGCACCATTCATTTACTACTATAGCTAAAGTTTTCAATGCTTATATATGTTATATTGATGTCAGCATTATATAGATATTATCCTTGTTATATTCCTAGCTATAGATGTTTGTCATGCTTTGAAGTAGTCATCATGAAAGTAATATTTGTCATTTTAAACTGCTTTTTATTTTTAACAACAGTAGAAATATTCAGTAGCTTCCCATAAATATTTCTTGAATACATCCCAGTTATGTTAACTATGAAATATTTTATATAGTTCATGACCAACAAATATATGTAGAATAAATATTTGCTAACACCGTTCACTTAATACAATAGCACACCAGGTGCTGCACTAAGTTATTTTTATAGGTTGTTTTATTTCATCCAATTCATTAAAAAGAAAACCCTGTGATGACAAAATCCTTTTATATATGAAAGAATCATAGTCACAAGAAATGTCTTTATAATTGTTAAAGTTAATATGTATATTTATGCCCATCTTCAAACTTACTTGTTTGCATGGTGAGTAAGTTACCTGAAATAAAATGAAGGACTGTTAGACTTAGTGTCTGAATGAATTTCTGTATGGGTAAACCCCTAAATGTCTTGCTCCGATGTACTTTTAGGGTGACCCTAAGAATGACTCATGGATCTTTGCCCTGGCCGTGCTTCTGTGTAGCAGCTTTGTCTACAACAGCCTGAGCACCATCAACCACCAAGCTCTGGAGCAGCTGCAGTATCCTTCCAGGCACCCAACTCCCATGTGTCATGGCTTCAATGGGAATGGAGATCCAGTCAGTTTCTCCTTCCCTCTCACTTAGTTGCGTTTGGTAGACCAAATGGAACCAGAATAAAAGAGAGTGTTTATAATATTTTTTTAATCAGAGAAATGTGGGAATTATGAGTAGAAACTTTATTTTCCTTAGCCAGGTACTAGTTATGTGGCAGAGCTGACAGAACTCATCAGGGCAAAGTCCTCCCCTACACCAGATGGAGTAGAAGATTCATCAGAGTTTGTGAGTTTCTTTCCAGACTTTATCTGGGTCGTACGGGATTTCATCCTGGAGCTGGAGTTAAATGGTCACCCTATCACAGAAGATGAGTACCTGGAGAATGCCTTGAAGCTGGTTCCAGGTAACAGCATGGCTGGGCAGTGGATGGGAGGTAGTAAACATTATGATTGGAGTTGCATTTGTACTTGAGACTAGAAGTCTGCAGAAATGGTGGCTGGGAATGAGTTGAAAAGCTTTATTGACTGGAGTTTAAGTTCAGTTAAGAAAAGAAGAGCCTAAAGTAGAGTAAAACTATTCATAACCCATTTGTTCTTTACACTTGTAATTTAGAATCCAATTGTAACGTTGAATACAGTGGTGTTAAAACCTTCTAAAGACCAGACACTTATATTTATTACTTTTAGTTTCTGCTTTTCCGTGATGAGGAAATCAGCTGATCAGATGCTTGGTGGGCATAAAATTACAATGAAAATCCTATCTAATGAAAAAAATATCTTTCATGTAACTAGACATAATTCATCTAAAATGGGCATATAACTTTTTAATGTCTTTATACATATGTAATCTATAAAAATAACTTTTTAATGTCTTTATACATATGTAATCTATAAAAATGACTTTATGTTCTAATAAGCCTGAAGAAGTATATTTTATCTTTTCAATCTATCCATTTGTGTAATTTTTGATAATTATCAGAATATAATTGTAATTTATACATCATAGATTTTTTTATTTTAAAAATAATTTATTTTTCAATTGTAGTTTATACTCAATATCATTTTGTATTATTTTCAAATATATAGCATAGTGGTTAGATAACACATACTTTACAACTAGATCCCTACTATACTTCAAGTAGTCACCTGACACCATGCATAGTTATTACAATATTATGAACTACTAGACACCCAGTGCACAAAATTCGTGCACTGAGAGGGGGTGTGTCCCTCAGCCCAGCCTGCACACTCTCCAATCTGGGACCCCTCGGGGGATGTCTGACTGTCGGTTTAGGCCTGATCCCTGTTGGCCCAATCCCACTTGCCTGCCTGTCTGATTGCCCCTAACTACTTCTGCCTGCCCGATTACCCACTAACCATACCACTGCTATGCTGATCGATGCCTAACTGCTCCCCTGCCAGCCCAATCTCCACCAACTGCCCTCCCCTGCCAGCCCAGTTGTCCCCAACTGCCCTCCCCTGCTGGCCTGGTCACCCCTAACTGCCTTCCCCTGCTGGCCTGGTCACCCCAAACTTTCCTCCCTCCTTTGCAGGCATGGTTGACCCCAACTGCCCTCCCCTGCCGGCCATCTTGTGGTGACCATCTTTTGACCACATGGAGCAGCGATCTTTGACCACATGGGGGCAGCCATCATGTGCAAGGGTGTGATGGTCAATTTGCATATTACTTCTTTATTATATAGGATATTCCGTATGCTGTATTTTACATCCCCATGACTATTTTGTAACTACCAACTTGTATTGGTTAATTCCTTCACCTTTTTCACGCAGCGGTCCCCCTCCCCTCCTCCTGTGCTCTTCTCTTCATGCAGCCATCAGATTTTTCCCTGTATCTATTAATCTATTTCAAGTTTGTTTGTTTATTTGGTTCTTTAGAATCACATATAAGTGAAATCATTAGATATGTGTCTTTCTCTGTTGAACTTATTTCAGTGAGCATAGTTTATTTGAGATCAGGGGTGGGCAAACTTTTTGACTCAAGGGCCACAATGTGTTCTTAAATGGGACCAGAGGGCCAGAACAAAAGCATGGATGGAGTGTTAGTGTGAACTAATATAAATTCAAAGTAAACATCATTACATAAAAGGATACGGTCTTTTTTTTTTAAATTTTATTCATTTCAAACGGGCCGGATCCGGCCCGCAGGCCATAGTTTGCCCACGGCTGCTCTAGATTCATCCATACTGTCTCAAAAGATACAATTTCACTCTTTTTTATGATCAAATAGTATTCCATTGTGTATATATACTACCTATTCTTTATCTACTGTCTGTTTTGGGGTACTTAGGTTACTTCCATATCTTGGCAATTGTAAATAATGCTGCAATGAATATAGGAGTCATATATTCTTTTGAATTAGTGTTTTGGATTTCTTCGGATATATAACCAGAGTGAAGTCACTGGGCCATAAGGTAGTTCTATTTTTACTTCTTTTGAGAAACCTCCATTCTTTTTTCCATAGTAACTGTACAAATATGCATACCCACCAACAGTGCCGACACTTATTCTTTGTTGATTTATTTGATGAGAGCCACTCAGACAGGCATGAGGTGATATCTCATTGTGGTTTTAACTTGCATTTCTCTGATGATTAGCAATGTTGAACATCTTTTCATACCTGTATTGGCCACCTGTATGTCCTCTTTGGAGAAGTATTTATTCAGCTCACTTTTAAATCAGATTGTTTGTTCCTATGATGAATAGTATGAGTACTTTATAAATTTTGGATATTAACCCCTTATCAGATATGTCATTGGAGAATATATTCTCCCATTTGGGTGGTTGTTTGTTGATGGCTTCCTTTGCTGTGCAAAAACTATTTAGCTTGCTGTAGTCCCATTTGTTTATTTATTTTGTTTCCCTTACCAGAGGAGAGATATGAAAAGAAATACATTGCTAAGAAAAATATCTGAGGTTTTACTTCCTTTGTTTTCTTATAGTAATTTTGAGACTTACATTTAAGCCTTTAATCCATTTTGAGGTTATTCTTGTATATGGTGTAAGAAGGTCATGTAG
>NW_006288116.1:207219-208768 GCF_000327345.1 Myotis davidii | reverse complement strand
ATGTTTGGATTATTTATTGTAGTGATGTGAAAAATGCCATTGGTATTTTGAATGAGATTATGTTCAAGCTATAGATTGCTTTGGGCATTATAGACATTTTAATTACGTTAAATCTTTCTTTCTGTATCATAGCTTTTTTCCATTTCCACATATTTACCCATGCTATAATTTAAAAATAATAAAAACATATGAATGGGTTATATTTACATGGGCATGTAGGTATCTGATGAAACCTTGAAAGGAACATCACTTCTGATTTATACACTCTTGATTTCATGTTTCTATTCATAGTTTCTCAAAAACAATGAGAAATAGGCTACACAGCAAAACTATAAGATTGAATATAGTTCTTTACCTTAAAGAATTTAGAGACTAATGGTAATATCTTAAAATTACATTTTAGCCCTAACCGGTTTGGCTCAGTGGATAGAGCATTGGCCTGTGGACTGAAAGGTCCCAGGTTTGATTCCAGTCAAGGGCATGTACCTTGGTTGTGGACACATCCCCAGTAGGAGGTGTGCAGGAGGCAGCTGATGGATGTTTCTCTCTCATTGATGTTTTTAACTCTCTATCCCTCTTCCTTCTTCTCTGTAAAAAATCAATAAAATATATATTCTTTTAAAAAATTACATTTTAGCTCTTCACTCTTCAGAGGTTTTTATTTTTTTAAGAGCTAATGCTGTACACTTCATTTTTAGCATCCAAACAGTTTTCCTTAAATAATCTGCTGTTATTTCTAACATTGCTTCATTAAGTCTTGTTTGGGCTCTTCATTTTGATCCATAGCTTCATTTCCCCATGTGATCAAGTAGACCAAAACATACATTTGACCCATGTTTCTGTTATTCATACAGTAACCAATATAGACAATACACACAATACTCTACCATTTTTAGGTCTGATAGTAGCAATAGGTCATTGTTGTTGTTTTTTTAACTATGTTGATCTCTTCAAAAAATTTTCCCTGGAGTTGGATCATGGTAAATTTTATGTTAAAGAAGCATTTGGATGTCCATGCTAGAGGAGTTACACACAGAAGTAATACAGAGAGAATTTGGCAAAGATACAAAAATCCCTGTCATAAAAATATTTAGGTCCCTTGTCCTTAGACTGCTTCTACTCTAATACCTGTTTTTGTTTGTTTGTTTGTTTTAACCTTTCAGGCATGAATCACAAAGCTCAAATATCCAATTTCCGAAGAGAGTGCATCCGGAATTTCTTTCCAAGACGGAAATGTTTTGTCTTTGACCGGCCAACAAATGACAAAAAACTCCTAGCCAATATTGAGAAGGTTGAGGACAAACAATTGGATCCTTACTTCAAGGAAGAAACAAAGAACTTCTGTTCTTACATCCTCACCCAGGCGAGGACCAAGACCCTCAGAGAGGGAATCATGGTCACTGGGAAACGTGAGTCTCCATTTCACATTTTGTGGGGCCTAATATTTTTTGAATATATTACAAGATGTGTTCTCCAGGATTTCTTTTTGATTCTATATATAATATGAGTCATAGATGTTCATACTCCATGATGACAAGTATATACTTAT
>NW_006288116.1:199259-207064 GCF_000327345.1 Myotis davidii | reverse complement strand
TACTAGTGGCCTGGTGCATGAAATTTGTGCACCATAAAAGGGGATTAATTAGAGGAAATATTTTAATATTGCTATTTGCCCTTTATAATAGAGGTGTCAGAGATGAAAGAAAATTAGTAAAATGTATATGAAAATCTCCCTCCTGTCAGATTCTGGGGCTTGCACTGTGGGACCCAGAGTCAAGTCCCTGCCCAACCGCGCATACCTCAGACCTGGCTGGCCCCACCCCCATGGGGCAAGATTCTTTCCCATCAAGCCCTTCCAGGGAGGGGGGCACAACCTCAGGTCTCCCGTCAAGCCCCGCTGGTTGGGGGGTGCAGCCTCAGGTCCCCTGTCAAGCCCCACTGGGCAGGGGTTGCAGCCTTAGGTCCCATTGCCTGGGACAGGGTGCGTGGCCTGAGGTCCTCTGGCCTGGCCTGGGGTGGGGGGCATGCCTTGAGGTTCCCCGTCAAGCCATTGGGGGGGTGCAGCCTGAGGTCCCTGGCCTGGCACCGGGTTCAGGGGGTGGCCTCAGGTCCCCTGGCCCGGTCCCAGGGCGGAGGATGTGGCCTGAGTTCTTCCATCCAGCACTGCCAGTTGGGGACATGGCCTGAGCTCTCCCAGACTGGCGCCAGGGCTGGGGGCTTGGCCTGAGGTCCCCAGTGAAGCCCTACTGTGTGTGTGGGGAGGTGCAGCATGATGTCCTCTGTCAAGCTCTGCCCAGTGGGGGATGTGTACTGGGGTCCCCCGTCAAGCCCTGCCCAGCAAGGGGTACAGCTTTAGGTCTCCCAGCTTGGCGCCAGGGTGGGGGCGCAGCCTGAGGTCCCCCGGCTCAATACTGGGGAAGAGGGCATGGCCTGAGGTCCCCTGTCAAGTACCACCAGGTGGGGGGTGCAGCCTCAGGTCCCTGCTGATTGCTTGTTAAGGCTTGTTATGGGAACTTGGCCTCCACTGTGGGCGCAGCCATCTTGACCATTACAGCATGATGGTCAATTTGCATATTCCCTCTTTATTAGATAAGATGAGAGTTGCAAGAGGCATACAGAGGATATTTTGGGTGTTTAGACCAATTTAATAATGCACATTAGCCCATAAAGTTCTGAAAACTTATGGGAATCTTGAGAATTCAGAAAAAAATAGGATCACATTTACCCTGCCTCATCTGTCTACAATTTGCTCCTAAGATTTTCAACGGGAAATTATGTTTTCCAGATATCCTTTAGTGTGTTAGATAAAGATTAATATTGAATTATGTTAGCCTTGTGGTCTGAAGAAACATACAAATTAAGAGTCAATGGGATAATAGTGTTACTGGAGGAAATACGTTCTTCTGTGGTGTTGTGTGAAAGGAATTTGAGGGACCCTTATGTAGGAGGAGTTTTACGTGATAATGGCAAGGATTATTAAAGTGAAAAGCAAAGTACACTCTCAGGGAGACAGAGAGCTGGCAGGCTAGTGGGCAGATACTGCCCTGGGGTATTTGTGAACCTTCCCCATTTTTATTTTTGGGTTTGGAAAAGGGCAGCCTTTCTTCACAACTATCCAATCTGTTTCCTGTCTTCTTCAGGGCTTGTACCCTTCCCCTATGCAATCTTTTCCCAGATTTTTCCAGGTTTGTGCCGTCCGTCACTTATGGTCTGAATTTTGTCTCTTTTTGCACATGCTTCTTAGTTCCACTTGGTTATTTGGCTCTTACCTCACAGGTACTTAGTATAGAAATTTTACCTCTGCGCCATTTTTCTTCATCTTGGAACTCCCCAGGGTGACTGTAAGGCTGTTTTTTCCTACTTAATCAGGCTTTATCGGACTCTGATTTCATTAGCTCCCTGGTCACTTGTTAATATCCAACTAACTGTATACTACAATAATAGTAGAAGGAAGTGGTGAGTTTGTGTGTATGTGTGTGTGTGTGCATATATGTGTGTTTGTGTGTGACAGAAAGAGACAGAAAGGCAGAAAGAGACATTTAGAAATGTAATCTCACATAAATGGATCGCATTGAGTGATAAATTGATATTTATCCCTTAAATTTCCTGGCTTATTAGGACTTAGGACTCTGGTGGTGACTTATGTGGATGCCATCAACAATGGATCAGTGCCATGTTTGGAGAATGCGATGACAACTCTGGCCCAAATTGAGAACTCCAGAGCTGTTCAGAAGGCAGCCAACCACTACAGTGAGCAGATGGCCCAGAGAGTGAGCTTCCCCACAGACACCCTACAGGAGCTGCTGGACCTGCACACAGCCTGTGAGAGGGAAGCCATTGCAATCTTCATGGAGCACTCCTTCAAGGATGACAACCAGGCGTTCCAGAAGAATCTTGTGGTACTTTGCCTTAGTATTTATTTACCCTTTGAGACCTTTCCATTGTAAATTAAACCTGGAAGATCTTTTCTGACCCCAGTCCTCCGCTCTCACTCATGGATCGAGTAGTCTGGATTCTTATGAGGGACAGAGTTCAAAAGACTGCAATTTCTTCTTCCCCTCCCAACAAACCTCAGGTACTTTATATAAAAATTTATCTGGTCTCTGATGAATAATTAGCATAGACATCTTTCTGAACTGCATACTTATATTG
Source organism: Myotis davidii (assembly GCF_000327345.1). Lineage (NCBI taxonomy): Eukaryota > Metazoa > Chordata > Mammalia > Chiroptera > Vespertilionidae > Myotis > Myotis davidii. The sequence continues at coordinate 204,506 of NW_006288116.1, read as the reverse complement.
AATTCAAGCCTGCCCTGAATATCCAAGTCATTCCTTGGCTAGTCACTTTCTTGAAGACACTCTGCCATTCTCAGGAACAAAATGTCTCTTAACAGATTCTCATACCAGGCTACTTTCAACTCCTATGGCTCCTTGTTGTATCATTTTGTCATTGAAGATGGAATTAACAAAAGTAACAGCTACAAGGAGCCATAGAGATAAGATAATTCAACACCAATATTATTGATGAAGAACCTGAGACCCAAGTGGGTTAGAAGCTTTCCCCTGCCTCACATGGAATTTTCAGGGTTGTGAGTAAAGGAAACCTTGTAATTCCTGTTTTATTCCATGTCCTTCTCCAACAGAATGCCTTTCTCATGAAGACCACAGCTAGACTTCCTTCCACCAGGTTCTTTGGAACTTTTTCTCCTCTGTTCCTTTCTCCTGGTGACAGCCCTCTATACTTCCCTTTCAGGAAATCATAAAGGATAAGCAGGATAAGATCTTGCTGCAGAATGAAGAGGCATCTGTTAAATTCTGCCAGGAAAAACTTGAGCAGCTTTCCAAGTCTCTCATGGAAGGTATTTCAGCAGGCATTTTCTCTGTTCCTGGTGGTCACAAGCTCTACATGGAAACAAAGGAAAGGATTGAACAGGACTACTGGCAAGTGCCCAGGAAAGGATTGAAGGTGAGGAATAAGGGGAGCATAGAGGTCCTACAGATTAAAGTCAAGAAGGTCTCCTGGAAATCGATCATGGCATCAGTTGTGGGTAATATGGGAACATGGGGATATCATGACTGTTTTAGCATCGAAGGCCAGTTATTTTGTCTTTCTTTCTATAGAGAATCAAAATGCCCATTCTCAAAAATGAATATAGATTTCTGAAATCCATAAGAGACACAGGAGAAATAATCATTTTCCATCCAACAATATTATATTCAGTGTGTCAAAGCCAGGCAATTTACAAGGTAAAGTCAGAGCCTTTGTGTTTAAGACAGATCAAAAGAGAAAAGGAAGTCAAACATGTAGACAATTGCTAACACAGGGTTATCATAGTTATCAACCTGAGATAATTGGCTACGTAGGTGATGATACAAGTAATAACATTAAATGACAATGCAATTAGTATTTATTGAGCTCTTACTGTTAAGACATAATATTGAGCTCTTTCTCTAGAATTTGAATTATTATCCTTTATATAGCATTAGGATGCATCTATACTTTTTTCAACATTTTACACATCTGAACTGAGAGGCAGAAATGGGTTAAAATGACTTGCCTAGAGTTACAGTCAGCAAGTGGTAAAGGAGAGCAGGAGCACTAATTGGAGACAATGTTTCTCCCTGGAAAGCAAATATACAAAAACACCAGAGACAGTGGGTTTGTAGAACGGAACATGGTCTCACTGTCCGGAACGCAGAGTGAAGAGAAGAAAGTATTACTGGGAGAGAGACTGCAGGGAGTATGAAGAGCTCTAGTCCCTCTAAGGAGCTTGGAAACTGTGAAATCATTATGCAGTTTTTTAAAAAATGTATTTTATTGTTTTCTTTTTACAGAGAGGAAGGGAGAGGGATAGTTAGAAACATCAGTGAGAGAGAAACATCGATCAGCTGCCACCTGCACACCCCCTATTGGGGATGTGCCCGCAACCAAGGTACCTGCCCTTGACCGGAATCGAACCTGGGACCCTTGAGTCCGCAGGCTGGCTGATGCTCTATCTATTGAGCCGGTAGGGCTGATGCAGTTTTAATCATGAAGGGAAAATTACATGGACATACTTCGTTTTGCAGCACTATTTTTCCCAGGGAAAATCAAAGTTCTTTGTTCCTTCTTGTCTCCTCAGGCACATGAGGTTCTCCAGAGGTTCCTGCAGTCGCAGGCAGCAACAGAGAGTTCCATCCTGCAGGGAGACAAAGGGCTCACAGAGGAGATGAAGGCCATAGCAGGTAAGGGTAAAGGCAGGGCTCACAATGAGTGTCAGGTACCTGCACTGTCCTTTGACAGCTGTGAGAACAAATCTTCCTGACACAAGGAGCTTTCTCATCTTCTGTGGGACATACTCTCTAACTCTGAAAACACCAGGGCACATCAGCCAGCCAGGGCCTTTCCCATCACACTCTGATATGAGCTCTTGATGGTGTGGCAAGGGAGCAATTCAGGATCTTCCACCTCCCTTACCAGTTTGTTTTGTTCTCAGAGCTCAGGAAGGTAGAGATTAGTACTCACCTAATTTTCTTTCCTCTGTCAAACCTCCCTGGGGCAGCGGAGCGGGCCAGAAAGGAGGCAGCTGAGAAGGAACAGGAGCTGCTGAGACAGAAACTACAGGAGCAGGAGCAGCAAATGGAGGCACAGAAGAGGAGTCGGGAGGAAAATATATTGCAACTGAAGGAGAAGCTGGAGAGGGAACGAGAGAATATATTAAGAGAGCAGAATATGATATTGGAGCATAAATTAAAGGTAAGTCCTGCCATGGCCTCAGTAGTGCTCCATGGTCATTGTCCTGGTACCTCAGGTGGGATGCAGAATGTTACAGCAAGACCATGGAGGCAACACCATTGCCATTTACTACTTGTGATTTGCTAAAACCTTGAATCTTCCCCTTGTCCCCTTTCTTTGTAAAAAGTATCTTTGAAATCTACTCTGTGCATACACTCTGGAGTGGTCAGGACAAGCGTCTCATCTCTGAATACTTGTAGAATATAAATAGGGTTTGAGGTGATATTTTAGGTTATTTGGAAATGATCTTATTTGGACTGAATAAATAGGTATTTGAAATACATGTATTTGTTATTACCATCAACTGGTTTGCTTTACCAAGATCATTGCCTATTATCAGGAACCCTATTACCACCTAAAGACTCTAAGGTAGATCTTTGGTGACAATAAACTATCAGAAATGTCCAGATTAAAAGAACAAGGATGTGACAGCTTCAAACCTGCTGCATTGTTCCCAAGTATGGAGAGTCTACCCAAGTTATCATATAGCAAAGGAAGCATTCCTGATTGGCTATCTGTACATGTTCATAATAGAGTTCTAGAATATGTATAATTTCCCATTTTTTTTCTGCATTTTGGTTGGTCATATTATTCCAAGTGGGACTGAGAATTAGTATGAGCAGATTAATGTTACTTCTCAACTGGTATTATGACTGGCACATAGTACATTTGTCCTCAGGCTTGGCTTAACATCCTAGCAAAACCCTATGGATATGTGAATATTTGAAAGACTGTAAACTATGCTTTCTTTCAGTATTTAGGTCCAAGACAGAATTATTCCTTGTTGAAAAATTATCTTTGGTTGTATAAGTGAGAACAATTTTAAGAGTAGAAGGAAAGAATTCTTAAATATAAAATGTAATTTTTGAAAAACATGGGAATTTAAAATGTTTATTTCCCTTCTCACTTTTTTTAGGTTCAAGAAGATTTGCTTAGAGAAGGATTTAAAAAGAAATCTGAAGAGATGAATGCAGAGATCAATCATTTGAGAAATATGATTGGTAGTACTCAAAGTGATAATAGTCCCTTGATGACACAAATCATGGAGAGACTTGCCAGTGAAATTGACTCAATATGTTGTGCATCTGGTAAATTTTTTAGTAATGTTTTGAGAGGTTTTGGCTCACTATTTAAAGATAAATAGTTCTCCTTTGAAATGAAGTATAGAATGTGGATATATGCTATGGCTTGTTTTTGGTGTGTATTTGTTTTGATTTCATTTATCCAAGTCTTAAACATGAAAAGTGCCTACTAAAGGATATCAATGCCTAGCCCTCATTAGATAGGATAAATGCCCATAGGCTTTGATATAGCATGTTTCCTTAATGAAACATACCAGTACATTTTTGAATAAATATACTTACAATTAATCAAGTTATCACTGTAAATGGCAAAAGACTGGAAACTACTAATGAATTCATCTATATAAATTGGTAATATAAATTTAACATTTGCATATGGTGGAATATTATGCATCCAGTAAATAGAGAATTCAACTCCATTTTTATAAATATACAACAATCTTAAAAATACATTTTAAAATTAGGTGCACAAGAAGTGTATAATGTGTTTACAGGAAAAATGTAATTCCTGTGTGCAATCATATGTATGTGTACACATTGAATATGTATAGGAGCCCTGAAAGAAGTAATATCAGTTCCTACTTGGAAGAAGTGGGTGAGATCAGGGTAATCAAGTCACATGCTTTTCATTATATACTCTTTCTTTTGAATCCTGTAATGAAATTTTATAAATAAATAAATAACAAAGAAAATGTAAAGTGTAATACTAATCTATACTAATAAAAGTGTAATGTGCTAATTATAGACTGGGAGACCACCTGGGGAGGGCAGTTGGGGGCGATCAGGCCAGCGGTGGGGTGGGGTGCAGTTGTTGTGACCAGACTAGCATGCAGAGTGGTTAAAGTCAATCGGGCAGGTAGGTAGGTGAGCAGTTTGGAGCCAGCTGTCCTGTATTGCAAGAGGGATGTGAGACTGTCAGTTTAGGCCCACAGGGATCGGGCCTAAACCAGCAGTCGGACATTCCCTGAGGGGTCCCAGGTTGGAGAGGGAAGGTCGATCTGAGGAACACCCCCCATGCAAGAGTTTCGTGCACTGGGCCACTAGTCCTATCTAATAAAAGAGAAACATGGTAATTAGCCATACATCCGCTACCCTTTCCATTGGCTAATCAGGGCAATATGCAAATTAACTGCCAGCCAGATGGAGGCCGGCAGCCAGGCAGCTTAAAGCAAACATGAGGCTTGCTTGCTTCAGTGACGGAGGACTGCAACATTCCCCGCCGGCCTTGCCAGCCTCTGAGCCTGCAGTTTAAGAAACACTGTAACAAATATAGAAGCTAAACAAAACCCCAGAAACCTGCTTTTAGAGAGCCCAGGATCACAGAGCTGGAGTTATACATTGTTTCGATTATAGAACCCAAACAAACCAGATACCTGCTTTCAACAGTGGAGGCCTAAGAGCTGGAGCCTCAGAGCTAAAGCTGGCCCAGAATTTAAAAAAAAAAAGAAAAAAAGGAGTGGTTGGGAGCTTCAGTCACCCACCAGCCTGAAAACGGTCCTAAGCCACTCACCAAGGCTGGCCAGGCACCCCAGTGGGGACCCCCACCCTGCAGGGGGTGTGACCAGCTGCAACAGCTATCATCCCCTCACCTAGGCTGGCCAGGCACCCCAGTGGGGACCCCCACCCTAATCCAGGACCCCTTTCAGGGCAAACCACCCAGCCCCCCCCCATGCACCAGGCCTCTATCCT
>NW_006288116.1:194251-197411 GCF_000327345.1 Myotis davidii | reverse complement strand
ATGTGCACTGACCACCAGGGGACAGATGCTCAACACAGGAGCTGTCCCATGGTGGCCAGTGCACTCCCACAGTGGTTGCACCACTCAGACAGAAGATGGGCTCACTGCTGGCAAGTGCAGAGGTGGTGGCAGAAGTCAGCAGTTAGATATCCCCCATGGGCTCCCATACTGCAACAGGGTGCAGGCCAGGGTGAGGGACCCTCCGAATGCACGAATTTCTTGCACTCGGCCTCTAGTTTACAAATAAATGCCTCCTTGAAACTCCCACCCAGGTAAAAATATAAAGCATTACTTGAATCCCAGTAATGTTTCTACTTCTAGTTACCCCAGATTAACTACTACTCTAACTTATATCACCAAGCAAAGTTTAGTCTGTTTCTTAGCTTCATATAACACAACTTCATGTACTCTTTTCTGAGTTCTTTGCTCAATGTTTTGTTTGTGACAGTCATCCTTGTTGCAAGCAGAAGCCCATTCCCTTCATTGCTCTACAAAATATTTTTCAGCCTTAGCACTCTTGACATTTTGGGCTTGAAAATTCTTTTTTTGTGGGAGCTGTCTTGGGCATTGTAGGATGTTTAACAGGCAGTCCTGACTTCTAAACACTAGGTGCCATAGCACCTGTTCTGCTAAACAACCCAGTTGTGACAACCAGATATGTTTCCAGTCATTGCTAAATGCTAGCTGGGGCCAAATCACCACCTTTAGGAGCTATCAAGCTTGAATAATTAAAACCATCTCTATAAAATCACATCCCAATCTCACAATAAGTATTCCAGAGTCTAAACAGAAAAGTATGGAAGAAGGTGCCACTTAGCAATGCCTAAGGTAGATGTCTTCTTTATCTCAAAATATATTTAACTTGCCTGACACTGTGGAGAAGATAAAAGCAACATAATTGAAACTACTGACTCGTACTCACTCTGGTCTCAGGTTTTTGTCGTTGTTGTTGCTTTATAAATGAGTAAGGAAGTGTGTGCTACTTTATTAAATTTTTAATGTTTTTTATTTTTTATTCAGAATGATACTAAGTAAATAACTTAACCCAGAATGAAACCCAAATCCGCAATATTAATACAAAGCAAATGTGAGCACACTCTCTAAAGTTCCTTGGTTTTGCATAATACAATTCTCACTTAGAGATAAGGGCTTTGTTTGAGTGACAAAACCATCAAAGACAAACCTAACATAGATGGTGATGGTGATGATAACAATAGTGATGATGGTGATGATAATGACAACAATGATGACAGGAACAAGTATAGTATTAACCAGAACTCACCTTCATCAGTTCATGTTTTGTTTATTGTTAATGAATTTTGATAATTTTCACAAGGTTACAATGCAGGAAAAAATACTCAAATGTAGTCCTGACTGACATAAAATGGGTACTTTTTAAAAAAATCTTTATTGCTGAAAGTATTATGTATATCCTCCCTCAACCCCCCATTGACTGACCCTTCTAACCTGCCTGCAGGCCAGGCTTTACCATCTATTGTCTGTGTCCATGGGTTATGCATATATGCATACAAACTCTTTGGTTGATCTCTTCTCCCCGGCCCCCAATCCCTATCTTCCCTCTGAGAGGGTACTTTTGAACATGACCGCATTTAATCACTCAATAAATATGCACTGACCACTGACCATGGCTGCGCTTTGGGGAAGGCATTGGGAAGGCATTGAGGATTCTATGATCAGCACAACAGCTATGGTCCCTGTGCTCATGCATTATTTTTATCTCAGAAAGAAGACATTAAAACAAGTAATACAAACAAATATTTGAATGCCTAATAGGCATTGTAAAAGAAGCATACAGAGGGCTATGAGTAAGTGTAGAAAGGAGACTGCATTTGGATTATTCCGTCAGCAATCCTTCTCAGGAAAAATGAGAGGTAAGATGCATTTCTGGCGAACACGGGGAAAAATGAGGGAAGAGTTTCAGACAGAGGAGAGCTTGTGTACAAAAGTCGCGATTGGTGAAGAGGTGGGTGTGCTTGGTGTCTGAATGAAGGTCCATATGCTGAAGCTGAGATAACATGTGATGAGGAGAGGGACACGCCGAAGCCTGATTGTGTAGCAACTTGCAGCCATGGTATTGAGAATGAAAGCTTCTAAGGCTTTAGGACTTCGGGTAGAAAAAGTGACAGAACAACTTGTTTTAATAAACTCATAGGGACTACTGTGTGAACATCTATTAGAACTGCCCAAACTGGCCATGCCTTCAGACCTAAAAATAGGCAAACTATCAGTTTCTTAAAATTACCAGCCTGTTTGTTAAAGATTCAAAATGCTAAAAAATAAATAAATAAATAAACGAAACAAACAAACGAATGAATAAAATACTGAGTGTCATATATTTGCTCTAGAAAACGAAAATGAGAGGTTCTGGAACCCTTAAATACAATGTTTTCCCTCTTCTCTTCAAATTTCACACCATGACAGTCATTGTCCCTTACCCCAGCTTTAGTAAAATATAATTGACATATATATATAACACATATGAGTTTAAGCTGAACAGTAAGTAGGTTTTAAAATGATCTAATCTAAAGGCTTTCCAGCCAGAAAAACAATCTCTTAGTTTATTCGAGACCACTGGAAATTGCATTTCATGGGAACAATTCATACTGAAACTGAAAGCAGTGAAGAGCTGCTTTTATCACAGGCTCATTTGCAAAAAATCAGCTGCCTTTCTGTAGGAACAATCCTTGAGCCTGGTTTTGACGATATAAATCCATGTCAGAGTGGGTAAAAGTGTTCAGACAATTAAAGCGCTCTCCCCAATGTGCTTTGCACACTCTCTGTGGACTCCACATTCTTCCACTGGGGTCCACTTGTATTTCATGGGCCAAAAAATTCATGGAATGTGCAACTGCTGCTTGTTTGGGAACTTGACTAAAACTCCAGAAAGCTGCAGGGAATTTAATTTACACTGCATGCACCTGTTTTCCTGAGGTACAGTTTACTGTAGAGTTTCCAAAACAAAAGTGTCTGGGCACTACTTGCACTCTTAGAGTTGTTCACACACAGCCTCCTTCTTTCTTATAGCAGAATAGATATTGGGATACCAAATTATAAAAAAGATGAAAGGAAGGTTTATTATTTTAACATTTGACCTCGAGTTACCTTTTAAAAATTAGTTTGGGAGAAAGAGGAAGGGAGA
>NW_006288116.1:193950-194212 GCF_000327345.1 Myotis davidii | reverse complement strand
AAAGAGAAACTTTGATGTGATAAAGAACCACCCCGCAAATTCGCCCAAACCTGGGATAGAACCTACAACTGGGTATGTGCCCTTACCGGGAATTAAACCTACAACTCTTCCATGCATGGGACATTGCTCCAACAAACTGAGCCCTACTGGCCAGGGCTGACCTCCAGTTCTTTTTAAAAATATATATATTTTATTGATTTTTTACGAAGCTGAAGGGAGAGGGATAGAGAGTTAGAAACATTGATGAGAGAGAAACACCGAT
>NW_006288116.1:191988-192607 GCF_000327345.1 Myotis davidii | reverse complement strand
TAGTAAATAGGTTTTAAAATGATCTAATCTAAAGGCTTTCCAGCCAGAAAAACAATCTCTTAGGTTATTTGAGGCTACAGGAAATGGCATTTCGTGGAAACATAATTCATGTTGAAACTGAAAGCAGTGAAGAGCTACTTTAAACACAGGCTCATTTCTAAAAAATCAGCTGCCTTTCTGTAAGAACAATCCTTGAGCCTGGTTTTGATGATCTAAATCCATGTCAGAGTGGGTAAAAGTGTTCAGACAATTAAAGCGCTCTCCCCAATGTGCTTTGCACACTCTCTGTGGACTCCACATTCTTCCACTGGGGTCCACTTGTATTTCATGGGCCAAAAAATTCATGGAATGTGCAACTGCTGCTTGTTTGGGAACTTGACTAAAACTCCAGAAAGCTGCAGGGAATTTAATTTACACTGCATGCACCTGTTTTCCTGAGGTACAGTTTACTGTAGAGTTTCCAAAACAAAAGCGTCTGGGCACTATTTGCACTCTTAGAGTTGTTCACACACAGCCTCCTTCTTTCTTATAGCAGAATAGATATTGGGATACCAAATTATAAAAAAGATGAAAGGAAGGTTTATTATTTTAACATTTGACCTCGAGTTACCTTTTAAAA
>NW_006288116.1:183384-191146 GCF_000327345.1 Myotis davidii | reverse complement strand
ATAGTATTAGAAATTAAGTTAAGAAATTTTAATCATGCTCTATTAACTATGATTGCTCTTTTTTGATTAGAGAAAACACATTCTAACCTCGCTGCAAGTTGTATGCCCTGGGACACGGGAGCTAACATGGGAATGCAGTCTGTCCTTCTTCTGAGAACTGCCTATCATTATGGAAAGACTTACAACGTCATAGCACCTAGTCCTGGAGGCACCTGCTCTTTACAACCCTCAGCCCCTATTACCTGTAATCTGGTCCTGCTGAGGGTGCCCGGAGGTGCACCCTCTCTGTGATTCCCCTCCAGCCCGCATGACTTGTAATCTGTAATGATTACCCCACGCCTACTTTCCCATACTTGTAATTCCTAATTCTCCATGTAATCTTGTCCTTCTACCCAATATAAGCAGTTTGCTTATGGTGGGGTGGAGGGAAGATTTTTGTGGCTGCTCTCCCATACTGCCAGCATTATTGGAATAAAAGCTCATATATGATTCAATCCTGTCTCTGCTTAATTGGCTGAAATAGTGACAGGCAGCCTGGACCCCTGGGTTGTCCGGTTATGAAGGGACTGGAGTCTAAATAACTAAAGTCAGCCACTGAGCCCTCCACACCTACTTGACTGCCTCCAATTACAATACTGGATATCAGGGCTTGGGTGGGCTGCCCCGGTTGGCAATATCCCATATGTGTCGTCACACGTGGTTTCTGAGAGAAGTAGATGCTGTTCTGGGAGAAGACAATTGGAAGTCTGTGCTTGGCCTTTCCTGGACTTTAAGCTAAGCCCCTTTTGCTTTGGTTGGCTTTAATTTCTAGCCTTTCACTGTAATGAACTGTTGTTCCTCTATGAATGAAACTTTTTAAGAGTTCTGAGTGTAATTTTGGAAATCATTGAACTGGAGGGCTGGTCTTGGGGACTCTTGAGTCCAGTTGTTCCTTAAAATGGGATTTTATGGAGTAACTCTGACTCACTGAAACATAGCAAAAGCATGGTTTGGGAAAAAGAAGAAGTGGTAGTGTTAGGATGGTCTTCTTGTGCACCAACTGTGTAGGCGTTTAGTCTTCTTGATCTTTGTATAACCATTTAATAGGACTTTAGCTACAATGATCAAAAAAATATGAAATAGATCCATTGTCTCTTGAATGTATCAGATTTGCCCTAATATGAAATACACATTGCGGAAAGCCCAAAAGTTGTGTTTGTTTCTAGATCTGTCTGTATCAACCTAAAAGGCACTCAAAGAAACTCTTTCTTTGATCAACATGGAGCTTGATAATTCATTTTCCCTTCAGGACCAGCATTCCATTATATTTCATTTGTTTTGGGATTGCAACCTCTTTTGGGATTGAGAATTAATTAGCATCATACTTATATTACCTCTCAAAGAGCATCATTTCACTGACACTTTACAGGGATATTTTACAGGCCTTGTCTATCAACCCAGCCCCAGTCCCAGTGAGGAGATGATGAAGGGATCTTAATAATGTTCAAATCAGGGATATTCCCAGTATCCAATTTCACACATATGGAAATATTGGATGACCTTGTGAAAATGTACTCTAAGGTAGTAGAGAAGTAGGCACACATGCTTAGCTGCTGATAAATACAAAATCCCAACCAACTCTTGGGATAATTGGAGATTTTAAAGAGTGAACTCTCTTTTTTGTAATTCCAAGAAGAACTGCTTACTGAAGGATTTAGAAAGAAATCTGAGAAATAAATTAACATATATCAACTAAAACAAAGCAAGAGATTGAAAGAACTAATGCAATGAAAGCTTATTGTCGCCAAAGTCCCTTGATGAAAGTGGCAGTGTGTTCATTATGGGACTAACAAGGTACTGCTAAGACAATTGGTGTACTGAGCCAAAAATGAAATAGGCTTTAGAATTACTGTTAGTAAATTATAAAATGAAGCTTCTTCTGTTTTAATAGTTTAGTGTTGTGCCTCACTTTTAAAATATATATGTCATGTTTTCTTTATTCAATGGAATAAATTCAATGGAAATTTTTAAAGTAAACCATAATTTCTAAAAATTCTTAGAAACTGTAATACAGAAAACAAATTGTATGTTGATTGAAATAATTTGAAAAAATGGGAAACAAGTTAGAAAATGTAATGAAAGACAGAACAAATTTACAATATCATCAAAAACTGGATATTTTATTTATTTTTATTAAATATATTTTTTTATTTCAGAGAAAAAGGGAGAGGGAGAGAGAGAGAAACATCAATGATGAGAGAGCATCATTAATCAGCTGCTTCCCTCATACATTTGATATGATTCAAATAAATATGGCAAAAATAGTTTTTGGAAGTAGAAATACTATTTTAAACTATATATATACTAAAAGCAAGAATTTACAATGCAATTTTCAAACAAAGATGAGGGACTCAACAGTAATCATATGATAAAACATTTCAAAAAATTAGCACAATGGTACTGACATCCAAATATTTAAACAGCAATCAAAGACTTGAAAATTGTAAGAGGACTCAAATTCACCTGAAAATTTAGTACACAATCGATTTTGTATTTAGCACTAGTGAAGAATTATGAAATATTCAGTAAATATTATTTGGATTATAGGTAGCCATTTGAAAAATATAAAGTTGGAAATTTTCTTATTTTTACATAAATTTCAGATGGATCAAAGTGAAATATGAAAAATTGAACTAAAAACTTAAACTACTTAAGCTTTTAACAAGAGTTTTGTATAAAGAGGTCACTTTTAAGTGTGATAAGAAAAAAGACATAAAAGAAAAGATTTAATAAATTCACTTATATAAAATAATGAAATTCTTTTTAAAAATATGTAAGTCCTGGTTGGGTGACTCAGTTGGTTGGAACATCTATCCATCCACCAAATGTTGTGTGTTTAATCCCTGGTGGCATAAAGGAGGCAGCCGATTAATGTTTCTCTCTCACATCAATGTTTCTCTCTCTTGCTCTCTCTCTCTCTCTAACTTTTTCGCTCTCTAAAATCAATAAACATATTATTGGGTGAGGATTAAAAATTAGATAGATATAGATATAGATGCAGTATTGATATAGATAGATAGCCTAGCTGGTGTGGCTCAGTGTTTGAACATCAACCTATGAGCCAAGAGGTCCCTAGTTTGATTCCTGGTCAGGGCACGTGCAAGGAGGCAGCTGATCAATGTCTCTCTCATCAATGTTTCTATTTCTTTATCCTCTCCCTTCCTCTCTCTCTAAAATAAAAACATATTAAAACATATGAAAAACTTCTAATTAAAAAAGAAGTGATAGCTGCTATCATACACGTGCGCGCGCGTGCGCGCGCCCACACACACATACACACAGACACACACACAAAAGCTAAATGGCAAGTGAAGAATATATTTGCCATTTATATCAGACAAAGAAATAATTTCCTTATGCTATAAGGAACCCTTTACAATATCAGTGAGAAAAGAGCAATGACCATATTAAAAAACTGGGAAAATATAGTACACAAAAATAAAGATGCTTCTTTACACTTACTGATAATAAGGAGATGTGCAAGTTAAAACTATGAGTTACCTGTTTCACTTCTAATATTAGCAAATAATAAAACATTTGCTAGGACAATGGGTTGACAAGGGTTTGGGGAATCTTTCATATTTCCTAGAGATAGTGCAAATTGTACAATTACATATCAACAATTTAAATGCACCTAAAGCTCTGATCCAGGAAGTCCACATACAGGAATCTATCTTATGGATATATTTGTTCTAGAGAAAGATGACATATGTACTAGGATGTTCCAGGATGTTAGTTGCAGTGTTATCGAAACCGCAAATTGTTGAAACAACTCTAAAGTCATCTGTCAGGAACTAGTAATGTAAACCATGGGATATATGTATAGAACAATACTCCACTGTCACTAAAATAAAGAGGGGAAATACTATCTTTACTAATATGAGTAAATTTCTAAAATATATCATAAAGTGAAAAAAAGATGTAGAAACTATATCATTTAAATTATCACAAGGAAAAAATAATAATAATTTGTCCCAGTTCCAACCTGCTATTTTCATGAAGTTTTGCCTACTTATTTGCTCACCAGAATAAAATACTTTTTTTGGTCTCTGCAAATCTATCAAAAGCCCAGCTTCTGTCCAAACCACCAGGACCAATACAACTGCTCTTTCTGATGGGGAAAATGAAACATTTTGGGGGGCTGAATCCATGCCAGGAACCTAATGAACATTCCTGTTAGCCTATAGTCTAGTCCAGCCTTGGGCAAACTATGGCCCGTTTGAAATGAATAAAACTAAAAAAAAAAAGACCGTCCCCTTTTATGTAATGATGTTTACTTTGAATTTATATTAGTTCACACAAACACTCCATCCATGCTTTTGTTCCGGCCCTCCGGTCCAGTTTAAGAACCCATTGTGGCCCTCGAGTCAAAAAGTTTGCTCACCCCTGGTTCTAGTCACTGCCCCTTCCTTAATTATCTGGTCCTGCAAGACCTGTTTACCTAAGTACTATTCCCATTTTAGAAAGGCCATAAGCCATGAACAATACACAACCCCCCGACTCCAAGCCAGGCCTTTAGATGTGGTCTCATGGCCTCCACCCCAATACACAGGGCTTTTTGCAAAGCCCATGAAAGGCCCAGAAGTCCCATCTCATATTTGGGGGACAAAGAAACAAAAGAGTATAAAGGGAAAGCTTCCTCCATATTGGCTTGCTCAGGATTTGGAGAGAAACAGTCTCCCCTGAATCACATGTGAAACGTTTGGAAATAAATGGGTTTTTCCTGTGCCTCTGGTACTCCTGCGTATTTTTCGGTCGCCTGGTAAATTCTGTAACAATTCCAAGCCACCTTTCCTATCTGACCTACCTTAATATAAAAGACATAAATATACCCAGTTATGTCCTAATGGGAGAGAGAGAGAGAGTTCTGGTTGTAGTCAGTGCTTATTAACTACTTGTCTGACCACTAAGTACCTGTTGATTTGCAATAGTGAGAAAAAACATTTTCTTTTTTAACCCCTTCCCCAACAATTTTTTTGTTAAAAACGTTTCTTTTTCAGGCTAATTTTTTTATTTTGGTTCTATATAGTATTTTTGATGCTGATTATGAAAACAGTTTGTAACTCATCTTCCTATAAACCATATTTTTTTTTCCATATTTTCTTAGTATACTCGTCGACGACTGAAAAAGAACATTTTGTGAAAACGAGTATACACGTTTCTGCCGGGGAATTAAAATGGAAAATATTTCATTATATATGTGTACTTTTATGTTGAAAAAATAACACTCATTGAAAATAAACTCATAATGCACACAAAATTATAAAAATAACTATTTTAATGGCCGAGAAATACTGTTAATTTTAGTGTACATGTTGTAGGGTTTTATCTACACCTTATTAATTTATAAGTTTTTTAATAAATAGACTTCTACTCTACATACCACTAATTAAATGATTCTTACAGACAGTTCCAAGTCTAGGTGCATGCAATATGTAACTTTAGCTAATCTGGAAAGTAGTTCAGAGGATTGGCAAAAATTTCAGGTCACAAAGTTCATGAAAACATTCACTTATTTCTGGAGCTCTTTTTGCTTCCCTGACATAAACACACACTTTATTGGTCAGAAGAACAAGCAGCTGATTTCTTAGCATTAGTTTGCTTTCAAAGTAGCCCTGCTCTTGCTTTCATTTTCACCTTTGTTGATAGAAAGTTAAGTAACAATTTTTGTCCTGAAATTGACACCAGACCCTTGCATTCACAGAAGGTGAGGGTGAACTTTAGACCTTATCCTCTGCAAAATATTAATCCGTATTAGAGAAGGCAAGAGGAGAGACAGGCAGACTTGGTAAGTTTTCCCCCAATTTCCCTCAGGTGAGAGTTGTATATTGCCCCCAAATGTATTTATGTACTGGTCATTTTCATATCTGAGACTATGTTACTGGAAGCTTGGGAAAGAATCTGAATTTTAGATCAGATTTTAAATTGTCTAGTAGTCTTTTGATTAGTATAAGAACTTTTACTATAATATTTCACCTTTGAAAGCATAACCTATAAACAGAAAAGTTCTAAGCTCAAACATATGCAGTAGATGAAACACACAAAATGAACACATCCTTGTGATTTTTATCTTGGTTTTTAAAGAAGGAGCACTCCCACCTGGCCGGTGTGGCTCAGTATTTGAGAGTAGACTCTTGAACCAGGAGATCACGGTTTGATTTCCGGTCAGTGCACATGCCCGGGCTTCGGGCTCAATCAGTAAAGGGCATACAGGAGGCAGCCGATTGATGATTCTCTCTCATCACTGATGTTTCTCTCCCTTTCCCTTCCTCTCTCTAAAAAAAAATAAAAACACCATAAAAAAAGGAGCACTCCCAAATCCCAGAAATTTTCTTGGGCTCTTTTTATGCAATAATCACTCCATCCTGATCCAAGATGTTCACTATTATTACTTTTCTCATCAAAGACTAAGTTTGCCTATTTGCCAACTTTATATAAATGGAATAAAATAACATGTATTTTCTAGTGTGCAATTTATTTTATTCACCATTATGACTGTCAGATAAATCTATGGTGTGTTTAGGTGTAGTTTGATTAATTTCATTACTATTACATATTCCACTATCCAATATCACAAAGTTTATTTAGCTATTTTAGATGGACATTTAGTCATATTCAGTTTGGAGCTTTTATCCATATTGCTACTATGATCATTCTCTGCAAGTTTTTATGTACATGTATCCACATATCTGCTGGACCTATACTTAGTTTGAAATGGCCAGGTCATATGGAACTTCAGTTTAACTTAAGTATATGTTTCCAAATAGTTTTCCTGAGAATGCTTCAAAACATCTTGACATTTACAATGGTTTCTAAAAGAGAAACAGCTTTTCTCTAGAGTCTTAATCTGAAATAATTTGTGTATATTTGATTCCACAACTTTAAAGTGGCAGATAACCAATACAGTTTATATTTGTTTGGAAATGAAGACACCATGACAACCAGCAGAATAATGTGTGGAATGCTTGGCTGTAAACAGAAGTGTCTGATTCACCAGGCTCTGCATAATATCCCAAGAAGCAGGAGGTGTAGAAGGACTGGAGAGGAGAGAAGAGAAGGACAAGATAGGTGGAAACGAACAGAGACTGCTGATTCTGCCAAACTTTGGTGAAATATACTGGACATATAATCTTAAGAAAAATTAGCATCACGTTCAAAATAAGAGCTCCTCTCAGTTACAAGACTTGAAGTCTGTTGGGGCTGACCAGCAGAAGCTAAGCAATGGATGAATAATTACTCTGACTCATGTTTTTGTGAAAGAGAGGGCTAAGGGACTGATTGGCTTGAGAAACTAAACAGCCCCATTCTCCTGCCTCCTTAGGCTTTTAGTGTAGCAACAGCTTGAACTAAAATTAACTAGACACTATCAGCAGGGTAAGCATCCTTGAGAAGACACATGCGTCTGCAGTGTCCTTTGAGCAAGGACGTCTAAAGACTAAACATAAAGATTCCAGTAAAACACCCGGGGGCTCAGACTTGTTTGGAAAAGTCAAGGCAGGAGTTGCCGCCTTTGGCAAGTTCTCCATAGAGGCCCCAACCTTCGGAGATTCCTCCTACAAACTTTCCAACCAAGTTCGTGCTTCCCCACCGAAGTCCACCTTCAGGCTTGGTCATATTCTACCATTTGGGAAGGGTAATTCCTGGGTAGCTCTCCACTCACTGACCTAACTGAGCTGTTCAAATTGGGACTGGAGCACCTCAAGCTTTATGGAATAAAACAATC
>NW_006288116.1:177137-183262 GCF_000327345.1 Myotis davidii | reverse complement strand
ATATTTTCAAAAATTATTTAGCTTAAAATGAATTATCCTTGAAAAATTTTGGGCACATATATTAAAGGGAATTTCCAGTAGTGGAATTTAACAGTCATTGAATATATACTTACCATTAGAGGCCCGGTGCACGAATTCGTGCATGAGTGGGATCCCTCAGCCTGGCTAGCCTGGCTGGTCCTGTCCAAGGGAGGGGCCACAGGAAGTTGGCAGGCTGGGGGGAAAGGGACTGTGGGAGGTTGGCTGGCAGGCCCCAATCAGTCTTCTCCTCCCTCCTGTCTGGGCCTAGGGTGCAGGTGAACCAGATTTGGGGCTGTCAGAGCCCCAGGAGCAAGCTAACCAATGGCTTGAGGCCCGGTGCACAAATTCATGCATGAGTGGGATCCCTCAGCCTGGCTAGCCCAGCTGGTCCTGCCCAGGGGAGGGGCCACAGGAGTTTCCTGTCTGGGTCTGGGGTGCAGGGTGAACCAGATTTAGGGCTGGCACGGCCCCAGTAGCAAGGTCTGGGCCAGTGCACGTCATAGCTACTGGCTGATCGTCTCCCTCCTCCCTCCTGTCTGGGCCCAGGGTGTAGGTGAACCAGATTTTGGGCTGCCAGAGCCCCAGGAGCAAACTAACCAATGGCTAATTCCATGAGGAATTGGGCTCCCTCCTCCTTCCTCCTTCCTGTCTGGGTCTGGGGTGCAGGGTGAACCAGATTCAGGGCTGTCAGGGCCCCAGTAGCAAGGTCTGGGCCAGTGCATGTCATAGCTACTGGCTGATCATCTGGTTGTCCAGTTGTTCCAGTTGTTCTGGTCATTCTGTCATAATGGCCACTTAGGCTTTTATATATGTATATAGATTATCTCAAACCAGATGTCATAGAGGGAGGCCAATCTGTTGTTTTAATTTCACAAATTGGAACTTGGACTCAGGAGTGAAGATACTGCACTGAACACAAATTTTGAACTGAAACTGCTTTAAGTTTGTGCTTCTCTGGAAAGACTAGTATATCAGCAGTTTTATGGCCTTCCACCAAGCTCTGTGTGCAGCATGTTAAAATGAGACTCTTCCTGTCTGAGAATTCCTACTAATCCCTAAAACCTAGTATACTTAATGCCAAATAAATATACTTTCTAAAACAATTGCAGATAAATTAGGAGCACATGCAAAAATTTCATTTCAGTAAAATCCAGTCTCATTAACCTCCATTGGCTTTGGAAATCATTTTAGTAGTTTGTCCTTCATCAATATTACACACGTTGTGACTTACACTTTTAGAATATATTTTTAAAGATTTTTTTTTCTTGAAACCATGTACCACTATGGAAAGAAAGACTCCTATTATACTTTTCTTCAACAATAATAGGAATGATAATACATTTAAAATAATATAAATTAGTTAAAATATAAAAAATGATGAATAATAGCAATGATAAAATAGTGATTTAAAGGTCAAAAGAACTAACTAGTCTTATATTCTTCATCACCTCTCATCCTGCATCATCAATCAATCTCTGTCTCAGTAGTATAGGTTCACTCTACTTAACCCAGCTTATGTTCAACTCTAGAAATTGCCAAGTTAAGTTAAAGGTCTTTTAATATCTTTCTGATATTATTGCATATACTTTTAGAGCTATGACAGAATTTTTGGCTCCAAATATTATATTACTCCATATAATAAGATGAGCTTATAGCAACCTAGGTAGTAGACATTACATCTTTCTAGCTGCTCTTGCATCTAGGTGTGGCCATGTGCACATGCAATATAACCAGAATTATATGTATATTACTTGTGGGTTCTCAACCAGTCACTTTTTTCCTTCTGACTGTCTGGATATCACATTCAACCTTTGACCTTGCATATGCCTTCATGGATATTGAACAACGGAATGAAAGGAGCCTGAATCCCTGAATTACTTTGTGGAACCTAGAATGGGGGGACTGTGATATACTTTCTAAGCTGTAGTACCAGCCTCTTAAGTGATTTTGTTCCCCAATGTTCTCAGTTTATTCACTCTCTACTCCTACCATCAGAGAAATACAATTCAAAATGGCTCAGAGCATGTCTAGGAATCTTTAAAGTCTCTATCTTCTTTTGCAACATAGTCCATGATCCAGGTCCCAATCGATCTTTCTACATTATTTTCAGTGAATCTATTAATATTGGCTGCATTGGACTGGACTTATTCCTAGCATCTAGTCCCTACTTCTGTATATTTGCTCCTTCCTATCCTTTGCTTTAAAATATCTTTCCTTCAATCACTCTTGTTTCAAAAGTGAGTCATTCTTTAAGATCCAACAGAAATAGGACCTTCTCTATAAAGCCACCTCCATGTGCTGCAGGAAAACCATACTATTACCCAAATTAAAAATACCAAATAAAGACAATTTATAAAAATTGTGCAACAGCATGACAAAATAAGAATATATACTGAGTGGCCAGATTATTATGACCAGCCACATTATTATGACCACCTCATCAGTACTTCATTGACACTTCCAAAAATAATGAAAACTTCCTAAGCTAATACTCTCAAGGTTTTATTATTATTATTATTTGCATAACTAATTCACTTCATTGTACTGATAGGGTGGTCATAATAATCTGGCCACTCAGTGTATTTTAACTCTGAAAATAGGAAGTCTTGGATATAAACTCATACTAAAAGGTAAATATTCCAATAAAAATATGATTGGTAATATTACCTCACATATTTGAAGAAATAAAGAAATTTTCATTTTTCAATGTATTTTCTGATATTGTATTCAATGTAACAACTTTCTTGGAACAAGGCTTTCACTTTAGGAATATATTGTTGATCATGCTGTACTAAGAAAAAATGAATATCTGACATTCAACTGTTGTTACTTCGTTTTTACCATGCTCTCAAAGAGCCAATTTCAACCAAACAGATCAATGAAAGTGGAATTAACATTTTAATGTCTTTGAAAGCAACTCAGAATATTCTAAGCAGAGAAAAACAGGCAATGAAACTAACCCCAAATTGGTTCCATAACAGAACCCTTACTACATATATTCATCCAGAAGGCAACAGATGAAGCAAGTGACTAATTTGAATATACATTGAATTAAACTCTGTAGTTTTAATGCCTTAAAATTATATATTTATTTTTCTGAATTAATTTATTTTTTGAATTACTAAAATTCAAACATGAAGAGAAAATCTTCATAGGACATAATAAAACCAGAAAAGTGAGAGAAAATATGACTATCAGCTTTTATTTTTTTAATATATATTTTATTGATTTTACAGGGAGGAAGGGAGAAGGATAGAGAAAAACATCATGAGAGAGAAACATCAATCAGCTGCCTTATGTACACCCCATACTGGGGATGTGTTCGCAACCTCGGTACATGCCCTTGGCCTGAATCGAACCTGGGACCTTTCAGTCCACAGGCCGACACTCTATCCACTGAGCCAAACTGGTTAGGCGACTATCAGATTTTAAAAATGCAATGATTGTGACTTCTTTGCTGATTTTTAATAAATATTCACTTTTGAAATTTTTATTTTTATAGTACTTTATTTAAAGCAAACATTCAAAATATATAAATTCAGAACCTTTATAACCCCCCCACAGAGCCACCACACACACAAAATAAGAAATGGAAGAATGTTTCAAAACAGCGATTATCTCTGATTGTAAAATTCTTTAATGAAGAATGACTTGTTAATAATAAGAGTACTTAAAATGGAAGACAGAAATGAAACAGTCTAAACGAAAAATTAAAACAAGCAAAACACCCATATTGCCCCCTCCCCCCCTCAAAGTACTCCTGAGAGAAGCAGTAGCCCCCTGGCAGCCTGCTGCTACTGGCTCACATTCAGCCTGCGACTCTGTGTTCACTGTGGGGTCAGGGGACACAAGCCAGTTGAGGAGGAGGGACCTGTAGGTGGATTTCCAAGGAGGAATCAACAGGGATCCTCCACCTCCGTGCGCCTCCACACTTGGACCTCTAGTCTCCGCTAACAAACATGAGAACCCTTCACAGTTAAAACCACTAGACACTCACTAGTGTGCTTTCGATTTTGACTCTACCCCACCCGACCCATAATTGCTTGGTCATAACATTTTCAGGATCTAAAGAGAGTAGTCGGTACCGGAGGATCCAGACGCAGAAGGAGCGCGCGGAGGAAGAGCAAGGACAGCTGAGTACTGGTCCCCTGGCTGGGGCACACGCACCACGTAAGTTCGCTCCTAGTCTTGGTCTTCCAACGACCTCGCGTGTCCAAGCGCGCACCCTGCAAGGAGGCGCAGGCTGGGCAGGCACCGTGGTCGGTGGGGAAGCAGCGGTAGGCGGGTGCGGGAGGGGCGGGCGCTGGCGGGGCAGGCTGCCAGGCAGCCAGGCGCTTTGCGCTTTGCTCCCAAGTCTCAGCTTTTGCGATAGGACCTGGAGGGCGACAGCGCGCTCAATGTGTCCTCGGGAGAAACCGCTCCTCCTGGG
This sequence comes from Myotis davidii, assembly GCF_000327345.1. Classification (NCBI taxonomy): domain Eukaryota; kingdom Metazoa; phylum Chordata; class Mammalia; order Chiroptera; family Vespertilionidae; genus Myotis; species Myotis davidii. The sequence continues at coordinate 178,812 of NW_006288116.1, read as the reverse complement.
ACACCCGCTCACGGCTACACAAAGAGCCCTGTCTTGGAGAAGTGTCTCTGATCTTGTAGGTGGAAAGGGGCTGAAGTCCCCTGGGACTGATGGACTAAACCATGACCTCCTTGCAGAGGTACTGGGTAGGATCCATTCCTTCCCCTTCTCCATCGCTGCTTCAGACTGGCCCCTGCTAGACAATGGAGAAAAAGAAAAAGGTGGTCCTCAACCTACACTATAATATTTAAAAGTTATTTTTGTATTAACCATATTTAGTATTCAAAAAATTCTAACAAGCTCTATTTATAGAAAATAATTCATTCTGTCTCTTTAATCAACTGTTACAAACTCTAAGGTCTAAGCCCGTTTTTTATCCTGCACTGTTTCTGAATGTGTGGTCCCTACCAAAACAAAATTAAAAAGACAGAAATTAATTTCATTTTCAAATTTTTGCTCCGTTTTCTTTCCACCTTCTATAAACTAGCAATAGAAAAGCGAGAGTAGGAGAGGGAGCAAGGAGGAGTGAGAAACAGCTGGGAGCTTGATCTTTGACACACTGGCCTGAGGAGCTGAGGGGCAGAAAAGCTAATCCTACAACATTTCTTTGCATGCAACTTGATCTTGAGCTTAAACCTCTCAATTTCTGGTTGAAAATGGTCCCTGAGGAATAGAGAGGTAAGAGCCCCTGTAGCCAGACAGGCTAGACTGCAGGGTTCAGTTGCTGGCTTTCGTTCTGGGGAAGCTCAGCTTCCCCCTTTGGAGCAGTGGTAGCTATAAGGTGACAGCCTCGTAGAATGTCACATAACCAGGACAGCAGCAAGCGGAGAGATGAGAGATCATTCTTCTCCTGGCTGTTTAATGGGATGGGGTGGTGGTGGTGGAGGCAGTTTCTTCATCCATGTTCCTCATTATAATCTGCATTAAAATGGATTTATCACTGGTTCTTAGCCTTAACTCCACATTAGATTAGATTCACCTCCTATACTCTCTCTTTTTGCATCAAGAGCAGACTGACTCAGAGAGCTCTGGCTGCCTTCATTTATTGGAGAGGAAAATAATAAAGGAGAACCCCAAACAAATGGGCTGCCTATGGATTGCAGCCTCATCCCCATCCCCAGTCTTATCTTTAAAAATTGGAAAGCAGACATTGGCTGTAAAACACTGCTCAGGTCCAAGCTTGCTTTGGACTCTAGGGGCAGCTTCTTTTTGGTACATCCTGAAAATTGGGCAGAAGCAATTCAGCACTTCCTGGAAAATAAGTAGTTCTTTCCTTCTCCCTAATGAAATTCTATGGCAGATATTTCCAAGAGTTATGCAGACCTACCCAAGGGCAGCTGGGTTCTGAGTCATTCCACGTGGATATTTTTGAACATGTACATGGAAAGTGCAGAAATTGGGAGGTTTTCTTATTATTTTTCATTGACATATATATCTTTTTATTAATATACTAGAGGCCCGGTGCGCAAAAATTTGTGCACTTGGGGGGGAGGGGGGTCCCTCAGCCTGGCCTGTGCCCTCTCGCAGTCTGGGACCCCTCGGGAGATAACGCCCTGCTGGCTTAGGCCTGCTCCCAGGTGGCAGAGGGCAGGCCCAATCCCTAGGTGCAGACCCTGGTCAGGCTCAGAGCAGGGCCGATTGGGGGGTTGGGGCGCCGACCCCTGTCATGCACAGAGCAGGGCAGATTGGGAGGTTG
>NW_006288116.1:172164-176440 GCF_000327345.1 Myotis davidii | reverse complement strand
GCGGGGAACGTTGGAGTCCTCCGTCACTGAAGCAGCAAGCCTCATGTTAGTTTCAAGCTGCCTGGCTGCTGGCCGCCATCTTGGCTGGAAGTTAATTTGCATATCTCACTGATTAGCCAATGGGCAGGGTAGCGGTTATACGCCCATTACCATGTTTCTCTTTTATTAGATAGGATACTTTTATTGGCCCTTAATATATATCTATTTCTTTATTTTGATGCACAAATCAATCTCCCAGTGACTCAATTTTCCCACATGGGACGAATTTTGAACTTTGTGGGCAAAAGGATTTTAATGACTTCTTAAAAAGGAGAAAAATCAAAAGCTGTTTCCCTTCTGAAATCTAAATTCATCAGTCCCTTTAGTATTATAAATGGTTCTATAGATATTACATTTCATTGATCTGTCATATGTCAAGTTGAATTGTCAATTAAAAAACTCAGATTTTGATGAATACTTGCCATACTTATTACAATTTTTATAGCTGCTCTCAACAACTAGGACCATAGACACAAAAGATGCATGAAATATTTGGCTTAACAATTAAATTCATGGCTGTGTCCCTAGGTCATTCCAGTGCCAGGTCCTTCCTCAGCATCATAAGCCTCACTATTCTCTTAAGAACTGGTTAAGCCTTAGGTTTTAGGACACTGATGAGGTGATGGCTTTGCTTCTCACTGATGATGACCCTGCTTTGGATAGAGCCTCTCTACAGCACTATAGACATGGCTGTCCAGTGACAGCAATAACATTCAATCTGAGGTCCTCACAAAGTTGGGAGCACTTTGGCCCTTGTAGGGATTGTAAGGGCAAAACCAAAAATAGAGGAATTTTTTATTGCAAAATTTTTATGAAATTTTTTAGCCTACGCTTACTGTGCCATGAATGTGGCAGGAAAGAACAACTAAACTCAGCCTGCCAAAGTATAGCCTAGATATGAAAACCTTATTTCCAGAGAAACACAAGGTGGTGGTGATCACTGTTATGGTTGGAATGGTGATTGGGGACCGCCCAGGAGAAGCTGTTGATATTAGCAATCCCTTTTGTTTAGTCATTTTGTGTCTCTTTCCTTACAGTTTCCCTGAAAAATAAGTAATGGTGAAGTTTATACCAGGACCAAATTGTGGGCTCAGAAGCCATCAGGGTGTAGATGGACTTTTTAAGGGAAAGGGGCAAGCATTTACAGTTACCCGAGTCGTGCTTTAGTAAGAACACTTTGCTTTTGTCAGTCTGTGGCTTAGACAACAGACTCCCTGCACCCACTTTGGGTCCCTGAGCTATACACATGAAGGTGATCAAGGAAAAATCCTGTATTTGGGATAGCTGAGATTCTCTTAGGTCCTTTCTCTGCCCATTTGTTTCATGACAGCAGCACCAGCAGAATAAATATCTTGATAAAGGTAAATACATGGCCAATTATAACTGATAATGTTATTGTAACAACAGTCTGTCATTCCACTTTTTGTTTTCAACTATATTTAAGAGGTCAACAACTAAAAGCCATGAAAATGGCTTAAATGAGAAAGTATTTGTATGTTATTGACGTTGAACTGGTTTAAATTTAAATTAGGGTGTGATCATTTTAGGATGTTAAATATAATTACCATGGTAACCAAAAATATAGTAGCTATAAGATATACACAAAAGGAAATGATTGGAGCATTAAAATCTTTTAGTACAAAAAAGTCAACTAGACATGAAAGAGGGATAAAAAACTATAAGGCATGTAGAAAACAAATAGCAAAATGATAGAAGTAATTCCTCTTTATAAGTAACTAACTGGTGCACGAAATTTGTACACTTGGGTGGGGGGGTGTCCCTCAGCCCCGCCTGTGCCTTCTTGCAGTCTGGGATCCCTCAGGGAGTGGGCCTAAGCCATCAGTCAGACATCCTTAGTGCTGCCATGAAGGCGGGAGAAGCTCCTGCCACCACCGATGCGCTTGCCAGCTGTGAGCCTGGCTCTGTGTTAAGTGTCTGTCCCCTGGTGGTCAGTGCACATCATAGCAACCAGTCATTCTGCCATTCAGTTGATTTGCATATTAGCCTTTTATTATATAGGATTACTCTACATGTAAATGAATTAAAGTCTATCATCAAAAGGTAGAAATTGGCAGAATTTATTTTAAAACAAACATGTTAAAACTACATGGTGTCTACAAGAGACTTACTTTATATTCAAAAACACAAATAGTCTGAAAGTGAAATGGTGGAAAAGATGTTTCATGAAAAGTTACGAAAGGAAAGCATGGGTGGATATATGAATATCAGACAAACTAGACTTTAAAAGTCACAAAAGTTACAAAAAGCATAGAAAGGCATTATATATTAAGAAGAGATTCAATGTAGAAAGAAGTATAGTAAGTGTAAGCATTTATGCACCTAACAGAAATTCAAAACATACAAGGCAAAAATTGAATAGACATGAAAATAAACAGTTCTATTACAATAGTTGGAGACTTCAATATCTCACTTTCAATGATGGATAGAAAAATCAGGCAGAAGTTAATTAAAGAAATAGAGGAGTTGAACAATGCAATAAACCACTTAGGTCTAACAGTGCTTCTATAAATAACAGCAGAATACACATTCATCTCAAGAGCACATAGGACATTTTCCAGAATAGAACACATGTTAACCAAAAATTAAGTCCTAATAAATATAAAAAGATAGATACCATACAGAGTACCTTCCCTGATTAAAATGGATATAGTTAGAAATCAGTAACAGAAGTAAAACTGGAAAGGTAACTAATTTGTGGAAATAGACAACACACGCTTATTCAACCAATAGATCAAAGAAAATCACTTGAGAAATTGAAAAACATTTAGAGACAAATAATAATGATAACACGACATACCAAAACTTATGGGATACAGTAAAAGCAGTACTAAGGGGGAGGAGGGAATTAAAGGTATAAATATTTACATTAAAAAAAGAAAAAAATCTCAAATAAAAAAATCTAACTTTTTTTTCCCTAATCTAACGAACTAGAAAAAGGAGAACAAACTGAACAGAAGGAAGTAAATAATGAAGATTAGAGTAGAGACTAGAAAGACAATAGAGAAAATCAATAAAACCAAAAGCTGGTTATTTGAAGTGATCAATCAATTGACAAACCTTTAGCTAGCTTGATTAAAAAAAAGAGAGAAGGCACTAATATTGAAATGAGAAAGTTATTTACATAGACTCTTTCCTTGGGATAATCCCAGAAAAGAGATTACTACCAATTCTGTAGGAAACAGATAAAAGAGGGCACTATGAACAGTAGCACACCAACAAATTAGATAACTTAGATGAAATGGACAAATTCCTAGGAAAACAAAATCTGCAAAGGCAAAATCACAAAGAAAATTATTTTCGACCTACAGTCAGTAAGGATATTTAATTAGTAATAAAAAATGTCGACCAAAAAACAAAACAAAACCAAAAAACACCCAATGCTCTACTGTTGATTCCTACCAAGCATGGAAGAACTAACACCAATTCTCAAACAATTTAAAACAATTGAAGAGGAGAAAATTCTTCCTCACTCATTCTATGAGGTTAATATACTGATACCAAAAATACATAATGACACTACCAGAAAGGAAACCTATTGACCAATGTCCCTGATGAATATCAATGCAAAAATCTTGAATAAAATACCAGCAAACCAAATTTAGTAGCACATTAAACGAATTATACTCTATGACCTTTCATGACCAAGTGGTGTTTATCCTATCTAATAAAAGACAAAAATGGTAATTGGCGTACGACCAATACCCTTTTCATTGGCTAATCAGGGCTATATGCAAATTAACTGCCAACTAAGATTGGCAGTTAACTGCCAACAAGATGGTGGTTAATTTGCATATGTAGGCACAATGCAGGGAGGCGAAAGGGAAAGCAGGAAGAAGCCCCCTGCCACTGACAGTGCCCTTGCCCAGGCCTGAAGCCTGGGTCAGAGGCGTCAGGCTTGGGTGGGGGGGTGGAGCAAGCGATCAGAGGGAGATGGGGGTCCCCTGCCCAGGCCTGATGCCTGGGCCAGAGGCGTCAGGCCTGGGCAAGGGGCCGATCCTGCGATTGGAGGGTGATGGGGTCAACGCCTGAGGGCTCCCAGTATGTGAGAGGGGGCAGGCTGGGCTGAGGGACACTCCCCCCACACACACACCAAGTGCACGAATTTCGTGCACCGGGCCCCTAGTTCTTAATAAATGTAGTATAGACTAAATTAATCAATGTAGTATAGAATAAATTAATAGAATAAGGGAGGAGCACATGATTTTCTGTAGCTATG
>NW_006288116.1:171625-172088 GCF_000327345.1 Myotis davidii | reverse complement strand
TAGGAATTGAAGAAAACTACCTCCATGTAAAAAAGCCATATATGAGAAACCCACAGCACACATCATAATGGTGAAAGATTGAAAGATTTTTCTCTACAATCAGGAAATAGACATGAATGCCTGCTTTCACCACTTTCATTTCAACACTGTACTGAAAATTTTAGCCAGAGCATTTGGCAAGAAAAAGAAAGGCATCCAAATTGGAAAGGAAGAAGTAAAATTGTTTCTGTTCACAGATGATATGATTGTATGTGTAGAAAACTAAAGATTCCACATACCGTATTTGCCGGCGTATAAGACGATTTTTTGGCCCTGAAAAATATGCCTCCAAGTGGGGGGTCGTCTTATACGCCAGGTACACTTCAGATAGACTGCCCATAGTGCTTACCCCATGCCATAGTGGCCTCCCGATGCCCGCCCACTTCATTCCACATACCGTTCAGGCATCAGCAGCGCTGCTGGG
>NW_006288116.1:166990-171289 GCF_000327345.1 Myotis davidii | reverse complement strand
TTGCTAGGGACTTGCCCGGCACTTGCTCTCTACCTCTATTTGTTATCTTTCTTCTATCATTGACAGTCCCTCTAGGTTGTGGGCTGCTTGCCTGTGTTCCTGAGAAGCATCTACGGTACCAGTCTATAGAGTGTGTTTTCTTTAGTGAATTACCGGTATGTTTACCGGTAATAAACTTGCACTGTTTTATGTATATGTTTGATTACATACAGCCTTGTGACAGTTTTCCTGCATGTCATAAGCATTTGAATATAAATTAAAATGTTAAAATCAAATCTGATATTGTTTTACCTTTTATTTGGTGTGTGGAAGGTGTGCGGAAGAGGGGGTAGTCTTATACGGCGAGTATATAACAAACTCTGTATTTTGTGTGGAAATGTTAGGGGGTCGTCTTATATGCCCAGTCGTCTTATACACCGGCAAATACGGTACAAAAACGTTAAAAGTAATAAACAAATTCAGCAAAGTAGCAGGATACATAGTCAACATGCAAACATTAGTTGCATTTCTATATACTAACTATGAACAGACTTAAAAGGAAATTAAGAAAACTATTTCTAGGAGTATATGGAATAATCAATGTTGTTAAGAAAGATTCTCCCAGATTAGTGATTGCAAAGCATAGTATAGTGACATAGACTCTCTTCGTTTCAAATCCAGGACCTACCACTTGTTCACATATAAATTTGAGCATATCCCTCAGTCTTTATGAACTGTATTGATTACATATGCAAAGTGGGTATAACAAGTCCAAATTTGCAAGGTTTATATAATGAGCAGTGAGGTCAGCTTTGTAATGCATCTGTCACAGAGCTCAGCAATGAATGAGAATCATTTCTTGAATTTTATTTTTATTACAGAAGTAAAATTTTGGAGGCTGATAGTATCTACTGTTTCATCACTACCATCAAATGCTATCCTACATTTTGTGCCATAGAAAAGTACAAAGGTCCCACAGGCCCTCTGCTGATGCACACAGGCTTTGATTAACCTTGAATTAGAGAATGAATTTGTGATGTTATTACTACAGAGAAACTATTTTGGGTTTGCAGGCTGCCATGGCATCTGGACCCATCATGTTGGTCCCCATGTGTTTGGTGGAAAACAAGGATGAGCAGATGTCAGTGAACGAGAAAGCCTTAAAGATTCTTTACAAGATTTCTCAACCAGTGGTGGTTGTGGCCATCGTTGGGCTGTATCGCACAGGAAAATCCTATTTGATGAACTGTCTTGCAAGAGAAAAGTGTGGTGAGTGAAGTCTTGTGACAGAAGCTGTTTGCTTAAGTCCAGCTGAATCTCAGCTTCTCACTGCTTCTCTAGGGTCACAGGAAAGGAGATCCCACATTTCTTAATAGACACATTTTCTAATTCTAGTTCTCACCAGCAAACTTGCAACTTGACCTTTTCTGTTCCTAATTCTTACTTCTATGTTTCCGCTTCCTATAAAAGGAAAATCTCCCAAACTAGTGCTCTCAGAGACATCTTTTCTAACCCACCAGGCACTAAGCTCTTGAAGTTATGTCTCCCACATGAAATTTTGATTTCTATTACTGTGATATTCTTATTAACTAACCAATGTGCTTGAATATCTGTCATCCTAAAATTTCTCTCTGGACTCCATATCTCATTATGACTACCACCTCCTTTTTTCTTTTTACTCCTCTTCAAGCTAAAATATTTTGTCTGTCTCAATTTCCTTTCCCAATTCTACTCTTCCCACCTCTCTTTTCAATGGACTTCTCACTGTTTTTAACCCTAACAGTCCACTGAATGCTCTTATTATATTTACCAATGAACTTCATTTTTGTATGATCAATGGATGTTTCTTTGGATCCATCTCAGTTCCCTGTCTGACATCCTATCTCATAGTTGATATCTCTCTGCTCCTTGAAATTCTTTCTTTACTCGGCTTCTGTGGCACCACACTCTTTTGGGTTTCTTTTTATCCCTGCATCTAGTTCTCTTCAATCTCTTTCCTGGCCTCCAACTTTTCATCCACTCATCTGAATCGTAGGTCCCTCCAGGACTTGGCCCTGAGATCTTTTCTCTCCTCTGTTTATACTTTCTCAGTTTGATCTCATCCAATCTCTGGACTTTAAATGCCACTTTTATTCTCATATCTCTGCAATGGATATTTCTTGCCTCAATAGCTCTTCTGACATTCAGACTCATTAATCAAATAGCTATCTAACTTGTTCTTTTTGAAAGTTTTCCACTTAAAGTTATGTTCACAATAAAAGTCTAGATCAATCCCCACTTTGAAACCCAAATGAAACCAAACCAAACAAAGCAAAGTAACAGCACACTTTCTGCTTTCTCAATCATTTTCTTCCCAGTAGTGTACCAACCTCTAGTTTCAAGCCTCTAACTTGATAGCCCTCACTTAGCTTATCTCCCACATCCAATTCATACATTCCCCTCTTGTTACTCTTACTAAATATATCTCAAATCTGTTTTTCTATTTTTATCTTACTATTTTCATTTGTTTTTAATCCTCACTGGAATACAGGCTCAGTGATTTTAGAGACAGGGGAAAGGATAGAGGTGGGGAGGGAGGGAAGGAGAGAGAGAGAGAGAGAGAGAGAGAGAGAGAGAGATCCATTGCCTTCCAGTGCTTGCTCCAATGAGGGGATCTAACCCACAACATAGGTATGCATGTGCCCTGACCAAGAATTGAACCCACAACTCTTAGGTGTATAGGACGACACTCCAACCAACTAAGCCACACGGACCAGGACTATTTTAAGATTTTTATTTATGAGGCTAAGTCAGTCTAATCTTTTGCCTGAAATCCCTTCTTTTTTTCCCTGAAGTGTCCTTTTTCTACTTTGACGCTCTCTAATAAATTATCTTCAAAGCAGCCAAGCAAAGTTTCATCTAGCTGCTTTTAATGCCTTCCATAAGCTTGCATTATTCTTACATAAAATCCATACTCCTCAGAGGCCCACTGTGACCTAGTCTTTCCAATACCTTATACATTTTCTCCATCACTGGTTATGATACAACCATACAAGCCTCCTTGTTGCCCTTGCAAATTGCAAGCCCTTTCCTATCTCCAGTTCATTGAACCTGTGGTTCACTCTGCTTGCAATACTTGCTTCTTCTTTACCCAGCTGGCTCCTTTTATTCAAGGCTCTGAACAAATGTCCCAGTTATCAAAGAAGTCTTCCCTGCCCATCATGTTGCCTCTCCATTTAAATTTAACACAATATGAACATATTTTATATAATTATATATTTACTTGTTTTTCTTCTTATATTAAAATTAAAATCAGTAGAGGAAAAACCTTACCTGGAATCTTTGCTACAAATTTGCGGTAACACACAGTAAGTGCTTCTTTAACCCAGTAAGCACACAGTAAGTGCTTCTTTAATTGAGTAAGAGAAACGTAAATCAGAATGTTTATCTTTTAGGTCACTGCTATTTTTATATGACTTTAGCTAGCCTTCATGAAAATTCTGATTAGAGCACTGTACCTTGGTGTTGAAGAATATCTTGTAGACTAGCATATCCAAATACTAAAAAGCCCATGAATATGGTTTACTGTAAAGAGAATCTGACCCTGGGAATATAAAACAAGTCATAAGAAAAATAGAGGACAACATACTGAAATCCATGGGTAGAAAATGAGAATATAGAAACAGCATCAACCACACATCAACATCTTTTCTATTCTGGTTCAATGTGGGGCTCTCAGAAGTTCTGTTTTCCCTCAAAATAGAAAAAAATAAGAATAAATGTGATGTGATAATGTTTCTCTTAAAGAATGTTTTAATTGTTGCTGGGATTCCTTGAATTAGTTGTGATTCACAGCATCTTCAAAACAAGTAAAAGGTGAGATGCAGCCACAGTCCTTTATGAGGGCTTATAAAGTATGCTTATTATCATAAACTGGTTATAAGTTACCAGGGTCTTAGCCTTCATTGGCTATAAGACTCCTAAGAGAAGGTGTTTCTGTATCTTTTAGCCACTGTGGTATCTCCTGAGCCTTAAACATACGCCCAATGCCAAGAACATAATGGGTGCTTAATAAATAATATTAAATAAATTGCCCTGTTCATTCCTCAGACTATTGAAAGGTCTTGATTTAATTACAGTACATTCAACTCACTTCTTTAAGGAGTCATGATTGTTGAATGGATAAAAACCAAAGCTTTTTATATGTAGCATACTCCTTTTCTCATCCAATGTGTGGGTAGGGCCACTTAGACATGAACAAGGATATATTTATGTTGCAAAATTGCATTAGCAGTCTGAATAAACCAAACTTATGTGAAAAAGAATTAATGTTAGTGAAAG
>NW_006288116.1:165386-166373 GCF_000327345.1 Myotis davidii | reverse complement strand
TTTTTTTTTTCTTCAAGTTAAGATTTTATAAATCCTTTAACATCCAGCACAAAATTTTAGGGATGTTTCATATTATAAACCCACTCTTTCTCTAACTCCAGTATATTTTGTTCCTTTTTGACTGATCCATCATTTAAAAAAAATATATTTTTTTATTGATTTCAGAGAGGAAGGGAGAGGGAGAGAGATAGAAACATCAATGATGAGAGAGAATCATTGATTGGCTGCTTTTTGATTTTATATAATGGCTGTTGTTTTTACTAACATTCACTATTACTGTGTAACCTTTACATTATATTGTTGTCATCTTCATTGCATTTGTTTTTAAATGTTTGTAAATACCATGAAATAGTTATCTCAAGTGTAACAATTATATTCACCTTTGCTTCCCTATAACTAAGAAAAATATATAACATTTAGCGGTAGTTCATAAATATTTAATTTAGTTGGTTTTATTTTGAAAGTTCAATTGTGACTAGCATAGTAGTTATTTTACAGTTTACTTTTTGTTAAATGAACATGTGGTGTCACTTATGAACTATGAATTGTTCAAAAATTATTGTGTTTACTCTCACTTAGAAACAAAGAACACTTGAAGGAAAGCATAATTAGAATTCTTTTATAGGTGAGGAAACTGAGATCACAAAAAATGTCAATGTAATTGCCAAAGCTGAGGTTTGCCTTTAATTCTGATTTCAAGGTTTTTTCTTTGTACCAAACACACTATGATCTGAAATAATAAATTAAAAATGATTAAACAAATAACTGAATGAGTTTCTGAAAATAACACTCCTAAATGTTTTTTTCTAACATGTTTTCTAGGGTGATCCTAAGAATGACTCATGGATCTTTGCCCTGGCTGTGCTTCTGAGTAGCACTTTCATCTATAACAGCATGAGCACTATCAACAATGATGCCTTAGAGAAACTGCAGTATCCTTCCCAGTTTTATTGAGAAATCAATGGGAATGGAGACAAAGCTGAATTC
>NW_006288116.1:163331-164590 GCF_000327345.1 Myotis davidii | reverse complement strand
AAAATCGCATAACAGCCGAGCATACACCCAGCAGCGCTGCTGATGCCTGAACGGTATGTGGAATGAAGTGGGCGGGCATCGGGAGGCCACTATGGCACGGGGCAAGCACTATGGGCAGTCTATCTGAAGTGTACCTGGCGTATAAGACGACCCCCCACTTGGAGGCATATTTTTCAGGGCCAAAAAATCGTCTTATACGCCGGCAAATACGGTAATTTTTTTGAGGGAAGTGTAACAATTGTGGGTAGAACGTTCCTTTTCCTTAGCCAGGTCCTAGTTATGTGACAGAGTTGACAGAACTCATCAGGGCAAAGTCTTCTCCTAAACACGGTGGAGTAGAAGATGCCACAGAGTTTGTGAGTTTCTTTCCAGACTTTATCTGGGTCGTACGGGATTTCATCCTGGAGCTGAAGTTAAATGGTCAGCCTATCACAGAAGATGAGTACCTGGAGAATTCCTTGAAGCTGATTCCAGGTAACCGGTTGGCTGGGCAGTGGATGGTCCAATACAGGGAAAGGGGGTGTATTAAACATTGTCTATTATCTCTAATATTTGCATTTGTATTTTAAGATTAGATCGAGCCCCATAGAATTGGTTTTTGGAACCTAGGTTGCTATTTGTTGGTAAGATCGAGTAACTACATAGTTAAGCTCACCCAAGAAGATGGGGGCTTAATGTAGAGTGAAAATTATTCAAAACTAAATATCACCCAAGATAATTTCTACCTTAACATTAAAATATAATGGATGCTAAAACTTTCCAAAGACCAGACACTTTTGTTCTTTATTATGCTTCTCCCTTTTTTTTGTTCATGAAAGCAATGATCTATATAATTCTTAGCCATCAAATCACACTGAAATACATATTTCACTCAGTTCTTACTTTTCTCAAGGAGAAATATAAATATCTAGTGCGAGAATAGATCTTGCACAAAATAATTTACAGCCTAAATAGACCTGATGATCTACTATCAATGCATATGTTTTCATTATATCTCTCACCATTTTTTTTAAAATTGGGGTATAATTGACATACTACATGGGTAGAATTTTTACCTGCATTATCCAAGTGCAGGGGGAATATAAACAACTAGAGGCCCGGTGCACAAAAATTTGTGCACTCGGGAGGGGGGTGTTCCTCAGCCCTGCCTGTGCCCTCTCACAGTCTGGGACCCCTCGGAAGATAACAACCTGCTGGCTTAGGCCTGCTCCCGGGTGTCAGAGGGCAGGCCCAATCCCTCGGTGGAGCTCCTGGTCCGA
>NW_006288116.1:146536-162631 GCF_000327345.1 Myotis davidii | reverse complement strand
TCCTCTGACTCCAGCGCTGAGGCCTCTGCTGCTGAAAGCAGGTATCTGGTTTGTTTGTGTTCTATAATGGATACACTGTTTCAACTCCAGCTCTGAGATTCCAGCTGCTGAAAGCAGGTTTCTGGGGTTTTGTTTAGCTTCTATATTTGTCACTATGTCTCAAACTGCAAGCTCAGAGGCCGGCAAGGCAGGTGGGGAAAGTTGGAGTCCTCCGTCACTGAAGCAAGCAAGCCTCATGTTAGTTTCAAGCCGCCTGGCTGCCGGCCGCCATCTTGGCTGGAAGTTAATTTGCATAGTTCCCTGATTAGCCAATGGGAAGTGTAGCGGTCGTACACCAATTACCATGTTTCTCTTTTATTAGATAGGATGGCACTCCTGGCTCCTTTGTCATGATTGGTTCATTTAGATTTTGGGAGGCTCATATATTTCCCCTATCTTCTCTGTATGGTCTCTCTCTCTTCTTTGTTGTGCAGAAGCTCTTCAATTGTCCTTTAGTTGACTCTCAGGAGAGATTGCTCTAAATATTGGTGCACATTTAGTGTGTTCATGACCTGCATCTTTTTCTAGTTTCTTGAGGTGTAAAGTAAAGTTGTTTATTTGAGATTTTCTTGTTTCTTGTGGTAGACATCACTATGAACTTCTCTCTTAGAACTGCATTTGCTGACTCCCATATTTTGGCCAGTTGTATTTCCATTTTCATTTGTGGTAAGGTATTTTCTTATTTCTCTTTTGACTTCTTCATTGACCCAATGGTGGTTTAGAAGCATGTTGTTTAATATCCACATATTAGTGAAATTTTTAGTTTTCTTCTTGTAATTGAAATTTTTTGTTGTTTTCTACCATTGTGGTCAGAAAAGGTGCTTGATATGAATTCAATCTTTCTAAATTTGTTAAGATTTGTTTTGTGACCTAACCTATGATAGATCCTAGAGAAGTCATGTGTGCTTGAGAATAACGAGCATTCTGATAATTTTGGGTAAAATGTTCTGTTTATACTTGTTAAGTCCTTCTGATTTAATGTGCCATTTAGGTGATTGTTTTTGTATTAATTTACTGTCTCCATGAGCTACTTATTGATATAAGTGGGGCATTAACATCTCTTACTACTATTGTATTGCTGCCTAGTTCCCCCTAGGCCTGTCCTGTTCATGATTGTTTTATATATTTAAATAGGGATATATATTCTCTGTTCTAAGTGCATAAATAACTACAAATGTATATCCTCGTGTTGGATTTATGCCATTGTATAATGTCTGCCTTTTTTTGGTTTCTCATTACATTCTTTGTCTTAAAGTCTTTTTGTTTAATATCAGTCTCACTACTTTAGATTCCTTTTAGTTTCCAATTGCATGGAATATCTCTTATCATTTCTTCATTTTCAGTCTACCATGTCCTTACATCTGAAGTGCATCTCTTGTAGGCAGTATATAGATGGGTCATATTTTTTATTTTTATTTTTTTAAATACATTTTATCGATTTTTAAAAAAATATATTTTATTGGTTTTTCAGAGAGGAAGGGAGAGGGATAGAGAGCTCGAAACATCGATGAGAGAGAAACATTGATTCCTTTTGCACACCCCCCACTGGGGATGAAGCTGGGACCCTTCAGTCCTCAGGCTGACGTTCTATCCACTGAGCCAAACCTGTTAAGGTGAGTCTTATTTTTTACGGGATTCATTTAACCTCTCTATGTTTTTTTTTTTGTTGACAAATTAGTTCATTTACATATAAAGTAATTATTGATAGGTATGTACTTATTGAATTTTTTAATTGTTTTCTGGCCATTTTGTAGTTCCTCTCTTCCTTTCTTCTTTTCTTGCTACCTCTCCTTGTGGTTTGATGACTTTCTTTGTGTATCTAAGTTCTTGCTTTGTCGGTACCATGAGGTTGATATATAACAGCATATTTATAATAGTCTATTTTAAGCTGATAACAATTTATGTTTGAAAAAATTCTAAACTCTACATTTTTAGTCTCCCCCACCACATTTTATGTTTTTGATGTCACATTTTAAATATTTTTATCTTGGGTATTCCATAATTAATTATTGTGATTATAGTAATTATTATTTATTTGGCCCATCTTTCCTTTTTTTTGTTGATGAGTCTGGCTGAAGGTTATCAATTTTGTTTATCTTTTCAAAGAACCAGCTCTTAATTTTATTGATCTCTTACTTTCTTGTTTTGTTTCTATTTTATTTGCATTCTGACCTTTATTATTTCCTCCCCTTTACTAACTTTGGGTTTTGTTTTTTCTAATGCCTTAAGTGTAAAGTTATATTGGTATTTTGAAATTTTCTTGTTTCTTGAGGTGGGCTTGTATAGCTTTGAACTTCCTTCTTAAAACTTCTTCTGTTGTATTCCATAGATTTTGGAGAGTTATGTTTTCATTTTTACCTGTCTCAAGATAGTTTTTTGTTTTCTGGCTGATTTTCTCTTTTATTTATGGGTTGTTTAATAGCATGTTGACTAGTCTCCATGTGTGTTTTTTTTTCCATTTCTTGTGGTTTATTTCTATTTATATGGTGTTTTGGTAAGAAAAGATATGTGGTATGATTTTAATCTTCTTAAATATATTGAAACTGTTCTATGGCCTAACATGTAATCTATTGTGAAGATGTTCCATATGTACTTTAAAAAATGTTTATCCTGCACACTTTGTATGAAATGTTATATAAATAACTATTAAATCCTTGTTTAATTTTTGTTTGTTTAAGAACAATGTGTACTTATTGATTTTCTGTATACATTATCTATTCATTTATTTAAGTGGGTTATTAAAATCCCCTTTTATTATTATTCTGGCAATCTCTCCTTTTATGTCTATTAATATTTGCTGAATATATTAACATGCCTTTATGTTGGGTGTGTAAATATTTGTGAATGTTTTATCTTCTTCTTGGGTTGACAGCTTTATCATTTTGTAATGCCCTTCTTTGTTTCATTTTATAGTCTTTGTTTTAAAGTTTATTTTCAATTTTATTACCCCCGCTTTAAAAAAAATTTTATTTGCATGGAATATTATTTTCCATCCTTCACTTATAGTCTATATGTGTGTTTTGATCCTAAGTGAATCTTTTGTAGGCAATATTTAGATGGATAATGGTTTTTTTATTCATTTAGCCACACTATGTCTTTTGATTAGAACATTTAGTTAATTTACATTTAAAGTAATTGTTGATAGATATGTACTTATTACCATTTTCTTGATTGATTTTTTGGTTGTTTTTGTAGTTCTTCTCTGTTCTTTCCTTTTTTTCTTGTTTTTTTCCCCTGTGATGTTTTGCTTCCCTTTAGTGTTATGTTTGGGTTCCTTTCTCTTTATTTTGCATATCTTTTATAGGTTTTTTTTGTTACCATGAGGTTTATATACATATGTATTATAAGCTGATAGGTATTTAAGTTTGAAAACTTTAAATAGTACCTTTTTACTCACCTTCCACACTTTATTTTCAACATAATGTTTTAGATCTTTTTGTTTTGTGTATTCCCGAACTACTTATGTATTTATGTTTGATTTTGCTTTGCCTTTTAACCTTCATACTAGCTTTTTAAGTGTCTGATCCACTGCCTTTACTATATACTTGCCTTTATTTATGATACATTTCCTTACCTGTTTTTTTTTTTAAATTTATGATTGTGCTTTAAGTTTTACTTAAAGAAGACCCATGATGAATTCCGTTGTTTTTTTTCTTTTGGGGGAAACTATCTATCCTTCAATCCTGAAGGTTAGATAGGAGTATTCTATGTTATAAGTTCTTTCCTTTTAGCAACTTAAATATACACTGTCACTACCTTCTGGCCTTTAAAATTTCATTTGAAAAATTGTCTGATAATCTTATAGGGATTCCCTTTTATGTTACTAGTTGTTTTCCTCTTTCTGTTTTCAAGATTCTCTTTTAACTTTTGCCATTTAATTGTAATATTTCTTGGTGTGGATTTCTTTAATTCATCTTGCTTGGAACTCTCTATGCTTCCTGGAACTGGTTGTCTATTTCCTTCCCCAGGTTAGGAAAGGTTTTAGCCATTTACAAAAAGAAAAAAGCTTTCTATCCTTTTCTTTTCTCTCCTTCTGGAATCCCTATAAAGTGAGTGGTAGTGCACTTGACATTGTCCCAGAATATTTTTTAAATATTCTCTTTTCTTTGTGATGTTCTGATTGGGTGATTTCCACTATTCTTTCTTCTGGGTACTAATCATTTCTTTTCTATTGTCTAATCTGCTTTTGATCCCCTCTAGTATATTTTGCATTTCAGTTACTATATTCCTCAGCTCTAAATGGTTCTTTATTATTTTTCTAACTCTTTGCTAAAGTTCTAAATGAGTTCCTCTATTCTTCTTCCAAATCCAGTGAGCATCCTTATGACTGTTAATTTTAATTCTTTATCAGGCAAAATACTTATCTCCATTTCATTAGGGATTTTCCATTTTTCTTTTTTCTCCTTTTGGAATATATTCCTCTAGCTTCTCCCTTTTGCTTGACTTTCTGTCTTTGCTTCTACGAATTAGATGAAACAGCTATCTCTCCAGTCTTTAAGGAGTGACCTTGTGTAGGAGTGACTTCTGTGTAGATTATATGAGTTGGATGTTTTAGCAGGTCAGCTGAAGTGGGTCTGTGCAGTGCCTGGGGTCCTCTGGATGTCTGGCTGGCTGATTCTTCAACAGGAACTGGTTGAGTGATTCAGCATGCAGGGCTTCAGGGGTGCCTGAGGCTACAGCAGATTATGGCTGAGGCAGCTTGAGACATGGGTCTCTGGAGTACTTTAGAGAACTCGCTGGTAGGGCTACAGTGGGCACTGGCTAAGGTCATTCTGAGAAGGGGGCTGTTGGGCTGTTGGTACTCTGGAAAACCAACTGTCTGGGGCTGCAGTGAACATTTTGAGGTAACTCTGGCTACATGACTCTGGATGTGCCTGGTGGGGGAGGGGGAGCACCATTCAGGGCTGCAGCAGCAGTGCTGGCTGTAGTAGCCCTGGGGCATGCCCTGTAGGCTTTGCCTGCTTGCTAGAGCTCTAGTTTGAGCTCTGCCCCCATTGTCTATAAGGAGCGTAATGAAGGGTAACATAAACAATGGTGCTGGCTAGCAACTCTGATCCCAGAGAATTCCCACAGATCCTGGAGAGTTCCTGCAGTACCCATACATTTGACAAGCATCTAGTCATTAGTAGATTTTTTAAATGTACAGTCTAAGTACTTTTAAAATCACCTTGTGTTTTTTTCTGTGCCCCAGAGGAGGCATGTCTGCCTATGTGAGCCCTGCAATGATATCCCTCCTTACTGCAGGTCTTCCTGTCTGGAAAGGATTCACATGGGTACCACCTTCTCTTTATGATCCTTCTCATTTTGCTGTGAAAAAGTTATTCAATCAGCCCTTATTTCTTCAGGATGAATTGCTCTATATGTAGGTGTATATTTGTGTGTCCATGTGAGGAGGTGAGTTTAGACTTTTTCTATGCCACCACCTTGAAGCCCTCTCTCGTTCCTTTTGTTGTTCTGATTGGGTGAGTTCCTCTTCCCTGTCGTCAAATTCACTTATTTTTCTTCTGCTTCATCTAGTTTGCTGTTGAACCCTTCTACTATATTTTTAAGTTTAGATATTATATTCTTCAGCTCTATAACTTCTGTTTGGAACTTTTTAATATCTCATACCTCTTTGTTGAAGTTCTCACAGTGTTTTATCTATTCTTCTTTCTTTTGGTGGGCATCTTTATGACCATTACTTTCAACTTTTTATTGGGTAAATTACTTATCTCCATTTCATTAAGTTTTTTTCCTGAGGTTTTATTTTGATAACACATTTGGAACATACTCCTGTGTTTCCACATCTTGATTGACTCTCTCCATTGGTTTCTATGCTTTAGATGAAACCACCACCTCTCCTGTTCTTGAAGTAGTGGCCTGGTGTAGATGAACCTTATTGTTCAGCCTGCCCTTGCTCTGGCTTGTTTCTCAATCCTTTGTGATTGTCCAAGCAGCTTATTTTTGTTTTTGATGCTCCCGTTAGTTTAGGGTGTGACATGACCTGTCAGTGTCCCAAAGGGAAGGCTGCACCTAGATTCAGGTTGATTGGAAGTCATATCTTCAGGCAGCAGATTTTTTTAAATGCAATCCTAAGGGACCAGATGATCTGTAGGTGTTTCCTGGGCAGTAGTCCCCAAAATTGGGGCTCCAGACAAAAGTCTAAGCTTCTTTCTGGGAGATGCTAATAAGCTGTAGCAAGGCAGAGAGACTACAAAGATGGTGTCCCCCAACCTCTGTTCCCTAAAAGTATAGCCTCTAATTGTGCCAAAAATGATTTTTGCTCTTATGGCAAAAGCTCCAAGACAAGAAAGTTTTTTTCAAAAATACTGGGTGTGTGTGTTTTAATCTTCTGTCTGTATAGTATCCTGGGCGTGGTGGCCTGACACAAACTGTCTCTCTGATTTGTACAGTCTCATGGGACACAGGAACACAAGAACCACTGGCTAATGCATCTAGGCCAGTGGTCGGCAAACTCATTAATCAACAGAGCCAAATATCAACAGTAGACTCGCCCAGGCCTAAAACTGACTTCAAAATAGACTCTCCAAGGCCTAAAACCGACTTCTGCGCATGGGCCATGAAGTTTCAATTGCAGTGTACACGCGCCCGCACATGATATTTTGTGGAAGAGCCACACTCAAGGGGCCAAAGAGCCGCATGTGGCTCTCGAGCCGCAGTTTACCGACCATGGGTCTAGGCAATCAAGGGGTATCCCCTGTGTGGCAATCACAAAAACCAGGGTACAAAATGTAAAAAGTGGGTCATGGAACACATTTAAAAACTCCCAAGAGGCCAAAACCGGTTTGGCTCAGTGGATAGAGCGTCGGCCTGCGGACTAAGGAGTCCCAGGTTCAATTCCGGTCAAGGGCATGTACCTTGGTTGTGGGCACATCCCCAGTGGGGAATGTGCATGAGGCAGCTAATGAAAAAAAAACTCCCAAGAGATGCAGGTGCTCTGGATTGTGGCAGAGGAACAATATAATACCTGTCCTCTGACTTCTCTGGAGAGGATTACAGTCAGCCCTTAGATGTTTGTTTCATTAGAAACCTGCCCCTCATACTGCAGCTTGAATGTAAGCTACCAGATCTCTCGCAGAAAGACTCAGCTCCTGGGTCTGTTGTCTTTTGCTGTGCCCTGGCAGTGGTAGTTGTTTAAGGACTCTTTCTCCCTGGGACACACATGTATAAGCCCTCTGGCCACCATTACCAGGAGATACAGAGGTGTTCCCTGGCAGCAACCACAAAAATCAGGACACCAGACAAGGTTATATGATCCTTTCTGGAAGGTACCAGTAAGCTGAAATAAGGCAGAGGAAGAATATAAAGATTGTGTCCACCAGCCTCCATTCCTTGAGAGCACCTCCATAGTAAGTGTGCCAAACCAGAAGCTTGGCCCTCAGGCCGAAGTTCCTGGACAAGCAAAGAAGACTCTTCAAAAAGACTAGAGGTGTGTTTCAGTCCATCTCGGCAGTGTCCTTAGAGTAGCAGTGTGCCAAGAACTGTCTCTTCAATTATTATAGTGCCCTGGGACCCAGTAACCTAAATCCCCTCACCTCCAAAGCCAGACAATCATGGGGCATCTCCTGGATGGCAGACTCAAAAATTGGGTCACAAAGCATAAAAACCAGAAGAACAGAAATGTTTAGGAGCTCTGTCCTGGAGATGATGGTAGTGTGGAGCACAGCAGAGGGAGAATACAAAGATATTGTCCACTAGAAAAAGGAAAAGAAACAAAAAGAGAAAAAATGATGGTACCCATTGGCTTTAGGAAGGTAGAGGGAGAATAGGAAGATGGCATTCACCAGCTTCTATCCCCAGAGAGTATCCCAGCAGCTCCTTTTCCTTCAGACCAATGCTTTAGAGTTTTGCAAATAATTATTTTTCTCTTTTCAAAGAGTTTCTGCACTGAGCCCTGGGGTGGGCGAGTCTGCATGTGAGCCCTTTAAGAACTCACCACAGCCCCATGTGTCTTGTGGTGTGAGCCCTGCTTGTTTTCAAAGTCAGATGTTCTGGGTCTCATCTCAAGTGTTGCTCTTAAACACTGGGGTGCCTGATGTGAGATACAAACCCTTCACTCTTCAGGGAGAAGCTCCAGGTTTAGAGTTCATTCAGACCATGGGTCTCTGTGCCAGGGGTGGGGCTTATGGTGAGATTGTATCTCAGCTTTTCTACCCACTTCAATGTGGTTACCATTTCATTTGCCCATTGTAAAGGGATTGCTTCACAAGTTTTTAGTTTGTTTATTTTTTCTCCCAGAAGAAATCACTCCATACATAGCTGTAGTTTCAGTGTGTCTGTGGGAAGTGAGTTGAGGATCTTCCTACATCGTCATCTTAAACTGGAACAATTTTTTTAAATTACTTCTGAGAACAGCCAGATTCTCCATTTTACTTTCCTCATCATATCCTTCTTTGTATGCCAATATATTTATTCACTTAGACACTATTTTAAGTAAACAACTTATTTTAAGTAATTGCATTTATGTAGGTGAGTACTTGACACAACCAATGTGTTTTTGGAGTAGTGGTGAGTTTTTCAGATTACATTTATGTAGAGTTTAGTCTTTAGATTTTCTGCAAAAAAATAGCTAGTCTAATTTGTAGTATGTGAATTCAATCAATGCAGTTCTTCTTAACTGAACAAGTTGTCATATGTCCTATGTTAATCATTACTCCATTGTCATTGTAACTTCTCTTTATTTTGTTCCTACAGTTTACTTCCAACATGAATTGGAGTAGACCAGAAATTGAAATTTGACCATTATTCATTAGATAAACATTTGATAATCCAATCACCGTGTTTGATTTTGTGGATACCAGCCATAAATTTCTTTTTCTTGGGCATATGTTTCCTAAAATTTCTCTTTAGTAACATGTCATTCATATGAGTTTAATTTGTAATGTGTATGAATATGTTAAAGGAGTTCTATGAGCATAGAAATCACCAAAGATCAAAAATTCCCAGTCATAAAAATATTTAGCTGTCTTGTCCCAAGACTTTGCTGACTGTAACTATGCTTTCCTTTTCCTCAGGTTTAAATCCAAAAGCTAAAATTTCCAACATACCCAGGGAGTGTATCAGGCGTTATTTTCCAAAACGGAAGTGTTTTGTCTTTGACCGGCCAACACAAGACACAAGTCTCCTAGCCAAAATTGAGAATATTTTGGAAAGCCAACTGGATCCTAAATTCCGGCAACAATCAGATAATTTCTGTTATTATATCTTCACCCATGCAAAGACCAAGACCCTCAGGGAAGGAGTCAAGGTCACGGGGAACCGTGAGTCTTCTTTTCTAAAACCATATTTCTGAGTGGCCTCATATGTGCTAATTATTTAATTACTAGAGGTCTGGTGCACAAAATCCAGTGGGATCGGGCCTAAACCAGCAGTCGGACATCCCTCTTACAATCTGGGACCTCTGGCTCCTAATTGCTCACCTGGTTGTCCCTAACTGCCTCCCTGTCAGTCTGGTCACCTCTTACTGACCCCCTGCCAGCCTGGTTACCCCTAACTGTGCCCCCCACCAGCATGGTCACCTCTAATGGTGCCCCCCCCACCAGCCTGGTCACCCCGCGCAGCATGCTGTTTAATCGTTTGGTCGTACCTCGCTAACCTCCCTGCTGGCCTGGTTGCCCCACGCAGCCTGTTTGTTCAGTCATTTGGTCGTCCCTCACTAACCCCCTGGCCAGCCTGGTCGTAGGGCATGAGGGTCAATTTGCATAATACCTCTTTGTTATATAGGATAATATGTGTTTTTCAGTAGTTTTGCTTTATTTTATATAAAAAATGTGTACTTATAAATATTCATACTCCATAGAGAAATGTGTATGTGCTTTTTAATTATCTCTTGTCATGTGATTAACAAATCCTTTCCGAAAACTCCCAATATTATCACTTATATCTTGGAATCCCATGTTTAAGAAGAACCCCACCACTGATAATAAAACCATTAACTGGGTATAAAAACAGAGTATGTTGTATTTTCAGGGGAAGTCTAATATAGTAAGTGTTTTTTCTCAAAGAGACTTCTTGGGAGTTTAAACCAATCCAAAATAAATACTTATTTCTGAGTACCTGAAATCTATTGAAAGCTTAAGAATTAGGAACAATTATTATCTGAATTATTTTTCCTATCTCTTTACCTGTGTAGTATATTTTTCTTTTATTTGTTTAATTTATAATAATTATTCAGACACCTCTGATTATGTTAGATAAAGGTAGGTATTTAACCTTTTTTTGTGATGTCCTGTAGAACACTAGAATAATGAATAAATGTGCAAATGAAGGTGTGATAGAAGTAGATTTGTGTGTGGTTTCAGAATTATAATATCAGATTCTTGGATCTCATTGAGTGATAAATTTATATTGATCCCTGTTTCCTATTTTATTCAGGGTTGGGGACTCTGGTGGTGACTTACGTAGATACCATCAATAAAGGATCAGTGCCTTGTTTGGAGAACGCAGTGACAACTCTGGCCCAGCTTGAGAATTCAGTGGCTGTGCAGAAGGCAGCTGACCACTACAGCGAGCAGATGGGCCAGCGAGTGATCTTTCCCACAGATACGCTCCAGGAATTGCTGGACCTGCATGCAGCCTGTGAGAGGGAAGCCATTGCAATCTTCCTGGAGCACTCCTTCAAGGATGACCAGAGGGAGTTTCAGAAGAAGCTCACGGTATTTTGTCTTGGTCTTTGTCCTTACTAATTCTTGCCCTTCTGGGATGATGCTTTCAGTTCTACAGATTCATCTCATAGCTCATCTTCTATTCAGCATAAAGTAGTCTGCATTTTCCAGAGAGGGAGAATATTTACTTCTTTTTTCTTCAAACTCAGGAAAGATATTAAAGATCTGTCTGATCTCTCAAGAAAACCAGCATTGGTTTCTCCTTTAGTGAATTGTGGCATGATTCCTGACCTCCTCAAAGTCATTTCTGAGCTGGTTAATCTCCACGTATATGCACTCCTATTTTAGACACTTGATTTCCTTAGCATACTCTTTTAACAGGCAATTATTTATATTATTTTAGTTGTATAATTTTTATCAAAGATAGATTCACAGGATACTACAGTTACTAGGAACTACAAAGAATATATAATGCAATCTCAAAATTTCAAAGGTGAAGATGAAGCCCAGGGAGGTTAAGAAGCTTTAACAGGGTCTTGTAGAGAGTTTTCAGAGTTGGAAATAAATTTGATTCTTGCTACATTGACTGGATGCTTTTATTAAGAGGACGACAGAGTACCCAGCTAATAAATTCTTTGGAATTTTATCTTCTATGTTCCTTTCTCTGGTGACACCCATCTACATTCCCATACAGGAAATCATAAAGAATAAGAAGGAGAGTTTATTGCTGAAGAATGAAGAGGCTTCTGAGAAATATTGCCAATATGTACTTGATCAGCTTTCAATGGCCCTAATGGAAAGTATTTCAGATGGAACTTTCTCTGTTTCTGGAGGGCACCAGAACTACAGGAGAGCAAAGGAAAGGATTGAACGGCGATATTGGGAAGTACCCAGAAAAGGAGTGAAGGTTAGAATTAAGGGGAACATAGGGATACTACAGATTAAAGTCAAGAGGGTCTCCTGAAAATATGAGAGCACAGCACCAGTTGTGGGTAATATGAGAGTATGGGGATAGCATGACTGCTTTAGCTTTTAAGGTCCTCTATTTGCTCTTTCTTCCTAAGTAGAGTAGAAATGTCCATCCTCAAAAATGAGTATAAATTTCTGAAATTTATGAGAGAGAGCAGAAATTATGCATTTCATTGTCTAACAACATGACATTTAGTGTACTATGTTTTGAGGCTTTATGATGGAAAGCTAGAATCTTTGCACTCAAACTGATCAAAGTGAGAAAGTCAAATAAATGGACAATTATATATAGTGGTAACATGTATGTACCTGTGACTCTGGGGTACACTGGTGATGGTAATAAATGTAATAATAACAGTACAATTAACATATCAAAGTACTACTAATAGTTACTACTTATTGGCAGAATATTAAGCTTTTTCTCTTAACATTTTAATTTGACCATCCAAAATGTTATGAAACATTTATTTTCTTACCCACATTTTATAGATGTGAATTAGGAGGCACAGGTAGGTTATATAATTTGCTTAAAGTTGCAAATCTAGCAAGTGCCTAGGGAGAACAGCAACATAGATTAGAGTCTACATTTCACATAGGGCATATCCTATATAATCCTATATAATAAAAGCCTAATATGCAAATCAATCTAACAGCAGAAGGACCAGTGTAATGACCAGTTGCTATGAGGTGCACTGACCAGCAGAGGGCAGATGCTCAATGCAGGAGCTGCCCGCTGGTGGTCAATGTGCTCCCACAGGGAGAGTGCCACTCAGCTACAAGCTGTGCTCATGGCTGGTGAGTGCAGAGGGGGTGACAGGAGCCTTTCCCACCTCCATGGCAGAGCTAAGGATGTCTGACTGCTGGATTAGGCCTACTCCCCGCTGTCAGTTGGACATCCCTCGAGGGCTCCCAGACTGTGAGAGGGTGTAAGCCTTGCTGAAGGACCTCCCGCTTCGAGTGCAAAAATTTCATGCACTGGGCCTCTAGTAGTCTATAAAATCTTCCCAAAGAGGAGGGGATGTAAAGTTTGAAATATTTGTACATGTTGTCTGGGTTGAATGTTATTCAAAGGAAAGAGCTGCAAATTCATAACAGAACGAAAGTTGTTATGGGTTTGTGCAACAGCACATAATTCTGACTGACTGACCTTGAGCATGTGGAATGAAGCAATACTGGAAGAGGGAATGGAGGAAGACATAGAGAGTCTTTGGTTACAGTAAAGTGCTTGGACTCTTTGTAGAGGATCTTGGAGCATTTTAAACAAAAAATAAAAATAACACATATGGACTTGTTTGCACAAAACAAATCTCCTCAGTGGAACTCTAAGTTCTTTGTCCCTTCTTGTGTCCTCAGGCAAAAGAGGTCTTCCAACGGTTCCTGACGTCACAGGTATCAATAGAGAAATCCATCCTGCAGGCAGATAAAGCCCTGACCCAAGGGGAGAAGGCCATAGCAGGTATGGGGCATGATGCAACTCTCAGTGTGGTGGCATTTCTTGCAATGCTCTCTGACAGATCACATTAAGATCTTTACAAAACAACAATTTTTTCCTTCTGTGGAATTTACATTCTGCCAAATCTGAACATAACAAGCAGAGTGTGGTTGTATGTCAACCAGACAGTCAAGGTCTTTTCCATTACATTATCAAACCTGCTCTTGATGGTGTAACCATTGGGTGAAATCTGAGATTCCTCATCTCTTTCAAATTTGATTTGTTCTCTAATCTCAAAATGTTAGAGTTCAGGCCTGATCTTATACTTTCTTCTTTTTCTAAAATTGTCATGGGGCAGAGGAGCGGGCCAAGAAGGAGCAAGCTGAGAAGGAACAGGAGTGGCTAAGACAGAAGCACAAGGAGCAGCAGCAGCAGATTGAGGCGCAAAATAGGAGTCTGGAGGAAAACATAGTCCAACTGAGAAAGAAGCTGGAGAAGGACAGAGACGAGGCTCTGAGAGAACAGACAAGGATACTGGAGCACAAGCTGAAGGTAAGTCTGGCCATGGCCTCAATAGTTGCTCATGGTCATCACCCTGGTAAATGAGAAAGGAATAGGTAAAAATTAATACAAAATTAAAAAGAAAACAACTACTGCTATTTACTGCATTTGATTCACCAAAAGTACCAAATCCTGGATTTCCAAGAGACCTTTGAGTTTTGCTCCCCACCGAGACTCTGGAGAGGCCAAGAAGACCTTGGGTCCTCCAAGTCCTTGGGGAATATGAATAGCCTCCCCAAAGTTCAAGTGTCTACATTAGTGGGATTCTAGGGTGATCTCATGAAGCCGTAATTAAACAAGGTTTTTAATAGATTATCAAGTAGATATTCTAACCAGATGTTGTTTTAATATAAGCAGCAACTGGGTACTTCACCAAGATTACTGTCAATTATCCAGAACTCTACTACCAGCAAAGACCCTGATTTGGGCCCATGCTGGCCTAAAACTATCAGATATATCTAGACGTAGAAATATGGGGAACTGACACCTTCTAAACCTGCTTCGGTTGTCTCCAAGTATGGATAGTTTGCCTAAGTCACCACATAGCATTGGGAGAATTCTCTTTTTTCTCATCTAGAAGTGTTTACATCAGATTTTTTGATCAGCTTATATGTTCCTATTATTGTTTCTACAATATGGGGGACCATGCCATTTGTACAAGTGGAATAATGATTCTCTCTTAATCCATACTTTTGGTTGGAACACATTATTGCATTGTTCTTCATGCCTGGCTAAGTAAGGTTGAAACCTATCCTTCCTCTCATTGATCAGGTCTAACCCAGAAGATGCTGTCTGCTCCAAATATTATCCTCTAATAATCTAATTAGAGAGACTACTTTTATGTAGAAAATAAAGAAAATTTAATAACATTCTTACATATAAAATTTTACTACTTAGAAATTGGGATTTTCAAAAGTTTACTTTTCCCTCTCTCCATACCCTTTATTTTAGATCCAAGAGGAATTGCTTAACGAAGGATTCAAGAAGAAATCTGATGAGATGGAGGCAGAGATAAATCGTCTGAAAAATTTGATTGAAAGTACTAAAAAGGATAAAACTCCCTGGATTGCACGGGCCCTGGACACACTTGCTGATGAACTCTCTGCAACCCTAGCTATCCCTGGGAAACTAATTGGCAAGGGTCTGAATGCTCTGAGCTCACTGTTTAAATAAGATTAGTTTTCTTTAAAGAAAATTATAGAATGTGCATATATGCTCTACCCTATTTTTGGTGTGTATGGTTTTTAATTTTACTCACAAAAGTTTTAAACATAAAAAGTGCCTACTAGAGGATTTTAGTGCCTAACATACATTGATAGATTGAGAGTTGGTTTTATTCATTTAAATTGAAAAACAAGCATCAATTTATAACAGAAGTTGGCAAAGTTGGCCTACAGGCTAAACCTATCCTGCTGCCTGTTATTGCAAATAAAGTTTTATTGAAACATCACCGCATGCATTTATTTACATATTGACTATGGCTACTTTTATACCACAACAGTAGAGTGAAGTAGTAGGAGCAATCACTGTATGACCCACCAAACCTAAGAGAATTCCTTTTAGACACTTTGTAGAAAGGGTTGCCACCCTCTGTTTTAAGAGGTAGAAAAAGACCATATTTGCAGTTGAACAAAAATTGCCTTTTAAAAAACATCAATAATGTTACTGAAAGTCACAAAAGAAGAGATATATATTCAAGTCAATTCTTGATATAGCATGTTCACTTTTAGGAAATACACATGCATAATTATATTATACAATCACACACACACACACACAGAAAATCCATTGCAGCATTATTTGTAATGGAAAGATTGGTAATATAAAGTTTAGTATATACATGAACTGGAATTCTAGGTAACCATTAAATAACTTGACAATGGAGATTATATATCCTATATAATAAAGAGGTAATATGCAAATTAACCTTCACACCCTCACAAGATGGCTGCCTATGACCAGGCTGGCAGGGGGTTAGTGAGGGATGACCAAATGACTGAACAGCAGGCTGCGTGGGGCAACCAGGCTGGCCAAGGGAGGGTGTCTGTAAGGGGTGACCAAGCTGGCAGAGGGGGGCAGTTGCGGGCAACCAGACTGATGAGGGGGGCAGTAAGAGGGAACCAGGCTGGTGGGGAGGCAGTTAGGGCTGACCAGGCTGGTGGAGGAGGCCAGCAGGGGGGGGCAGTTGGGGTGACCGGGCTGGCAGGGGGGGCATTTAGGGGCAACCAGGCCATCAGAGGGGGGAAGTTGGGGGCAACCAGGCCAGTCGGGGGGCAACTGGGGGCAATTAGGCTGGCAGGAGGGGCAGTGAGGAGTGACTAGGCTGGCAGGTGGGCAGTTAGAGGTGACCAGGCCGGCGGAGAAAGGGGACGTTAGGAGTGACTAGGCCAGCAGGGAGGAGGCAGTTGGGGGGCAACCTGACTGGCATGCAGAGGCAGTGAGGGGAGATCAGGCCAGCAGGGGTTGGCAGTTAGGGGTGACCAGGCAGGC
>NW_006288116.1:138545-146381 GCF_000327345.1 Myotis davidii | reverse complement strand
ATTAGTGATTAGGAGCCAGTGGTCCAGGATTGTGAGAGGGATGTCCGACTGCCAGTTGAGGTCTGATCCCCAGAATTGGGCCTAAACTGGCAGTCAGACATCCCCTGAGGGGTTCTGGATTGGAGAAGGTGCAGGTTGAACTGAGGGAACCCCCTTCCTCCCCACCCTCATGCACAAATTTTGTGCACTGGGCCTCTAGTGCTAATATAAAACCTTTAAAATATGTTTTAAGGTGAAAAAATTAGGTGCAAAATAGTGTGTATAATGTAATTTATATAGAAATTACTGAAAACTACTGACATGGATGGGATTAAGAGTGGGAGGGATCCATAGTTTTTATTATAGCTTCCATCTTTTGATTTTGAAAAGAAAGTTTGTATTTCCTATTCATAAATAAGAAAGAACATGTAAAATATGATACTATTAATAAACCCTAATAGAAATGTAAAATTGATCATGAGATGATAAATTGTTCATTGATTCTAGAAATGACATCAGCCTGTTCAATGAGGGGCTTAAGGCTAAGAATCAGAGCACTGGATAGCACAAAATTTCCATCCTAATGTTTTGATGTTGGCTTTGGTTTTTTAATCCCTATATGTACTTTAAAACTAAGGTATAAAGTTTTTAGTGATTCTTTCAAATCTCAGTGAGAATGTCCTCTAATTTCTATTTCTGAATCACAGCTTTAAGATATTAAAATCTTCCCTGGCCTGGTAGCTCATTTGGTTGAAGCATTGCCCCCATATGCCAAGATTGCAGTTAGATCCTGGTAGGGCACATATGGGAAGCAATCAATGAATGCATAAACAACAAATGGAACAAAAAATAAGTCTCTCTTTCTATCTACAATAAATAAATAAACATTGCCAATAACTGAAGACACCAAAGCTGAAATCCTCACTAGATTAGAAAAAAAAATGTTAGAACCAGAATTTCCAAAAAATAAGAGCATATACTGGTGGTGAGAAGGATCCTTTTATCTTCAGATATGATCTCACTTATATGTGGAATCTAATGAACAAAATAAACTGATTAATGAAATAGAAACAAAGGCATGGATACATGGAACAGACTGACAGTTGTCAGAGGGGAGGGAGGAGGATGGGCCTGGATGAAAGAAGGTGAAGGGATTAGCCAGAGAACACATATGCATAGACACAGACAGCAATGTGATAATGGCCAGAGTGACGTGGGCTGGGGGGCTAGGTAAAGGGGGAGAAAATAGGGACATCTGTAATAGAGTCAACCATGAAAAATAAAATTAAATTCAATGGTGGCCTCTCTATTGTATGCCAGTGCAGGTGGTCCAATGTGCTACCATTGCAGAACTGGACTCCTGCTAGTATTGGAGATGAGAGATCCTGATGCATGATGGCCAGGTATTGACACTTAAATATCAGAAGCCCAGTTGATGCAGTGATAGTTGAGCACTGAGGCTGGAGTGACAGCCTGCTAGGCCTTACCATGGAAAATTCAAAAGATGATGAGTAGAACATGGTCAAGAGGGATAGGGAGAAAATAATGAAGTCGAGGATGATTTATGAGGAGGCTATTGATTTATAGACTCAATAAATTGTTACAGTCCCTTGATCTGAGCCAATTTCATACCTCAAACCTCTCACCTGGAGGAAGGTGTTCCTTAAGAAAGAGATGCTGGGTCCTCAGGAAGAAGGACCCTGGAACTCCAGGAGAAGAAATGAAAATGATTCCTCCTGCCTTCCCTCTGAGGGACCACTGGCCATTTACTCAGGTGCCTATATACTGGAGAAAGAGGAATATTCAAACATTTAAGAAATACTGACTCAGGATCTAACTTGTCATTGATACCCAGATACTGGATAGATTCATAGACCTCCTATTAAAGTAGTAACTCATGAGTCCAGAATAACTGAGTCTTTGCCCAATTACAACTAATTAGGATCTATTATTTATTTCCAAGTGGATAGTAAAGTTCATCTGAGGACAGCTTGTCATTTTTCTGCTCATCCCCTCAAAATATGTTTAGGCATGGAATGTGTGCTAAATAAGTTTTTGTTGTAAAGTCAAAGGGATGATGCATACATGACTGCTTTCAATTGCAAGAATTACATGCACACCTCAAATGTTGGAGAAGGTAATAAGTAGCTTGAATTTTAGAAACTTGGTTAAGGTGATTTATAAGCTAGAAGTATAAAAGAAACTTTTCTGAAGTTTCCTTCTCTGTGACATTGGGTGTTATAGTATTTTCCTCTGTGAGAATGTTAACACCTCTGTACTAGAGAGTTTAAATTACTTTATTCAGCTGTGATTCCAAGTGTTCAGAAGAAAGAATGGCTTATTTTTCTAAGAGAAAAACCATACAGTAATTAATATGTGAACAATAAATAGTATGGTTCAACACATTTGACTCATTGACAAGATCACAATCTGATTTCAAAGATGTTTTCTATGAACCCAGGCAACACATTTCAATCTTATCCCAGAAGTCAAAGAATTTCTGTCCAGAGGATCAAGGCATTTGTAGGCCAAGCAGACTTAAGCTGAACCTTTCTGGTACTAAGGAATTTCCCTGTGGGTCTTCCTCCACCTGTAGTACCCCTCTCCCATCTCTCATCATAGACTTCTACTCCAGTCCAGGACCTCCAAGTAACTCTCCTCTTTCTACACCTATCAAAGACATCCCAGGAATTCCTGGCACCCCCAAAGCAGAGACTTATGTGCTTTATCCTATTCCAGAATTATTTTCAAACCATCCACCCACACACCTGGAGTAAATTCTTCCTTATTGCCTACTAAACCAACCTGTTTATCCCATGCTTCCTTATCCAATCACCACTCATGTACACCTACAGCTCCCAAAGTGGGTCTTCCAGATGAAGTTAGTCCTCCACAGGTTGAAAGCCTAGGGTTCCAAAGTGATGATCTCCAGGTTCAGTATTTTTGGCAGGACCGTGCCTTTTCAAGTCCATTTTGGAAAGAAGAAGGCAATCATTGCTTCAGAGATCATCTCATGCCAGTTCCTTGAGGTCCTGTGACAACATAATGGTACACTTTCTGTTCCATCCCAGTGGATCAAGGCTCTCTGGGCCATGAACCTCCAGAGGAAGAAGTCCCTGAAAGCCCAAATGAACTGGCGGGCATGTCTGGGGAGTTCTCATGAACCTGAATCTGAACCCCTCATACAGGTCACAAAATATGAGAGTGCCTACCGTGGTATGGAATGTAGACTGGCTTCCTGATAAACATTGAAATCCTGATCATCCCATTGTTTGTCATACAACCTAGGACTTGGATCATACCAAGAAATTTCCTCTGATTGGTATCCATTTGCTACTATTCAGTTTGGGATGCTTGACAACTGTGCATCAAGGACAAAGTTTAGGTTTCTGGGGGTGGAGAGTGGTGTGCAGCCACAGAAACACGTTCTGCTACAACAGAGAGCTTGCTCCAACATCCAGGGTGAAATAGAAAAGAAGTGGATTAAAATTGATAGAGAAGACCCAGATAAAGCTGGTGACTGCATAAGTCAGTAGGAGTAACAAGAGTTAATAATGACAACACACTTTTCAAATATATAATTTATAGAAACCATACACAGTTCTGCCACTGTATAGTGAAGATGACTTCTGAATAGAGGGCTTAGCATGGGTCCACTGGCTGTGTTTAGAGAAGTTTAGACCTTAAACCAAACAATCTATATTTTATGCTTTTATATGTTTATACCCAAGGGTTTGATCTAAAATGTGCCTATAATTTGCATGATGTTTCTGCTTCCTATCGAAACTCAAAGGCATTCTTATTAAATGTGTGACCCACTAGGCAGTTTGGCTAAAGGGTTTTTGATTTTTGATTACTCAGTGTCTGATTGGTTTGTGCTTTGGATTAGCCAGGTGTCATATTCATTTTCCTCCAGTCCTTATTTCTTCTTGTTATGTTAGCACCTGCACTGGAGGATGAGGCAATCAAAGGAAACATAAAACAAAATACTTAATTTTCCCACTTGTTCATCTCTGAAATGGGGCTAGGTGTAGAATGATGCTGAAACCACAAGCTAAACTGGAGGTGCGGAAGTATCTGTGACTCTGAATTATTTATCTTCCTGTCCTCTTACCACATTGCGAATAATCACTGGCTGTATTTGGTACCTGTCTTTTCCCCCTGGTATTACTGTTTTAAAAATGTATTTGTATTCTGGTGTGTGTTACAAAGAAGCTATTTCTGTTGATATAAATATTCTAGTACAAGTCACTAGGACCTATTGCCTTTGCTTGGAGAGATTTCTTCTAAAATAGAATCCCAGTCCTAGCTGGTTTGGCTCAATGGGTAGAGTGTCAGCCTATGGACAGAATGATCCCAGGTTCGATTCCAGTCAAGGGCACGTGTCCTGGTTGTGGGCTCGATCCCCAGTAGGAGGTGTGCAGGAGGCAGCTAATCAATGATTCTCTCTCATCATTGATGTTTCTATTTTTCTCTCCCTCTTTCTTCCTCTCTGAAAGCAATAAAAATATATTTTAAAAAATGGAATCCCAGTATTGGACACCAGTTAACATATTTATGCCCATTAAAGATGAATTTTTAAACATCATGACTAATTTTTCCCAAAAGTATAGACTCTAAGAATATATTTTGATAAAGTATTCTTTGTAACTAACACAAGATTCTCTTGAGTAGAAGTCTAATTCATGATTATTTTATGCTGCTTCTGCTAAATTTAGAGCAAAATGAAAGACAGTAAGTATTGTCTAAATTTTTTAAAAATATGTATTTTTATTAATTTCAGAGAGGAAGGGAGAGGGAGAGAGAGAGAGATAAAAACATCAATGAAGAGAAAGAATCATTGATTGGCTGTCTCCTACATTCCCCACACTGGGGAGAGAGCCCGCAACCCAGGCATATGCCCTGACCACAGGATCGAACTGCGCCCTCCTGGTTCATAGGTCAATACTCAACCACTGAGCTACTTTGGCTGGGCAAGATTTTTTATTTCTGTTCTGTAATCAGCTAAATGTTTGGTTTCTAATGAAAAGCCAATAGCATTAGCAGTTATAATTTTGTACATAATTTTCTTTCTATATTTACAGCAAAAGGTCAAGTTTTAAAATTCATGAAATCTATATTCTAGACATTTTTTAGCCCGAAAAACAAATTTCTACATTGGGTATTAACACACCTTCAATTTATGTTGAATCTACAATATAATTAGGAGGTATTTTTCTCTATTTACTATATTTATTTTGAGTCAAACTGAGATAATATTGTTCTTCCAAACAACATTTATTTGTCAGCCCAGAGTTTATGTCTTATGTTTTACTTAATATTGTGCTTCATTCATTGTAATCTGTTTCAAAACCGGATTAAAATGAATATGTATGATGGTTTGTATAAAAAAGAAGACCCAGAGTCCTCAAAATATGTAATTCTACTAATATTTAAGCTGCATGCCTCTGTCTTCACATAGTACATTTTCCCACAGTTTCCAAAGCAAGGGTGTCTGCACAAGTCATGACTCTCACCATTTCTTTTTAATTCTCACAAGATGACATGTGATAAGTTTATTCATTTTAGAGAGTGAGGAAGGGAGAGAGAGAGAGAGAGAGAGAGAGAGAGAGAGAGAAACGCATAGATGTGAAAGAGAAATATAGATCAGTTGCCTCCTGCATTCAACCCAGAAGGGAACTGAATCTGCCACCTAGGAACGTGCCCTACCCAGGAATCAAACCCTCAACCTTTGGGTGTATAGGGTGACAATCCAACCAACTGAACAACCCAGCCAGGGCACAAGTCTCCCATTTTTAATACAACCTCCTTCTGTCTTGCAGTGGTAGAGGTACTAGATAATATATTATACAAATGTAAAACAAAATGTTTATTATTTTAACACCTTACTCCAAAATTCTTGCTAGAGTCATGTTAATCAATTTTGACCAAGAACTGCAAGGCAAACAAATATTTTATTTTCTAAAAATGCAACCTAGATGACAAAGATTTGGATAAAAATCCAAGAGTGAAAGAGGGACAGCTTTTACGAAGACAGACAAAGTGTGTGTGTGTGGGGGGAGGGGGCGGATTCCAACAAGGTGTTTTGAAAGAGCTATGATTGGTACTCTCAAGCATATTCAAACTATGCTGTACATGATTGACTGCTTATGTCTCTTGCTAGGTGAAAAACTTATTTTTCACAAAGAGTTCAGTGATGTAGGCCAGTTCCAAGAACTGTATCAGGATGTGGGACTTTGGTTTAACCCACTTGAAAAGTTCAGTTTCACATGTAGTGTGTGTATTCATCTCAGCTTCCTGGAGGCCTCTGGCTCCTTTGTACATTGCTCTATTGACAATACTACCTCTATTTTGCTGTTTTTCTCTTATAGAGGAAAATGTGCATGTTTTTAAAAAATTAATTGGCATGACTACTGAAGCAGAGGTAGCTATTATAGGGATGTGAATCTAGCACAAACCTAAGCAATAAAAAATGACTTCTAAATTACTTTGTGAAAGTAATTATGTTTCCTCCAAAAAGCAAGTTAGTGGATAGAGAAAAGCAGATAACTAGTAGAATAAGAAAGAGGAAAGAATAGAGGCATCAGGGAGAAAGCATGATCTTTGGGGGGATGGAAGATTTGTGTTTCCATTCAGGGTACAATGGGCAAAAAGTCTTAGGAAAAAAGATGCCCCCTCCACACATCTTCAGAGGCATCTGGTACATTCACCAATGCTTTTTGGATAGGGTGCATTTTGGAGTGTGGTTTATAGGAGCTGCTGTCTTTCACTCTATCTTAGATTAATTATCATATAAAACTGAGAGGTCACCTTCAGCATGACTGCAAAAGTGATGCTGCAAGGGATCAAACAATGACCCAGTATGATCTCAGCTAGCCTGGGAAAACCACCCAAATCTCAGATCATAGAAATGGAATGGACTCACTCCTTGATCTGATTTTCCCTTTGGAGCATTTATTAATCAGGCTTCTCCAGAGAAACAGAACCAATATGACGGAGAGATAGATAGATGATAGATTAGATAGATAGATAGATAGATAGATAGATAGATAGATAGATAGATAGATAAAGATATATAGTGCCCTGACTGGTGTGGCTCAGGTGGTTGCTGGTTGGATTCTGTCAGGGCACATGCCTGGGTTGAAGGTTTGATCATCATTGGGGGATGTGCAGGAGCAGCTGATTGATGTTTCTCTCTCTCTGTTTTTCTCTCTCTGAAACCAGTAACAAATATAAAGTATGGTAGCAATCATCTAAGGTAGAAACTATAGTTTAACTTTAACCTTCCTATTTGACTTCTGTACTTATTTGCTTTGTTTAACAATAGAAAAGTTATTTTGATTTTCTGAATTATATAGATTATCCCATTCAATTAAATACCCTATTGATTGTAATGTGACTATCCCATTTGTTGTGGTCATACTGGTCTTAGAAAGCACATTTTTCTTTACCTGGGAAGGACAGCACAATTATCCCAAGGTCAGAGGGCTCCAGTTAACATGTCCCTGTTGAATCAGTGTTCTGGAGACACAAAAACTGTAATTTAGATAACACGAAACTGCTTCTGCTTCTATAAACTGCTTTTTTGCAAACCAGGTTCCTCATTTCAGAGCTGAGGGCTGTAGATAATGTGTTTCTGTCAATTCAGTGATCTGGAGATCCAAAACTATAATTTAGATAACATGCTGCTTCTGCTTCTGTAAACTGCTTTTTTTCTTATTTATCTATTTATTTATTTTTAATTGTTTTATTGCTTAAAGTATTACAAAAGGTATTACATATGTGTCCTTTTCTCCCCGCCCTTAACAGTCCCCTAGCCTCCCCTATCCCCCAGTGTCTTATGTCCATTGGTTTATA
>NW_006288116.1:135305-135888 GCF_000327345.1 Myotis davidii | reverse complement strand
CCTATATAGTAAAAGGGTAATATGCCTCCCAGCACCGGGATCAGTGGAACCTCGAGGCCTCCCACCACCGGGATCAGCAGAGACGTGAGGCCTCCCAGCCTGGGATCAGTGGAGCCACAAGGCCTCCCAGCTGGGATCAGTGGAGCCACAAGGCTTCCCAAACCCGGGATCAGTGGAGCCGCGAGGCCTGCTAGTACTGGGATCAGCTGAGCAGTGAGGCCTCACTGCCCCTGTGTCAAGCAGAGCTGCAAGGCTTCCCAGCACCGGGACCAGTGGAACAGGAGGCCTCACTGCCCCTATGTCAAGCGAAGCCGCGAGGCCTCCCAGCACCAGGATCAGCAGAGCAGCGAGGCCTCCGGGCCCCTGGAGCAGTGTGACAGGGGGCAGCGCCCAAACCCCTTGATCGCCCTGTGGCTCTGTGTGCGACAGGGGGCGGGGCCACAACCTCCTTATCCGCCCTGCTCTGTTCATGAAAGGGGAAGGCGCCCCAACCTCCTGATCAGCCCTGCTCTGTGCCTGATAGGGGGAGCTCCCCAACCTCCCCATCTGCTCTGCTCTGTGCATGACGGGGGGGGGCGCTCCA
>NW_006288116.1:132012-135250 GCF_000327345.1 Myotis davidii | reverse complement strand
GGGGATGGTGCCCCAACCCCCCAATCGGCCCTACCCTGAGCGTGACTGAGGGTGGCATCACAACCTCCTGATCCGCCCTGCTCTGTGCATGACAGGGGGCGGAGCCCCAACTCTCCAATCAGCCTTGCTCTGAGGGCTGCGGGGCAGGCATCTAGGGATTGGGCCTGCCCTCTGCCACTCGGGAGTGGACCTAAGCCAGCAGGTCGTTATCTCCCGAGGGGTCCCAGACTGTGAGAGGGCACAAGTGGGGCTGAGGGATCCGCCGCCCTCCCCCACCCCCGGCAGTGCACAAATTTTTGTCCACCGGGCCTCTAAAAAAAATATATATATATATTCAATTTATACAATTATGAAGGCTGAAAAGTCCCATGATTTGCCATTTGGAAGAAGGAGACCCAGGAAATCTGATGGTGTACTTAATTCAAGTCCCACGGCCTGAGAATCAAGGAAGCCTATGGTGTATATCCCAATTTGAGGGCAGGAGATGAGATGTTCCAACTCAACAATGAGAGGTAGAAAACACACACACACACACACACACACACACACACACGACATATGAATTCATCCTCCCACTATTCTTTGTTCTTTCAAGTCCTCAGTGGATTGAATGATGCCCACCTACTATGGAGAGGGCAATTACTTTACTGAGTCCACCAATCCAAATGCTAATCTCATCTGGAAACAGCTGCTCAGACACACCCAGAAATAATGTTTATTCTGAGCACTCCATAGTCAAGTTGACACCTAAAATTAACCATTATAAGTGTACCCCTTGCCAACTTGGCACTCATATGCATATCCTTAAAACATGCTTTCCCTGGTCAATGCGGCTCATTTCTTTGATTGTTGTGAAATCAGTGAGACAGAGAAATCAAGTATCATCTGAATTCACTTCCATGTTATCAGGGCTAACCAGCAGATCCTGAGCTACGGATGAATAATTACTTTGATACTCGTTTCTGTGTCCGAGAGAGATAATGAACTGCTTGGCTTGAGAAACCAAACAGTTCCATTCACCTGCCTCCTTAGGCTTTTACTGTAGCAATAACTTGAACTAAAATTAACTTCTAGATACTATCAGCAGGGTAAGCATCCTTGAGAAGACACATGCGTCTGCAGTGTCCTTTAAGCAAGGACGTCTAAGGACTAAACATAAAGATTCCAGTAAAACACCCGGGGGCTGAGACTTGTTTGGAAAAGTCAATGCAGTGTTGCCATCTTCAGCAAGGTTCCCCTAGAGGCCCCCAACCTTCAGAGATTCCCCCTTTCAGACTTTCCAACCAAGTCCGGTACTTCCCCACAAATTGTGGAATCTAAAAAACAAAATAAATGAACAAACAAAACAGAAATAAACTCATAGGTACAGAGAACCAATTAATGACTTTCAGATGGGTGAGGTGTTGAAGGGATAGGTAGAAAAAGTGAAGGGATTAAGAAGTGCATATTGGCAGGTACAAAATAGTCATAAGGATGTAAAGTACAACATAGGGAATATAATCTATAATCTCTCTATATAAAGCCCTAATATGCTAATAGACCAAACGGCAGAACAACCAAACAACTGAACAACCAAATAACCAGTCACTATGATGTGCACTGACCACCAGGGGGTATGTCTGGAAATTCAATTACTTGCTTGACATAGCCTCCTGTATCTCCCATCATGTCAGTTGGTGCCTTGATCGATAAACTTTTCCTTACTCCAAACTCTGACATTTTGAGCATTGTTTTGAAGCATTGGGTGCACGAACTTGGGTTTTGTAACACAATCTTTGGTCTGACCTGGATCTAGCGCATAGTCCAGCAGTGGTCACTGCATGAAATAGTCATTCACAGGACTACACCAAACTAAAGAGTTTCAGCAGAGCAAAAGAAACCATCAACAAAATGAAAAGACAACCTATCAAATGGAAGAAAATATTTGCAAATCAATAAATGTGATACAACACATAAACAAATTGACAAAAATCACATGGTCATATCTATAGGCTCAGAAAATACATTTGACAAATCCAACACCCATTTTTGATTAAAAAAATCTCACTGACATATATACTAGAGGCCCAGCACACAAAATTCATGCATGGGAGGGTGTCCCTCAGTTTGGCCTGCACCCTCTCCAATCTGGGACCCCTTGGGGGATGTCCAACTGCTGGTTTAGTTTCAATAATGCAGGATGCCCCACTGCCAGCCTGATCACCCTAACTGCCCTCCTCTGCTGCATGATTGCCCCAACTGCCCTCCCCTGCCGACCTGATCACACCCAACTGCCTTCCCCTGCCAGCCTGATTGCCCCTAACCGCCTCTGCCTCGACTCCCACCACTGTGACTTTGTCCAGGAGGATGTCTGAAAGATGTTCGGAAAATGTCCGGTCTAATTAGCATATTACCCTTTTATTAGTTTAGATTCCCTATGCTGTCTTTACATCCCTGTGACTTATTTATAATTGGACTCTGTAGCTCTGATTCCCCTTCATCTTGTTATGCATCTCCCAAACCTCTTCCCCTTGATTCTCTCTATGAGTTGGTTTCTCTATTATTTTGTTTGTTTATTTGTGTGGTTTTTTATATTCCACATATAAGTGAAATCATATGATATTTATCTTCCTCTATCCAAGTTATTTCACCTCTAGGTCCATTCATGCCACAAATGTCAAGATTTTATCTTCTTTTTTAAATTGAACAATATTCCATTTTATATATGTACCACATCTCCTTTATTCATTCATCTATTGATGGACACATAGGTTGTTTCCATAGTATGGTTATTTTATATAATGCTGTAATAAACATAGGGGTGTATATATCGCTTTTAAAATCAGTGTCTTGGTTTTTTGGATAAATATCCATAAGTGAAATTGCTGGGCTGTATGGTAGCTCTATTTTTTATTTTTTGCAGCCACACTGTTTTTCACAGTGGCTGCACCAGTTTACATTCCTACTAACAGTACATGAAGATTTCCTTTTCTCCACATCTTTCCAACACTTATTATTTAGTAGAGGCCCGGTGGACAAAATTCATGCACGGGGGTCCCCTCAGCCCAGCCTGCACCATCTCCAATCTGGGACCCCTTGGGGGATGTCCAACTGCTGGTTTAGGCCTGCCCCCTCTCCAATCCGGGACCCTTTGTCAGTAGGACATCCCTCTCAGAATCTGGGAATGCTGGCTCCTAATCTCTCACCTGCTTGCCTTCCTGGTCGCCCCTAATTGCCCCCCACTGTTGGACTGCCACCA
>NW_006288116.1:120613-131974 GCF_000327345.1 Myotis davidii | reverse complement strand
GCCATTCTGACAGGTATGAAGTGACATCTCATTGTGGTTTTGATTTGCATTCCCCTAATGATTAGTGATATTGAGCATATTTCATGTGTCTATTGGCTGTCCCTATGTCTTCTTTGGAGAAATGTCCATCTAGATCCTCAGCCCATTTTTTAATAAGGGGTGTGTGTGTGTGTGTGTGTGTGTGTGTGTGTGTGAGTGTGTGTGTGTTTGATGTTGATTTGTATGAGCTGTATGAGTTCTTTATATGTTTTTAATATTAAACTTTTATTAGATATATTATTTGCAAATATCTTCTATTCAGTAGGTTGCATTTCATTTTGTTGATTGTTTCCGTTACTGTGCAAAAGATTTTTAATTTGATGTAGTTCCATTTGTTTATTTTTGCTATTGTTGCTTTTGCCTGAGGAAACATATCAAAAAAAAAATACATGGCTAAGACTGATATCAAAGAGTTTACTGCTCATATTTTTTTCCTATAAGTTTTATGGTTTCATTTGCTACATATAAGTCTTGAATCCATTTTGAATTTATTTTTGTATATGGTGTAAAAATCTCATCTATTTTTTTGCATGTATCTGTTCAGTTTTCTCAATACCACTTACTGAAGAGACTTTTCTTTCAATTCTTTAAAATTGTCAAGCATTTGGCTTATCTATTTAAGTAAGTTAATTTTTCATCAACATTATATAGCAATGTATTCAAACTCGATTTTATCAGAGAAAATTCTATCAACATCTTTAGTGCAAAATACAAGCATGGTCGCTTTCTTAAAAAGGAAAAAATGTATATTTACATAGTTCAGACATACTTAGAGTTATTAACTGTAAAATTATGGATTCTCACAGCCCTGAGGACAGTTTGAAATAGAAAAGAAAATTGAAACTCTTTTTCACTAACATTATGCAATTTCTGAGAAATCAGGTCAAATACACCCAGTAGGCAAAACTCAGGACATGAACTGCCCAGTCAGTGAGCTTGCCTCCTGGTCTTTCAGTTTCCTTTAGTGAAGTTGGGAAACCAACTTCTAATCCTCTGCTGTCTCTGTGTGTGAGGGGGAGGGGACTGTAAAGAAAACTAAAATCCCCAGGATTTCTTCAGGAAGAAGTTTACCAGAAACCAGCACAGCCAAACTGAGAGACAGAGTTAGGACTCACCACAATCTCGTGAAGCAGCTTTGTTACCAGCTCTAAAAGATACCTGCTGTTGATTTTATAGTCAAGGTAAGATTGGGTTCAGGGTGGTAAAAGGGAGGTTTTAAAAACATTTTATCCAGGACAGGTGTGGGATATCAGACTTAATTAAAAACAAAACTGAGGTGCCGTCAGACAGGAAGCAGCATTCATTAAGTGCCAGCTACATTTGCTTACTGCTGAGCTACACAGAAGCATGTGTAGAGACTAACCGGAGTTTGAAATGTCTTAACACTGTTTTTCTTCCTTTGCCAATTTATGACTTATGGGGATCATAATTGCCACTTCAGTTATCTTAATCTTTGATAAACCCTGATTAAGTTAGTTCAAACGTCATCCTGAAAATTTCAACAGCTGTAACTATTATTTTTGTGAGAAAGAGCAATGAATGATATGCAATGTAAATAGCTGGCTTACATCGTTAAGGCCAAAAAAAGTTAAAAGCTAAAATGAATAATAAAGAGCTTTCATGAAAACAACTATATATTTTTAGTCATAGTCTTGTACATTGTTTGAAGGTAGATTTCTTCCTTTAGAAATAGCATGAATCAATTAGTTTTGATTTCTTGGCACCCACTCTTTACTTAAGGCCCTTTATGTTTGATTGTTTCTACTAGTCTAATGCCTCTGTTATTACTATCACTTGCTTCAACAGTTGGCCCAACTTGACCCTCATTACAGCCTGGTAATTTTGTTTACTCCTCAGAACTCTCTCCTCCTTTGAATTTCTTATCACAAGCTCCATGCATCTCTTTCTTGTTCAGTTCCCATTTGTCTCCTTGATAAGAGCCTCTTTCTCTTCCTCCAAATTCAAACCAAGGAACAACACAAATCAAAGTGAAAGCAAACGATTTTAAAAATAACACAACTAGAATTTTATGGCTGAAGATAGCAATATTTTCTTCTAGAAACCCCATCACTAGCACTTCTGAGCCTTCAAAAAAGATTTCTTGGCATTTTCCTTCTTTACAGATTTCTTTTTATGTTCCTACAGATCTGGCTCTGTATCTCTCTCTCTCTCTCTCTCTCTCTCTCTCTCTCTCTCTCTCTCTCTCTCTCAAGCTAGCAGTACTGTTGTATCGCAAATCAGCGAGCTGGACAAGATGCTTAATGAGCCAATTAGGAGTTGTCTTTATTGTGCGCGGGTTCAGAGCAGATTACCTCTGTCAAATTCTGAACACCACATACAGGAAGTCTCCCATATTTATACTCTTCCAGCCTCTTTGTTTGCAGATATTACAAAGGGCTCTGTGTGAGTTATTGTTATAGACAGTTGTAACATTGAATACATTATGAGTTTGCACTTGGCATAAGAATATGGGAATTATCTATTACATTGGATGGCTAGCTTGCAAGGTCAGATAGTTGAGTTTATCTTTTTTTATTATTTGAACTAAAAACAAAGTCATTTTATAGAATAACAGACTGTCTTAAAGTGACAGAGTTTATAATGACAGAGTTTGCAGGACTAGGGACTGTCTAACAAAAGCAGAGAGTTTCAAACAGTAGTTTCATACAGGACAGCAGTTTCTATGCTTCAGTACTCCTGATATAAATAGACATTAATTAACTTATTTACTTCTATTATTTTGAAAACAGACTTAGAGTGTTGAGTGAAATGAGATATCATTCAGATATCCAGTTGCAAGGCTAGGATTGGAAATCAGGTGTGACTTACTTTAAAGCCAAAATAAGTGTGTGTGTGTGTGTGTGTGTGCATATGTGTGTGAAACGTATTCTTACATTGTTTTCATTGATGAAAGTTAATGGGCCTCTAACAGTGGTAGGGAGAATGCATCACAGGCTAAGTTATAAAAGGCAGAGCAATAGGTAAGTATAGGACTTGAACACATTTAATTTGTAAAGATTTTGGAAACTGGGCTTTCCTAAAAGTGTTAAAAATGTTAACCAGATAACAATTGGGAACAATCTATAAAACACTTTTATTAATATAGATATACAGATCTAATGTTATTCATTGGGAGGTCTGAGAATTCAGACAAATTAGTTCTCTCTCCCATTAGTGACCACATCCTGAAATGCAGTATCTTGTCAGCCCCCATTATCCGCAAATAGATTTAGATTGTGTACCTTCTGCTTTCCTAGCTAATTGTTGTAGATCATCACTGCCAGTCCCCCTATTTTTCTAATCTAAAAATATTATGACCCCTGCTATATACAAATCACACAAACAGAACTCCACAAGATAATTTTCTAATATTGCATGGGAAGTGAACTAGAAAGGAATGAAACTT
This sequence comes from Myotis davidii, assembly GCF_000327345.1. Taxonomy (NCBI): domain Eukaryota; kingdom Metazoa; phylum Chordata; class Mammalia; order Chiroptera; family Vespertilionidae; genus Myotis; species Myotis davidii. Next base: position 128,529 of record NW_006288116.1, on the reverse strand, counting down.
GGCATTTGAATCTGTAAAATCACATGGAACCCGCTCTTTCTGGACCTGGCTTGAACTAGGCCTTTTCTGATTCCCTGGTGCTATGTTATTTGCAATTATCTGCTCCCAAGCAGGTCTGTTTTTATCTATCCATACCTGGATGATCTCCAGGGCACTGGCTATAAGGAAGTGGGGAGAAGGTATATTTATAATTTTTCAAAAGCAGTTTTCATAGTCAACTAATAAGGAAATCCAGATGTGCTCATTATAAGATTTCAGTGAAAGAAAAAGTCAAGCAGATGGTGGATTTTTAGCTTCTGTAATAAATAATCTAATTTAATAAAAGAGAAACATGCAAACTGACCGCACCTCCTCTATGCCCAAGCCACGCCCACCAGCCAATCAGAGCGACTATATGCAAATTAACCCAACCAAGATGGTGGCCGGCAGCCACGAAGCTGGAGCAAGCAGGAGGCTTGGTTGCCCCCATGATGGAGGAAGCCAAGCTTCCTGCCTGCCCTGGCTGGCTGCGGCCTCTGCTCAAGGCAACAAAGTTTCCATTATAGAAGATAAATAAATCTAAGATACCTGCTTCCAGCCAGCCTCCACTGGGAGCTTGGGTTGCTTGGGGCCGTGGCCAACCTGCAAACAGCCATCAGCCCCTCACCTAGGCTGGCCAGGCACCCCAGTGGTGACCCCCACTCTGAAGGAGTTGTGGCCAACCTGTAAACAGCCATTAGCACCTCACCCAGGCTGGCCAGGCACCCCAGGGGGACCCCCACCCTGATCCGGGACACCTTTCAGGGCAAACCAGCCAGTCCCCATCCATGCACCAGGCCTCTATCCTATATAATAAAAGGGTAATATGCAAATTGACCCTAACGGCAGAATGACTGAGAATGACTGGTCACTAGGACACACACTGACCACCAGGGGACAGACGCTCAATGCAGGAGCTGCCCTCTGGTGGTCAGTGTGCTCCCACAGGGTGAGTTCTGCTCAGCCACAAGCGAGGCTGACAGCTGCCAGTACAGCGGTGATGGTGGGAGCCTCTCCCACCTCCTTAGCAGCATTAAGGATGTCCAACTGCAGCTTAGGCCTGCTCCCCACTGGCAAGTGGACATCTACCGAGGGATCCCGGGCTTCCAGAGGGATGTCTGACTGCCAGCTTAGGCCCAATTCCCTGGGGAGTGGGCCTAAGCCAGCAGGTGGTCATCCCCTGAGGGGTCCCAGACTGCGAGAGGGCACAGGCTGGGCTGAGGGACCCCCCCCCCGCCGAGTGCACTAATTTTTGTGCACCAGGCCTCTAGTCTATACTTATAATGGAATAATATGCAAATTGGTCAGGACGCCGACACGTAACAACTGATAAGCAGGCTGTGTCCCCACCCCTGTGCCAGCCCAGAGAGATGAGACTAGTATCTCCGACCACAGCAATGGGCCCTAGTCTGTGAGGCTCGCATCCATGTCCCTGCCCCAGCCTGGGCACATGAGGCTCACATCCCCAACCCCACCATAAGGCCGTGGGATGCGAGACTCATGTCCTCAACCCTGGCAATGAGCCCAGGGATGTGAGTCTCGCATCTCTGCCTCTCTGCGCAGGCCCGGAAACATGAGGCTTGCGTTCCTACCCTCTCTAATTAATTCCCTTTTAATGTTTACAAATTTCATGCACTGGACCACTAGTCACTTATAAAATGAAAGAAAATTGTCCTTTATGATAAGGCAAAGCAGAAGAGAAAGTTTTGCTTAAATCTCAGCTAGCTTAAACATGTTTTATCAGGTTGTAGGAATTGATGCCCCCAAATAAATGATTAAGTATTATTTTTAAAAGTCTTGTCATCCATAGCTGGTTTGGCTCAATGGATAGGTCCCAGGTTTGATTCTAGTCAAGGGCACATGCCCGGGTTGCAGGCTCGATCCCCAGTAATGCGCGTGTAGGAGGCAGCTGATCAATGATTGTCTCTCATCATTGATGTTTCTATCTCTCTCTCCTTCTCCCTTCCTCTCTGAAATCAATAAAAATATATTTAAAAGAAAAATTTTTTCAGTTGAGCATTGACTTATGAACCAGGAGAGCATGGTTTGATTCCCGGTCAGGGTACATGACTGAGTTTCGGGCTCAATACCCAGAGGGTGTGCAGGAGGAAGCCAATCATTGATTCTCTCATCATTGACATTTTGCTCTCTTTCTCCCTCTCCCTTCCTCTCTGAAATAAATAGAAATATATTTTTTAAAAAAGTATTTTCACTCATTTTCTCATTCATAAAATGATCATACCTTAAATGTTTTGATTGAAAAAGGCACACCAATAGCTATATAAAAATTATTTTAAACAACTATGATTTGTTCAAGAATGCTATGTAATGACCTGCCAGGATTTATAATACACTTTGTCTAGATATACCTCTACATTACAGAATAGCAAGTTTAGATGGGGTAAAGGCAAGAAGTATAATATAATAAATAGTGCTCATAAAGATTCCATTTGGGGATTCAGGGAGGTAAAAACTAAGAAATGTAAGCAAGCCAAAAACCAGCGGAGGAGAGTCAGATTCAAACTAGCAATAGATGAGATTCAGGGAACGGTTTTCCATGAGCCCATAAATATTTAAGAAGCAGTGGAGTACCCTATAGTAGACCTCTGGTGGACTTAGGATTTATTTTCCTATGACCTGTTTTGCTATTAAAAATAATAATAATAATCCTATATAATGAAAGGGTAATATGCAAATTGACCCTAACAGCAGAACAACTGGGACTGACTGGTCACTATGACACACACTGACCACCAGGGGGCAGACGCTCAATGCAGGAGTTGCCTTCTGGTGGTCAGTGCGCTCCCACACAGGAAGCTCTGCTCAGCCACAAGCCAGGCTGATGGCTGCCAGGACAGCGGTGGTGGTGGGAACCTCTCCTGCCTCCTCAGCAGTGCTAAGGATGTCCAACTGCAGCTTAGGCCTGCTCCCCACTGGCAAGTGGACATCTACCAAGGGCTCCCAGGCTGCCAGATGGATCTCTGACTGCCAGCTTATACCTGCTCCCCCAGGGAGTGGGCCTAAGCCAGCAGTTGGACAGCTCCTGAGGGGTCCCAGACAGATAGAGGGCACAGGCTGGGCTGAGGGACCCCCCTGAGTGCACAAATTTTTGTGCACCAGGCCTCTAGTAATAATAATAATAATCTACACTAATAAAAGAGAAAGATGCAAATTGACTGTACCTTCACGACACCCACCAGCCAATCTGGAGTGAGTATGCAAATTAACCCAACAAAGATGGCAGGTTAATTTGTATTCATAGGCACCAAGTGGCCAGGGGCAGGGTGGGGCGGGACACAGGCGTTCCACACCACCCAGCCGCTCCAGGCCTCTGGGCAGTGTGGGAAGGCGGAAAGTTGGCTCCGGGCCAGAGCGAAGGCAGTGCCTGCAGCCAGGGGAAGGAAGGCCCATTCTTGCACAAATTTTCATGCATCGGGCCTCTAGTAATAATAATAATTTCTTTAGAAACTTAGGCCATGCTGGGGAATAGAATGTCCCCAGGTTTAGGAAGCAAAATGACTTTCTCTGCTTAGAGACTGGAAGTTCTAATCCACCCCATCTATTCCCTTGCAGACAAGGTCACACCCTGGACATGGCCTCAGAGATCCACATGCCAGAACCAGTGTGCCTCATTGAGAACATCGAAGGGAAACTGGTAGTTAATCAGAAAGCTTTGGAGATCCTTTCTGCCTTCACCCAGCCCCTTGTCGTGGTGGCTATTGTGGGCCTCTACCGCACTGGCAAATCCTACCTGATGAACAAACTGGCTGGGAAGAATGATGGTGAGTGACACCAGCTAAGCTCTGCCGGGTCTTTTTTTTCACCCACACTCCCAGCATGTGCACAGAATATGAGGAGAGAAAGTTAGAGATGGACAGGAATATTGAAAAGGTAATGTCTGGGCCATAGCTGGCTAATTATCTTCTTGAAGGTAAAGGACAGAGGTCTGTTTCTGAAATATCACCTCTTTTTCTTTTTACTTAATAGCTCTTTGTAAAAAGAAAAATGTTTTCTAATCATAAAGAGGAAGACATCAATAAAAGAACATATATAAAATTATAAACTATTAAAATTTTAGTAGCATAATATTCTTGTTTTAAAAAATCATCAAGTTTTCAACCTGTGGTACCTGATACTCTTATTTTCCCATCTCTCTATTGCAGTTCAGATCAATAATGGTTATTCTTTGCTCCATCTCCACATCTTGCTCTCCTTAAGCCCTAGCTCATTTGTCAAGAACATCTCTAATTTCCAGATCCCTCATCTATTACAACCTCTCTACTCCACTGCAGGCTTCTCTGTTGGATCCACGGTGCAGTCTCACACCAAGGGGATCTGGATGTGGTGTGTGCCTCATCCAGAGGAGCCAAACCACACCCTGGTTCTGCTGGACACCGAGGGACTGGGAGATGTAGAGAAGGTGAGGAACAAGGATTCCTTTTTGATCAGCCTTCTCATCTCTGAACATTCTTTACAGAATTTTTTTTTTTTGGTACTTCCACTTGAACAGAGTATATCTTTATTTCCTTTTCTATATTTAATAGTCAATGTTTGGAAACCTGAAGTGAGAAAAATATTTCTAAGCCAAAGTCATGATGGAGAGACTCCATTAATGTGGGGCTAAGGCCATTAACCAAAATGCAGAAAGATGGTGCAAATAAAATCACTCTCCCAAGTCTGATCCTGCAGAGAATAGTGATTAGTACTCAGCTCTGGCTCAGAGTTCAAATTGGGACTTTGGACCTGTGGCTCTCTGTCTCTGACAAGAGTAAATGTCTTTATTTTTTCAGGTTTCCACTCCTATTTGTTTCTTTTTTTAAATTTCTTTATTGATTAAGGTATTACATATGTGTCCTCATCCCCCTGTTACCCCCCAAGTCCCCACTCTCATGCCCTCACCCCCCTGTTGTCTGTATCCATTGGTTAGGCTTATATGCATGCATACAAGTCCTTTGGTTGATCTTTCCCCCTTACCCCCACCCTCCCCTACCTTCCCTCTGAGGTTTGGCGGTCTGATCGATGCTTCTCTGTCTCTGGATCTGTTTTTGTTCATCAGTTTATGTTGTTCCTTATATTCCATAAGTGAGTGAGATCATGTGATATTTATCTTTCTCTGACTGGCTTATTTTGCTTATCAAAATGCTCTCCAGTTCCATCCATGCTGTTGCAAATGATAAGAATTCCTTCTTTTTCACCTCAGCGTAGTATTCCATTATGTAGATGTACCACAGGTTTTTAATCCACTCATTTGCTGATGGGCACTTAGACTGTTTCCAAATCTTTAAATCTTTGATTTTCCTTTGGTCTTACCCACCTTATCATTTGAACATACACGAGCATTTCCCACTCTTTGCTGGTAAGTGTTTATTTAACAACCAGCCTCCTGGGGTAGGGAAGTTAAAAAAGCCTTGACTTGTAGTACTTGCCAATAATCTAAATGCGCCCCTCCCCACCCCTGGCCCCCTCATAGCTGAGTCCAAGTTCCCAAAGTGAAGTCAGGAAACCCAGGGTTTGGAATTTCACAGTCAGCTCCTGTGGGCTGGTGTAAGCTGACTCCAGCACACAACTGGATCTTTCCCTTGAACTTCCCTGTTGTTTAGTTCTTGTTTTGCTTTTGATTTTGATTTACTACGAATTCGTATGGTCAATCTCAATTTGTGCTTTAGTTTCCTCATTGGTAACATGGAGATAGTTATAAATTTATCCTACAGCGTTGTTTTGAGTACTAGATAAGATAATGTAGTCTACCTTGTGTATAATAAGTGCTCAGACCACACTATCCCAGGCAGAATGCTTGATTTCAACATCAGTTTGGAAGCTTGCCAGAGGGTGTCTGCGGAAGGGCCATGCAGCAGAACTCCAGACCCACAGAGGGGTCTGAGCAGATCACCCAGCAGTCAATCTGAGGGTCGGATTATTTTCTGAAAGAACTTTCAGAAGAGAGCAGGTTGGGGGCCAGACAGTGTGCCCTAGGAAAGAGGCGCCACCCTCCCCACCTTCCACAAAAAGGAGGCGACCCTTCCCCCACTTTTGGAAGGGCTCTGCGCTGGAAATCTGCCCCGGGGTCTGGACATCTGGCCTGGTGGAAGCCTAGGCAGATTCCCCTCCTTGTGAGAGCCAGCCTTGCTGAAAGGTTAGAGAGCCAAGAGAGGGCTGGGGTTTGTTGTTGTTTGTTTGTTTTTATCCCCTCCTGCTTGAGGTGGCCATAAGGGGGTGCTAGTGACCCAGGCAGAGCTGAGGCATTAGGAGGAGAAGAGTGCTGCCTTATCCCTTCTGTACGCTAAGAGCATGGCGCCCGAAGGCCAGTCTGTTTAAATAATCCGAACCAGGACCACTCCCCACAGAGTCCAGTTCCCTGGAGGAAGGGAGAGCAGTCCTGGAGCTGCCTCAGCCCCTGGGTTAGGGAGGCCCTGTCCACTGATTACTTGGGGGATCTGCCCTGCAGGGCTTCAGTCAGGTTGCCCAGGGCCAGACAGGGACAGTAGAGTGACTCACCAGAGAACTGCCATGAAGGCCAGAGGCCACACACCAAATGGCCAGATTCAACAGCATTGCAGCAAAATCCAGCAAACTCCGCAAACACCAAATGCAAAAGTTTTTTTGTTTTGGTGGGCTTTGGTTTTTTTTCTCTTTTTTCTCTCTTTTTTTCATATTCTCTCATTGCTATATTTCATTTGAGTCTATTTTGTCTCTTTCTCTTTACTTTTATAAAATTTTTAATTAAAATTTTTTTCTTTCTCTTTTCTCTCCCTAGTTTTCTTTTCCTATTATATATTTTATTTTATTAATTATTATTACTTTTTAGGTTATTATTATTTTATTTCTTTTTTTTACCTTTTATTTTTCATAGTTATCCTATTTCTGGTCTCTTCCTTCTTTGCTTTCATATTCTCTTTTTTTTTTCTCTCTCTCTTTTAATTCTTTTGGTCTTGTGTCTTCTAGTATTCTTTCATGCAGGGGTGTTTTTTGTTTGTTTTTTGAGTCTTTTTGATATGGTTGTTTTTATAGTTGTGGTTGTTTTTAAAAAATATGAAAATATGTTGTTTTGGGTTTGGTCTGTTTTTGCCTTGTTTTGTTCTGTCAGCACCTTTTTAACAGTTGGCACGCTTGGTCAGGGTTGAGACTCAGTGTCAATAAACCTGAGGGCTGAGCCCACCTACAAATGGGACAACAGCAATCAAGACCCAAATTCAACAGAAGAGCCCACATAACCCATACCACTGTCATTCTTAGAGCACCTAGCTCAGAAGATCAAGGAAACTGCATGACTGAGGCCCACAGGACACCTACTACATAAGGCCACCATCCAAGACTCGGAGTCATAGTATACCTACCTAAAAGAGCAATCTTGAGAAAGAAGAACAAAGTTGGAGGGATCACAATACTGGATATCAAACTATACTACAAAGCCACTGTAATCAAAACAGTCTGGTACTGGTACAAGGACAGACAAATAGATCAATAGAACAGAACAGAGAGCCCAGAAATAAACATGCACCATTATGGTCAATTAAGTTGTTTTTTCTTTTTAATCCTCATCTGAGGATATCTTTTTCCATTGCTTTTCAGAGACAGTGGAAGGGAGGCAGGAGAGGCAGAGAGAGAGAGACAGGGACAGATAAACATTGATGTGAAAGTAACACATCCACTGGTTGCCTACCACACGAGCTCGAGCGGGGGTAGGGAGCAAACCCACAACCAAGGTATGTGCCCTTAACTGGGAATCGAACCTGAGACCCTTCAGTCCTGGGGCCAATGCTTTAATCACTGAGCACACCGTCCAGGGCTGGTCAATTAATTTTTGAAAGGAGGCAAGAACATGCAATGGAGTAAAGACAGTATCTTCAATAAATGGTGTTGGGAAAATTGGACAGATACGTGAAAAAATATGAAACTAG
>NW_006288116.1:119977-120289 GCF_000327345.1 Myotis davidii | reverse complement strand
CGCATGTCATAGGTTCACCATCACTGTTCTAGGGCAAGAGAAACAAAAGAAAAAATAAAACAAATGGGACATCAAACTATAAAGTTTCTGCACTGCAAAAGAAGCCATCACCTAAATCTGTGGCTCTCAACCTTCTGGCCCTTTAAATACAGTTCCTCATGTTGTGACCCAACCACAAAATTATTTTCATTGCTACTTCATAACTGTAATGTTGCTACTGTTATGAATCATAATGTAAATATCTGATATGCAGGATGGTCTTAGGCAACCCCTGTGAAAGGGTCATTTGACCGCCAAAGGGGCGAGACCCAC
>NW_006288116.1:119348-119736 GCF_000327345.1 Myotis davidii | reverse complement strand
CTCCTCACACCTGCCAGAATGGCTACCATCAACAAATCAATAAACAACAAGTGCTGGCAACGATGCAGAGAAAAGGGAACCCAGTGTACTTGTGGTGGGAATGCAGACTAGTGCAGCCACAATGAAAAACAGTACAGAGTCTCCTCTAAAAATTAAAAGTGGAACTGCCATTTGACCCACTTCTGGGAATATATTCTAAGAATCCCAAAACACCAATCAGAAAGAATATATGCACTTCTATATACATAGCTGCATTATCCTAATGCTAGAGGCCCGGTGCACAAAATCCGTGCACTGGGGGGGGGGGGCGCCACCCCCCCAAGCCCAGCCTGCCCCCTCTCACATACTGGGAGCCCTCAGGCGTTGACCCATATCACCCTCCAATCGC
>NW_006288116.1:110350-118965 GCF_000327345.1 Myotis davidii | reverse complement strand
CTTTTATTTCAGTTGGGTCAAGTTTCTAAACTTTCTAAATCACGGTTTTCTGGCTAATGAAAAGAAAACAGAATTCTACTGAGTTTCTTATCTACCTACTCCAGGACTTCTGTGAGGATCGAATGAGGTGAGGGATGGGAAAATGCTTTACAGACATTTGGTTAAAGTGTAAAATGTTTCCACGTGGCTATAAAGCAAGTCACGTTCCTGGGCTGAAGAAATTCCAAGGAATCTAGTCACTAGGGAGAGAAAGCTGGGCATTGCTACGTGACATCATTACCCAACACCCACAGTGACTGTTTCCAGGATGGGCTGGGCTGTGGGCCACATTTCACGCCATAGGGTCTGCATGGCTGTGATTTGGTGGGCTCTTGCTCCGGGGTGGTGGCAGGGCCTGTGTCCCACTTGGTGGAAGCTGAGTGTTGCTTTGTGGGTGCCAGATCTGCAATGCCATTTATTTTTAAATGGCCAATGTGCATCATGGCAGCTCCTGCGTTGAGCGTCTGCCCCATGGTGGTCAGTACATGTCATCGTGACCAGTTGGATGGTCAGATACTTAGCATAACAGCTTTTTATATAGAGAGATATGCATAGTCCAAGGACACAGACAATAGTGTGGTTAAGGCCTGGGGTGGGGTAGGGTCTGGGTGCAGGGGGGAAGTGGGATAAAAATAAGGGACATATGTAATATTGCCAACAATAAAAAATAAACTTTAAGAAAAAAACATCTAATGAGCTGGGATCCAGAAAGACAAGTCATCCCAAACCTGAGGAAAATGCCATACAGTACATAAAATTCATGTACACTGAAATTTCATAGAGCTTAATGAATGTTTTATAATTGATTAATATTTATTAAAAAACTCCAGTTTAATCAAAATAAACTTTCATTTTTATGGTAAGTAGTCTTTTCCTATAAATTAACTTATATAACTTATTTGGAAAAAACTATACTATATTGGCCATTACGTAAATATGATAACATAATTAATACTACTTGTTGTACAAACCTCCAGATTTCAGTGGCCTTTTTTTTGACAATTAAATGCCTTTATTGCAAGGCTGCATATATTTTTAAATTAAAAAAAAACAGTTAAGAAGATAATAAAATATTAATGTTGACTTAGATTACCATATCTAATGATGACAAAAGTCTGAGAAATGTAGGTTGATGGAGACAATTTGAGTCAAAGATACAACACTTTATAGCATTTCTTTCACTGCTGCTAAGAGAGAATCGAAACATTCTGTGACTGTAGAGAAGTCCGCATTCCTTGGTGAGTGCAGCAAGTCTTGTGTTCTTTACATGTGGAGGAATTGTCCTGCAGGAGCTGACCACTGTGTACAGCTTGTGGAGTGTAGAGAGCGCCTGAGAAGGCACATGGGCATTTCTTTAGTTATTGTCAGCTGAATCCAGTGGCATTGGCAAAGCCACGTCCTGGAAACACACTTTGCCAAAAGGCAGGAGTGTTGTCAGCTTGACCTCCAGCCCAGGTGCCAGGGAGTAGGTTTTGTTATTTAAATCCAGCCAAGCACCAGGAATGAATACGACTCCAGCCTACCCAAGAATGCACTTAATCGCCTATGTCTTGACTTTTAGTGAAACTTCCTGTTTTTTGCTGTATAAAATAAACACACTGTATTGGTTCTGGGTCCTTGTCCCTGTCTCTCCATCAGAGGACAGTGTTCCCACCCAGCCCCAGCTTTTTCTTTCCATCTCTGCGACTGTCTCTTTCTTTCATTTTCTCAATTCTGAGCCGCCCCTACTCAGGAACCTGACCACTCTCTAGCCGCGCTGGACATGGAGAAGAGAGAAATATTCACAGTAGAGGAGGAGGAGTTCAGCCTAGGGATGCATCCACTAGTCTCAGGGATCCTCAGGTGGAAGTGGAGGCAGGCAGCTGGAGAGGCCCAAGTGTAGAGGAGGGAACAGTGCTGCTTTAGGACCCAGGTCCACCTCTGAGAGGGGACCATCAGGGCGTGGCTCCTGGCATCCTGGCAGGTTTGGAACAGCAGCTTGTGAAGTGGAGATTTTCACGGCCTCTTCCAGGTACCTGAGGGTCTTTAGCATCTCCACCATCTCCTCCTCTTGTCTGGAGCATTTAGATCTCTCTCCCTTCAGTTCGTGAACCAGGGATGTAATTTCCTGCTTTAGCGCCCAGTAGGTCATGGTCGCCTTTCTGCAAGCATGGGCAAGGCTGGGTATATTTAATGACTCTTTCTCATGTCTGGCATTGTCTAAGGATGACTCTATCCCCCTGCACTACTCTTTAGCCGTGCTCAACTTAATGAGTTGGCATTTCTCCTCCATCTGTCCAGCCAGTGCCTTTGCCAGGTGCACTTCATGTCTTACATAGGTGGACTCTGAACAGATGGAACAAATCTGACTATAAATGTGAGATCCACAAGAAGCCTTTGACAGATGGACACACAAATATCTCCGATTGGAGGGAATAGACAGGGAGGCGTGGACTCTGGCCAGCAGCCCCACAGCCTCTTCGCCCAATAATGGACCCTGAACCCAGCTCTATAGAGGACCACAGCACCTCCATAGACCATCAATACAGGACAGCTGTATTGAGCCTCCAGCCACAACAGAATCCATGACACCCCAACATTCCACCTGGAACCAGCCAGCAAGGGTGACCCTCATTGGTCATCAGTGATATGCTTGGATAGGGGAAGATTTGTAAAAACATATGCCAAATGTCCAGTGACATGCAGTAGTCATCACCATGTATGTTTTTGTGTCAATATAAATTAAAATATAGTGAAAATAGCAACAAAAATGATCAATGCTAATGACAGAACTATTCAAAGTGATATGTTTTTCACAATCACTTTTGTTTGTTCATTTAACATTGTAAATCAGGGGCTTATTTTTAATGATTGCTCATCTGGGAATGCCATGAGACATGATTTAAATTTGTTTTGACTTCTAGGGTGACCAGAACAATGATACTCAGATCTTTGCACTGGCAATACTATTGAGTAGTACCTTTGTTTACAACACCATGAACAAAATTGACCAGAGGGCTATCGATCTATTGCAGTATCCTTTTATGATCCAGGATGGCACCAAAGCCAGAGAAAACTCTTCTATCCACCAGCTGTGTTTATGAACCTTTTGAATCAAACACAAAAATAAAAATGTGATAAACATTAAAAGTACAAGAAAAACAGCCCTTATACTTACTGAGGTTATGAAGAATTGGTTACAACCAAAAGAGAACATAATGGTATATGGATGTAAGGAATGCAATATGGCCTTAGATTCAGTCCTATTTCCAACCAGTTTTCCTTAATTATATCTCAGTTATGTAATAGAACTGTCAAATCAGCTCAGGACAGTTTCTCCACCTGATCTTGATAGGGTTGAAGATGCAGCGGATGCTGTGAGCTTCTGTCCAGACTTAGTGTGGACTCTGAGAGATTTCTACCTTTCCCTGGAAGCAGACGGGAAACACATCACAGCAGATGACTACCTGGAAAACTCATTGAAGCTGAAAAAAGGTAACAGGGACTTTAATTTCAGAAAGAGAGAGAGAAGAATATCTCTATGTGTAAATGGTTACATTTATAGTTTCCTATATTTAATCATTTGGTTAAACTGCCAAGTAAATAATGAGCACTACTAATTTAAAGTGAACTATTAGATTCAATATGAGATTGAATTACTGAATGTTCTTGGAGCAAATTACTTTTCTTTCTTCCTTTCTCTGATGGGTTACCTTTTAACTTTTTGCTTAGAGTTTATAGAGATGTGTTGAAATAGATAACATCAGGTTAAAGGCAAATTTATTCATGGGAAATACATTAAAATGAATGCTAGTTCTATACTAAATAAAGCCCATTTTTTTTCTTCCCCAGACACTGATGAAAATCATAAAAATTTCAATTTGCCCCGTCATTGCATACAGACATTCTTTGCAAGAAAGAAATGCTTTGTCTTTGACTCGCCCACTCACCGGAAGAAGCTTGCCCATCTTCCGACACTGCCTAACGATGAACTGGATCCTGACTTTGTGCAACAAGTGGCAGATTTCTGTTCCTACATCTTTCACCATTCCAAGGCAAAAACTCTTTCAGGAGGCATCAAGGTCAATGGACCTCGTGAGTATCTTCCTTAGTATTTTCCTTCAACTCAACATAAAGAATGGGGCACTGTCAAAAGTTTCTCCTTTCACTGTCTATGTTGAAAATCCTTCATTAGTTATGACCAAGAAAATTATATACATCACATTTTTAAGTTCCAGTGGGTACCAAAAACATTCCTACTGATTTTTTTTAAATACATTTTATTGATTTTTTTACAGAGAGGAAGGGAGAGATAGAGAGCCAGAAACATTGATGAGAGAGAAACATCAATCAGCTGCCTCCTGCACATCTCCCACTGGGGATGTGCCCACAACCCAGGTACATGCCCTTGACCGGAATCAAACCTGGGACCCTTGAGTCCCCAGGCCAATGCTCTATCCACTGAACCAAACTGGGTTCGGCCCTACTGATTTTTTAAGTAATGCCTCTAATCTAGGATATAATAGCAATATCATCTGAAGAAAAGATCAAGTTAAAGAATTCTATTCATAAGTGGTCCATTGGACTAACCACATGAGTTGGCAACATTTATTCCATGAATATAATGGATACTTATTATGTGTCACAGCCTTAGATAAGCACAAGATAACATATAGGTTCTCTGTTAAAATGGAAGGTACTTGATATAAACATTAAATAAACAGAGGCTCAAGTTGTCTAGAGCTTTAAAGGAAATCTAAGAAAGCATCTTGGACCAGATTTTTTTCTCTGAAGACACTATGCCTCAGAACTCTATGAATGATTGCTATACTCTTGAGCAATGACTTTCAACCAGTGTGACTCAATAATTCTTAAAACATGCAATACCCGACTATTTAGTCAGCGGCACTGACTTCTTTTCCTTTAGAATGTCAAATAAAAATATGATAACAGTCAACACAATAGCCAACCGGTATGAATGAATCTAAATTATACCTATTTTTTTTTTGTCAGATCAGGGAAAAAAAAATCCACATATTTTGGTGTGGAGCAGAATTTTGGTAATAGTTTATGTGTGCCATGAGATGGAAAAGGTTGAAAATTGATGTTCTAGAAGAATGGTGAATGCAATCAAAAGTATGCAAGGGACAACGAAGACAAATAGGAAAGTTCTAACAAAGAGTAAAGGCGAGCCAGTCTAATTTGCTCACTTTGTGTTTTTTCAGCTAATACTCTTACCAGCTTTCCATACTGAAGTGGAAGAGAAAAGGGAAGTCTGAAGGAAAAGGAAACCTGAGGAAGCGAGAAAGAAAGGAAAGAATAAAGAGTCCAGAAAGGCCTATAGCAATCTAATAAAATGAATAAGCATAACTTTAACCATTTCCTCATTTCTCAATCGAAAAAGGATGGCATGAGGATGATTACATAGAGCTTGATATTTCTCCTTTAAACACTTTCTTTTCCCAAAGAAAGATCTGGCTTCTTAGTTACACAATTTTTATAAACAAAACAAACAAAAAGCACATATTTGAGCCACTTGAACACTATGCAGAATACTGAAAAAGCTCAGGCAATGCATTGTTAAATTAACATTCTCAGAACTATCCAATTTTAGAGCATGCCCTCTTTTTCTGTAAATAATGCAAGCATCTCTTTCCCCTGTGAAGGTCTAGAAAATCTGGTGCTGACCTATGTCAATGCCATCAGCAGTGGGAACCTGCCCTGCATGGAGAATACAGTCTTGGCCTTGGCCCAAATCAAGAATTCAGCTGCAATACAAAAAGCCATTGCCCACTATGACCAGCAGATGGCCCAGAAGGTGCAGCTGCCCACGGAAAACCTCCAAGAGCTGCTGGACCTGCACAGGACCAGTGAGAAGGAAGCCATCGAAGTCTTCATCAATAATTCCTTCAAGGATGTGGACCAAAGGTTCCAGAAGGAATTAGAGGTAATTAATATTCTTTGCTCTGCTCCTGGGGCTTACATGTAATACAAGTATTGCTATGAAATGCAAAATGGGGACTTAAGAAAAGCAATTCTTAGTAGACTGGAAAATAACGACTCTTATATGATCAAGATATCACTTTTATTCTGAAAACAAACAAACAAGCAACATGTAACTACTCTGGGTTGTATGGATTTTAATACTTTCACACACAACTCACCATGTTACAACCATGGACTAGTTTTTTTAATTAATCTTATTCTTTAAAAATTACATCCATAAAGTATTAATTAACTTTCCTTTTATATTAATCAAGTATACAGAATTGCCAAATGATTCTACTAAAATATCATGTCTCCAGGTTTCATAGCATCCACACATATCATTCTAGTCAATTTATAAACACCACCTCCTTGTTGGGAATCCAAGGCCCAGGAAAATACAGAAACAAGGAATGGTTGTAAATGAGTAGGTTGTACAAAAGCTTAGGGCCTGAGGTTAGATATCTGTAGTCTGAAGATCACATCTAAAGCAGAAATATCAAGAGAAATGGATTTCAGGAGATTTGGAACACAAAACTAAAGTCATTTTTCTATACCATAACATCCTTGGACCTTTCCCAGGCTTGGTAGGAAGGATACAATCTTGCTGTTGTTCTCTAGTTTCTAGAAAATCAACATAGAGATTCTCTCTGAGAATCACTTGTAGAAACACTGAAGCATTGCTAACATCTTTTCCATGGCCTTTTGTCCCTTTGAAGACCCTGCTGGAAGCAAAGCAAGATGACTTTCGTAAGCAGAACTTGGAGGCATCATCAGATCGTTGCTCAGCTTTACTTCAAGCTATTTTTGGTCCTCTAGAAGAAGATGTGAAGCAGGGGGTTTACTCAAAGCCTGGAGGGCACCCCCTCTTCATTCAGAAGAGAGAAGAGCTGAAGGCAAAGTACTATCAGGAGCCCAGGAAAGGAATACAGGTATTCCTTGTTTCATGCATTAATTGTGGGAAATTGTTCGGGGTTTGGAGTGGGGAAGGGCTTCTTTCAAAATCCAGTGAAGACAGGAAGAAAGTATTTATACTCTAATGATAGCTGTAGGATTAAACTGAACTATCACCATAATCACCAGACTTTTACTGCAACCATCAACATTCACTGCAACAAAGGGACTTTTTTGGTTACATAGGACAGAATTGCAGTAATTGAAACGAACAGGAAAAAAGTAATTCATTGGCTTAGATAAAACATTTAAATGTAGTTGCAACTACAGCTACATTCAGGAATTTAAACAATGTCATCAATTTCCCCCTTCCTTTTTTTCTTTCCAACTCCCACTTAGTTTTCTGTTCTGTTTTCCTACTGGCTTCATTCTCAGGCATGGCAACAAAGAGGACACCAACATCTCCAAGCTTAACTAGATCTTTTGCCCTCAGTCTCAGAGGAGAGAGAGCATTTCCCCAGCATCTGTATCCATCTCTAAAACATCCATGTTGAGCATTTTCTCACCTGAACTTGGGTGAACTTAGGTGCTCTGCTAGCCAGCCCAGAGTTTGTACCCACTCCTGTGAAGAAGAGGCTTGATTGACAGTTCCACGGAGTGCATGCTGAGCAGTTCTGGGGAGGAAAAGATGCTGGGAAGAAAAATAAATAAAAAGGTTTATAACATGCCCAATCACCGTTTCCTACTTTTAATTGCATGGCTTTGGGGTCCTAGGCTGAAGAAGCTCTGCAGAACTATTTACAGTCCAAGGAGTCCGTGAGTGATGCCATTCTACAGACAGACCTGGCTCTCACCGCCAAGGAAAAGGAGAGGAAAGGTGAGAGGAAAATGGAAGACATGCAGGATAGAACTTTCTGTACATTTTCAATTAATTTGGCCTGGCTTACCTGGGATCTTTAAACTAGAGCAAGAATGGCAAAGATGACTTTTTGCTCTTCAAGCTTCATCTGGGTGGGCACGTACTGTCATCTGAAAAGGCAAAATGGCTCCAGGGAATTTTCTCTATGAAGCAGTAATAAGCAATAAGAGCAGGAGATAGAAGGAAGGGACACTTTAATCCTAGAGGAGTTTGTCATTTTCTTCTTTCTCAGAAGCATATTTGAAAGCAGAGGCTGCAAAGGCTGAAGCACGAAGGTTGGAGGAGATTCAAAGGCAGAACCAGCAAATGATGGAGGAGAGGGAAAGACAGCATCAGGAGCAACTGAGACAAATGGAGATACACAGAGCCCAACAGCTGGCACAGGAACAGATGGCTCAGCAACGTAAGCTCCAGGTACTCACCCGTTATTTCATCTCATCATTTTAATCACATCTCCCTCTCTGTATTGATTAGAACAGTGACAAAGAGGGAGAGACAGCATTTTCATCTCATCATTTTAATCACATCTCCCTCTTTGTAGTGATAAGAGTATGAAACAGTGACGAAGAGGGAGAGACAGTAACTTTATGGCTCAGGGCAAGGACTCTGGAGTCAGACAGCCTGGTAAGAATCCCAGCTCCACATCTTACTAAATATATGGTTTGGGCCAGTTATCTGTCCCTTAGTTTCCACTTGTGGAAAGTGGAGACAGTAATAATACTTCTTTTATAGGTATTTTAATAGTTAAGTGAGTAAATATTTGTGTTTAGATTAGTTCTGAGCACAGAATAAGCACTGT
>NW_006288116.1:106485-109934 GCF_000327345.1 Myotis davidii | reverse complement strand
CCCTGATCTAAGGCTCAGATGCCTCACCTGACTGTGGTTGTCACTTAGACACCCAGTTGTTGTATTAGCCTTTCCTCAAAGAATTAGATCTGACATTCCTCTGTGTAGAAATGAAAACTGAAGTCAAGATGTGACTCAGATTGCCCAAGGAGGAAAGGAGAAGGGACCTCAGGATGCAATTCTTGAAACACCAATCCTTCAGGAATTAAGAGATGGTGATGTTTCTGCAGCTAGAGGAAGAGATATGGGAGAATTGTTACTGATGGCTTAAAATAAGTGAGGATATGCCTGGTTTGGCTCAGTAGATAGAGCATTGGCCTGCAGACTGAAGGATCCTAGGTTAGATTCTGGTCAAGGGCACATGCCAGGTTGTGGGCTAGATTCCTAGTAGGGGGCATGCAGGAGGCAGCCGATCAGTGATTTTCATCATTGATGTTTCTATCTCTCTCTCCCTTTCCCTCCCTCCCTGAAATCAATCAAAAATATGTTTTTAAAAAATAAGTGAGGATAGTCAATGATTTTGGCTTATCCTCCCCACCCCGCACTCACACTGATGTGGATATTACTTTTTGTTAAGCTCTTTAGTTTTACTTGTCACTCTTCAGGAAGAGGCTGCAAAGCAGAGGGAGAGAGAAGAGGCTGAAATAAGAAGACTTCAGAATGAGATTCAGCAACTACAGCAAGCAAAATCACGAAATGATGATTGTATCTTACTCTAAAGCTAAACATCTGAACTTCTTTTCATGTTCACTTTTCACTGAAGATAGAAACAAGAAACTATAAAACGTGGGACAATTACCATTTAAATAAATGTTATAATAATTATATCAAACTTTTGTATTGTTACTAAGTTATGATACCCATAATTGGTAAAATGTACATTTCAATAGTTTCAATGATGATTATTTCCTTGAAAAGATGAATTGTATAACAGAGGGCATTTGATTACTGCATTTATTTGGTAGAAATAGTGGGCTGGTTCTCTCAGGGGAAGCTTCCTCTTCTGCCTCAATGCCATCCCTCTAATTTTCTCAGGGGGGATTGAAAGTGACCTAGGGGGTGTGTGATTCACAATAGGCTCAGTCAAATGGGACTTGATCAACATCTTGAACTCACTCAGGTGGGCAGCACTCCTGTCAAGTGGTCATATGCTGGATGCCATTGCAGGGAGTCATCACTTTACCTAGCTTCTTAGCGGTGACAATGTTCGGTTCTCAACTGCGTGGAGGCAGTCAGTCTATGGGAAGTGATGTGACTACTGGTCATGCTAAGTAGAGTTTGCTTAGAAAGAGTCTAAAGCATATTTTAAACAGTACTTTTTATATCAAAAAGCAGTTTATACTGAATTAAATGATCGTGTGATATGTTTTTATAATCCTTTAGAGCCTAAAAATAAATCGTCTAAGGAATGCTAGATAATGTGTCAAAATATCTGATGGGACTCATTTTATTTTATGCTTGCTTATAATGGTAAAGTCAAACTATCTTAATTCTTTGCAATCATGTATGAAAACCTACTGATTTTTCTTAATATTTATGACTTGTATACATATATCTTTCTACATATTTGTAAACATAAAGAACCATAAAAAGTTTTAAATAACTCTACCACTTTGTTTCCCCAATTGTGAAAAGTCTATGGGGAGGCCTCCTGAATTTCCCTAAAGGGATTAAGAATTACTTTAAAGACTGAAAATAAAACACACTTTATTACATCTTTTTATTTGCTTTCTGTTTCTTTGTTTTATCTCCAGTAAAATAGGCTTCAAAAGTTATAGAATCATTACATAAATCTCTATTTTTATTTTCCTTAAATTGCCTACCTACTTATATAAGGAATTTCCCAGTTGAGTTATATGATAGGAACTTAAGCTTTTTCAGTTGCTCAAAATATAACTTACTTATTTACAAAAGAAAATGATAAATTTTAATCCATGTCTTTTTTTCTGTTCTTAGGAGATGTTTATTATGCTGACTTCCCATATCAATAGGGCTCGGTGGTGCTCAACTGTATGTCTAGATTTAAACTGAACTTCAGAAAGTACCAAAGGGCACCGCATGCTCACCTGAGCATTTTCTTAACAGTAACCTATA
This sequence comes from Myotis davidii, assembly GCF_000327345.1. NCBI lineage: Eukaryota > Metazoa > Chordata > Mammalia > Chiroptera > Vespertilionidae > Myotis > Myotis davidii. The sequence goes on along the minus strand of NW_006288116.1, from coordinate 107,840 downwards.
ATTGCCTTTTCAAGTTGTATAACTCATAAAAGATACAATAAAATGCATCTTAATATCCAGGGAATTGTCTTGTTGAAAAGAAGAGCACTATCTTCAAAATAAATACTAAGTTCATTACTACCTCTGTTATAGAGATTCAAAACACACACACACACACACACACACACAACTTGAGACTAAGAAAAATCATCAGCTATCTAAGGTTCCAAGCTTGGTACTATTAACTTAGACCATATTACATATCATCTGATTTCTAGCTCAATGCTTCTGTTATATCTTCAGGGAAAAAATAAAGTTTTTCTCCTTTCTGTTAGACCCTCAGAGATGCATATTGTTTTCACCAGTGATTCACATTCTTTCCTACCAGCATTTCTGGCCTCCCTTCATCCCCAAATATTTTGATCTCATATGACTCTCTTATGAGGTGGTCATCAGGTACAAAATGACCAGGAAAGATGAACATAAGACAGTTACTTGAAGCTACCAAGAGCTAGACTACATTTTCTGACATTTACAGTGCTGCTTCTGTGAGGTCAACTGATTAAGTTTTAAATGCAAAGGCAAAGAAATGGAATCTCCCCTACAGCCTCTATAAGGATGGCAGTCCTGCTAACACCTTGATTTTAGCCCCCTGAGACTCCGAACTTCAGAATTGCAAGATAATTAACGTTATGTTGTTTTAAACCATGTGTAGTACTTTGTTACAGCAGCAATCAGAAACAAATATAACCATTAATTAATATTATCAGTAGTTACTGATACTAGCTAATATTGATTCAGAATTTATTGTGTGCCAGTTAAATTTTAATAATGTATTTGCTGTTCATAAGGACTCCATGAATTATAATTAACAATATCTACACTAATAAAAGACAAACATGCAAATTGACCATACTTTCACTATGCCTCAAGCCACACCCACCAGCCAATCAGAGCAACTATATGCAAATTAACCCAACCAAGATGGTGGCCGGCAGCCATGGAGCTGGAGCAAGCAGGAAGCTTGGTTGGCTGGGCTATGGAGGAAGCCAAGCTTCCCGCCTGCCCTGAGCCAGCTGTGGCCTCCACTCATGGCAACAAAGTTTCAATTATAGAAGCTAAATAAATCCCAGGTACCTGCTTCCAGTCAGCTTTGTGTGTGAGAGGGGAGCTCCTCAACCCACTGATCGGCCCTGCTCTGTGTGTGACAGAGTACAAAGCCCCAACCCCCTTGATGGGCCCTGCTCTGTGTGTGACAGAGTACAAAGCCCCAACCACCTTGATGGGCCCTGCTCTGTGTGTGACAGAGTACAAAGCCCCAACCCCCTTGATGGGCCCTGCTCTGTGTGTGCCAGAGGACAAAGCCCCAACCGCCT
>NW_006288116.1:104004-105790 GCF_000327345.1 Myotis davidii | reverse complement strand
TCTGTGCATGACAGGGGAGTGCCCCAACTCCCCAATCGGCCCTGCTCTGAGCCCGACCAGGGGCTTCACCTAGGGATTGGGCCTGCCCTCTCCCACCCGGGAGCAGGCGTAAGCCAGCATGTCATTATCTCTGAAGGGGTCCCAGACTGCGATATGGCACAGGCCGGGCATAGGCTGGGCTGAGGGACCCCGAGTGCACAAATTTTTGTGTAATGGGCCTCTAGTTATTAATATAATTTATTACTATTATTTATTATTAAGGTTATGGTTGTTGTCTTTGTAAAGTAGAAGAAATGAACGCATTAGAATTAAATGAATTGTCTAAGGGCAATGCCACAGAAGGCATTTTGAAGCTAGACCCCCATATTTATAATCAACTTGTGATACTCTTTCTGGTCGTACTTAGGAAAACATAGAAATATTGAATAATATGTCAAAATTTAGGGATTAAGGCCACAGTAGTGAAAATATAAAGCATAGTTACAAAACAGTCTTAAATGATTTACACAAAATGTGGACAAAGAAATCTCCAGAAAGAAGTGGAGAAAACATTGTATTGATTCTAGAATAAACTCATCATAGATAGAACAGAAAGTCCAAAAAATAGACTGTTATGAGAATTATATAATTTAAAGATGGACTTTTTCCTGTGTTAAGACAAATGCATGATCATTTGAACAAAGATAAAATTAGACCTGGACACAGTAAAAGACATCCAATTTGATGAAAATATTGAAACATAAAAACCATGAAAATTTAATTTAGGGAACCAAATGTATGTTTTCATAAACCTACAGAGGGGACACCCTTTCTAAATGTGACTTAAAACCCAGCTGACTTAAATTAACAAAAATAATATTAAATGTGACTACATGAAAAAAATTTATATCCTTAATTTTGTCAAAATAAACACTACAAACAAAATTCTTTAAAAAATGGTAAACTGAGCCTGGCCAGCATGGCTCAGTGGTTGGGCATCAACCTATGAACCAGAAGATCAGGGTTTGATTCCTGGTCAGGGCACATGCCCAGGTTGCAGGCTCAATCTCCAGTGTGGGGCATGCAGGAGGCAGCCAATCAATGATTCTCTCTCATCATTGATGTTTCTATCTCTTCCTCTCCATTCCTCTCTGAAATCAATAAAAAAATATTTTTTAAAATATGGTAAACTGGGAAAAATATTTGTAACTAATGTCACAAATAGCTAATTTCCCCAGTACTAGTATATAAAGTTCTCTTGAGTGGAAAATGACAAACAATGATATAAATAAGTTACAGAAAATAAATAGTGTTTAAACATATGAAAAAATACTCTGCTTTAATCATAATAAGAAGAGTATGCTGAGAAATCATTTGTAGTCCATCGTCTTGCAAAAATTCACAAGTTTGACAGTACATTCCACTGTCAAAGTTATGTAGTAATGAACACTTTTATCTTGTTAATGGAAATGGAAATCATTTAAACATCAAAAGAGAGAAACCTGATGATTTCGATTGAAGTTAAAGATTATAGACATTTCACGTAATAGAATTTATACTGATATATTGCCTAAGGTAAGAGAAACAAAGGAAAAAATAAACAAATGAACTTCATCAAAATAAAAAGCTTCTGCACAGCAAAAGAAACCAGCATCAGAATGAAAAGGGAACCCACTGTATAGGAGAACATATTTGCCAATGATACATCTGATAAGGGGCTAATTTCGAGAAGATATAAAGTTATCAACACCAGGAAGACAAACAATCCAATGTAAAAAAAGACAAAGGACCTGACAAGACATTTCCA
>NW_006288116.1:98879-102835 GCF_000327345.1 Myotis davidii | reverse complement strand
TCCCTTTCGCCTCCCTGCATTGTGCCTACATATGCAAATTAACCGCCATCTTGTTGGCAGTTAACTGCCAATCTTAGTTGGCAGTTAATTTGCATATAGCCCTGATTAGCCAATGAAAAGGGTAGCATCGTACACCAATTACCATTTTTCTCTTTTATTAGTGTAGATACTATGCAGCTGTAAAAAAAGAAAGATCTGTTACCCTTAGACAACATGGAAAGACTTGGAGATTATTATGCTAAGAAAAATAAGCTAGTCAGAGGAAGACAAATATCACATGATCTCACTTATACGAATGTGAAACCTAATGAACAAAATATACCGATGAACAAAATAGATCCAGAGATATGAAAGCATGCAACAGACTGATATTTCAGAGGGAAGGTTGGGGGGCAGGAAGAGATTAACCAAATAATGTATGTACATATATGCATAATCCATGGACACAGACAATAGTGCAGTGAAGGCCTGGGGAGGGTGCAGGATTAGGGAGGAAACAGGAGCAGGGTGGAGGTGGTCAATGTTGGGGAGGGGGGTGAGGTGACATCTATAATACTTTCAACAGTAAAGATAAAATTTTTAAAAATTTGTTTAAAAAATTTCAAACTATTATGTCTATTCTACCAGTAATTCCACACTTATATGAAAGAAAATATATACAACGTTATTCACTGGAGGCAATATATGGAATTGAAATTAGAAACAAGCAAGATATCTATACTAATAAAAGCCTAGTTGGCCCTCACGCCCTCACAAGATGGCCACCCCCATGTCATCACAAGATGGTCACCCCCACATCGTCACAAGCTGGCCAGCAGGGGAAGGAAGTTGTGGGCAATCAGGTCAGCAGGGAAGGGCAGTTGGGGGCGACCAGGCTGGCAGGGGAGTGGTTAGGGGCAATCAGTCAGGCAGGCAGGTGAGTGGTTAGGAGCCAGCACTATCAGATTGTGAGAGGGAAGTCCAACTGCCGGCTTAGACCTGATCCCCTGCGGGTCCCAGATTGAAGAGGGTGCAGGCTGGGCTGAGGGACACCCCTTCCAGTGCATGTATTTTGTGCACGGAGACTCTAGTCAATCTATAAGTAACTAGATAAACCATAGAAAAGTAGACATTTGAATAAAAAAAAAAGGAAGCTTTCTGCATAATGTGGAAAGAGGTCAAGGTTATATTGTTACATTTTAAAAAGCAAGTTACAATGTGTACAGCAAGTATTTTTCTACCTTTATTCTAGAAATGGGGAGGGAAATATTTTATATTAGTGGCAATGTTATATTCTCACCAATTTTTTTAAAAAAAAGTGTTTTTATTGATTTCAGAGAAGAAGGGAAAAGAAGAAAGAGAAACATCAATGATGAAGGAGAATCATTGATCAGCTGCCTCCTGCATGCTACACGCTGCTCGCTGAACATTGAGGATCGAGCCTGCAACTCTGGCATAAGTCCAAAACAGGAATGAAAGGAGAAAAGAAGAAACAAAATAGGAAGAACAAACACAAAACACTTAAGAACACAGTATATTTAAATCCAAAATTAGATTAAATATAAATATTGTAAATTTGCATAATCTAATATGGTGCCCACTAGCCATATTTGACTGTTGAAGACTTGAAATAAGACTAGTCAAGTTGAAATGTTCTGTAAGTGTGCAATATGCATCAGATTTCTCAGGCTTAGTAAAACAAAGTATAAATTGTCTCATTAATAGCTTTTTTGTATTGATTATATGCTGAAATAATATCCTGGAACCTACTGGGTTAAATACAATACATTGTTAGAATATATTTCACTAGTTTCTTTTTATTCTCTTAATGTAGTCACTTAAAAAATTTAAATTACATACGTGTCTTGTATTACATTTCTACTGGACAGAGCTGGTCAAAATGCTCCAGAAAATACCAGCATTGTTTGATTGGATTAAAAGTTGAAACAAAATTCTATGGTGCAGTAAAATGAAGGAATAGAAAAAGATATCACATAAATATTAACCAAAAGAAAGCTGGCATTGCTATATTAATATCAGACAAAATAAACGTTAAGTCCAATAGGATTAGTAGAGATAAGGATAGTAATTTCATAATGATAGATGCTTCAATTTGCCTAAAATATATCAAGTATTTAAATTTGTGTTACATTTAAATTTGAATAGATGCCTACAGCCAATAATAAGGCTTCAAATTTATATATGGCAGGAGCTGAAAAACAGAGGAGAAATTGCAATCATAGCTAGAGATTTGAGAATTGTCTCAGTAATTGTTAGAAAAGGCTATCAAAAATATAAAGCCAAAAAATTGTGAGCAATATGATTAACAAGACTGACCTAATGACTATCCATAGAACATTGAACCCAACATTTGCAGTGTATATTCTTTTTATTATTATTTTTTTTCAAATTCTAAATCCTTATTGTTGAAAGTATTGCATATGTCCCCCTTTTCCCCCATTGACCTCTCCCAGCCCACCCTGCCTTCCACCCCAGGTCTTCACCACCCTATTGTCTGTGTCCATGGGTTATGCATATATTCATGAGTTCATTGGTTGATCCCTTCTCCCCCAACCACCTCACCCTCCCTTGTTTCCTCTGAGGCTTGACAATCTGTTTGATGCTTCTATGTCTCTGGGTCTATTTTTGTTCATCAGTTTATTTTGTTCATTAGATTCCACATATAAGTGAGATACTTATCTTTCTCTGATTGGTTTAGTTCACTTCGCATAATGCTCTCCGGGTCCATCCATGCTGTTGCAAATGGTAAGAATTCTTTCTTTTTTACAGTTACATAGTATTCTATTGTACAGATGTACCAATTTTTTAATCCACTCATCTGCTGATGGAGACTTAGCTGTTTCCAAATCTTAGCTGTTTTCTCTGACCAGGTAAAATAATGTTAGAAATCAGGCATTTAGAAAAATTTACCATAAATATAAAATTTAAGAAATATGTTTGTAAATAGCTCAAGTAGAAATTACTATAGAAATAAAAAAATCTTTTAAACTAAATGAAAATAAAAATACTACATTTGAGCCCTACCTGGTTTGGCTCAGCCAATAAAGGGTCGGCCTGTGGACTAAAGGGTCCCACGTTCCATTCTGGTCAAGGGCACATGCAGAGGTTGTGGGCTGGATCCCCAGTAGGGGGGTGTGTAAGAGGTAGCCGATTAATGATTCTCTCTCTCTCCCCTCTCCCTTCCTCTCTGAAGTCAATAAAAATATATATATTTTAAAAAATTCTACATTTGAAATGTGAAGGGCATGTGTCCGGGTTGCAGGCTTGGTTCCCAGTGGGGGGCATGCAGGAGGCAGCTGATCAATGCTTCTCTCTCTTTATTTAATTAATATGATAAATAACCATCTCCCTTCCTCTCTGAAATCAATAAAAATATATATATTTTAAAAAATTCTACATTTGAAATGTGCAGGATTCATTTAAAACAATATTTACGAAAAAGTATAGAGTAATTAATATGATAAATAACCATCTCTCTCTCTCTTTCTCTGGACAGTGCAGAGTAGAAAAATAAGTGGTTTTAATAAAACAGATTTTAAAGTTTTAATCCCACTCAACTATCTGCTAGCTTTGTGCAGCCCCATGGCTTTACTTACCTTTATGTGGAAAATGTTTAAAATTGTGTCAGTTCAGTCTCCACTTTCTCTTTCAGGAACATGAATGCCTTCTCATGGAGGGATTCCAGGAACAGAGCAGGAAACTTCAAAATAAGCTGAGATATTTCCAGATGAGAGGCAGAGGATCATTGTTAATGTGTAACATACTCTAAAAAAATCCCAAGAACATAGCTTCCTAATCAGCTCCCCTCCCTTCCACTAAGGAACACTTGAATTAGCAACGTCAGAAAATTAAACAATTGCCATGAAACTAAAATTAAAATGATGACGCTTGCAAGCAATTCAGTTGAGCCATAAAGTTTGCAAAGAGGAAATAAACCACAAAAGCATTTTTTTCTA
>NW_006288116.1:97585-98850 GCF_000327345.1 Myotis davidii | reverse complement strand
TAATGATCACTATGATTTTTACATGGATTCTTTATTTTAAAGCATGGTTACTAAGTCTGGAAACACTTGAAATTGTATAATGGGATGCATTTTACAATGAGGAGATATCAGGTGGATTCTGTTCAGGGTAGGCCTGCTCTCCCTCACATACGTCACCCTTCTAGACATCCTAAGCCCCATGATATTCCTCAAGGGTTTGCTTTGGTCTTGGGATAGGGTGGGAGTGCTGTGAAGCTAGGGCAAAGCTGATGGAAGTGAACAAAGCCATTGGACACAGTAAATTATCAGTCCTGCCAAGTGGTCATTGGCTCAAGGTATAACAGGGAATGAATATTTTATACTACTCTGACTAACCATGAAATGGAATTAGAATGAAATGTGCTAATAAACTAATGAAAGGAACTCACACACTGACAGTTTGCATATAAGGATATCGCAGGCATCAGCAGTTTCAGTTTCTGCTTGTACAAGAAAAGGCCTTGACTAAGGAGAAAATAAACAAATAGGACTAAATCAAAATAAAAAGCTTCTGTATAGCAAAAGGAACCATCAACAAAACAACAAGAAAGCCCACTGCATGGGAGAACATTATGGGGCACAGCTACAGTGTTTTGGCCAGGTTCAAACCTCGGACTAATGAAAGGACAGGGTCCTCTCATTGCCATGTGCAAGTCCCAGCTGGAGGGCAGGGCCCTCCAAGCACAATTATAGCCAATGGCTGTGGTAGTAAGCTTGAACCTATGGTCCAAACACGTAGCCTCACGTGCCTTGATAGAGTTCAGATGCATGTAGTTGAATGGATAAAATAAAGACATGGCTTGTGGGCACTGTCATTGTCTCCTCATCAGGGAGGCAGCATCCCACTGAGACCCAGATATTATTCTCTTGTCTGTCTTTTCCTTAATCCTTTCACCCCGCCCCCCCTCAGTTTACCTTTGGCCACAACAGAACATATTTGCCAATGCTATTTTAGATAAGGGTTTAATCTCCAAATTCATAGAGAACTCATGCAACTTAATAAGAGATAAATAAATGATCCAATAAAAAAATGGGCAAAGGACCTAAATAGACACTTCGAAAGAGGACATACAGAAGGCCATGAGACATGTGAAAACATGCTCAAAGTCACTAATCATCTGAGAGATGCAAATTAAAACAACAATGTGTTATGATCGCATTCTTCTGAGCTATCATCAACAAAATGGCTATCATCAACAAATTAACGAACGACAAGTGCTGGTGAGGATGCGCAGAAAAAGGAAACC
>NW_006288116.1:95259-97264 GCF_000327345.1 Myotis davidii | reverse complement strand
GACTTACTGGGGTGGGGGATCAATTGAGGAAAAAGGAGACATATGTAAAACTTTAGAAAATAAATAAAAATACAGAAAATGGAAACAAAGAGATATCAGAAAACAGAAGGGAAAAAAGACAATATACTGGCTCAAATAAAGTAAATATTGACCTTTGTCTGGGAAGATACCAGCCAAGAAGATGACTACCCGCCACAAACGGCTTTTAGTTTAAAAAGTTTTAATTTCAGATCATCCTTTGTGGTTACTTTAGGTCTCTGAGTTTTCAAGGTAGTCATGCAAGGCCTTCCCTGAGCTAGTCAGGTTAGCATGTCACCCCTTTTCTTCCACACATAGTTCATTACAATGGATTTCAGTTTTTAGAAGTGAATAAAAATTTCCCTGATATATAATTAAAGTATATATGCCAGCATTCTGGCACACACTTAAATTCAAATATGATGGGGTAGCTTAACAGAAGAAGGACACAAACTGATGAGAGAAAATGTTGGCAGTATTTGTCAGCTCTTTAAAAATATTGGTTATGTGTTTTGGCTCATTTTAAATATTCATTTTTTACTTCATATTTTTCAATTACTTGTTTTGAAGGATACCATAAAATTCTATTTAATACTCCCCACCCTCATCAAATCTGGATACCCTAGTAGAAGCAAAGAAAAAAAAAAAAACCCTGCAAGTTTATGCAACAAAATAATTGTAAATATGTCTGGACTATAAAATTAGGCATTTTACACACACATACACAAACACACATACATACATGCTAGAATTTATATTGATAATGAATAAAATCACTGTTGGAGGCAAAACAATTTTTGAAAAAGCAAAGAGAAAAGAATTGAACAAGTTAAAAAATGAAATAAAAATAACCAAACCACTTTCCTCTCTGAAAGCGGGTGCGGGGGTGGGGGTGTGGGTATTGAGTGTTTCCTTCCCACGTCCCGTGTGGGTCAGGGTTCAGGAACTGAAAGAGAAGACAAGAGATAATTTGGCAATATTGGGGGACAAGGAGAGCAAGTCCAACTCAAGTGGAAGGACTTCCTCCCATGCTCAGGCCTTACCAAGCTTTTATTGATTTGGGATGGACCCATAGCATAGCCCTTAGAAATGTGGCCCCTGGCAACAGGCACTCTAGCCCATCAGCCAGGATTTACATAATAATAAATGGGGGGAGTAGCTTCAGCTACCACTGTCTGGACAAACCCTCCCCTTATTTTTTCCGTAAAAAACCAGAAATAAACATATAAGAACAAAAAATGTTTAAGTCCCCAAATCAATGTCCAACAGTTCTGAGTCCAAGTTTCAATGTCCGACAGTTCATGTGTACATTCCAGCAATGAAATGGTGGTTCTGGATGGTGGACAAATGCAGGTCCAGTCCTCTCTGGTTTGGTCCTGGGCCCCCTGCAGCAACACACAGGTGCTGACTGCTAGCATGGCAAGGCGTCTTCACCATCTCCATCTCTGAACTGTCTCTCCTGTCTTTGTGGCTGGAGCAATCTGGTCAGTTTCTTTCCAGTACCCCTTGTTGCAGGAGTCCACATGGTCTTGGAGTTGTTCTCTGAAAATATACAAACATATTCTTGACCAAAGGTTAATAAAGGAAATTTTACTTGGGGGATCCTTTTTATATTGGCCCAAATGATTATCCTTTGGCTTATTTTGTTTGACATCACATATGTTTTTCATGGGTGTCTTGCTGTTAGCATTACAAAATGAAAGAAAAAAAATTTTTCTAGATGTAATTAAGTTACAGGATATTTTTCCTTACATGGTATTCTTCCACTATCCCCCTTTTTTAATTTAATTAGGAGGCTTATGGAAAATTTTTTAATGCAGTCTAGATAACTTTAAATTTTTATTTTTTCTGCACAAAAATATGACTGCTTTAGGTTCATTGCATGTTAAGCAATTTTACCATGAAATGAAAATTTTGATTAATACTTCTTAGGCCAATTTTAATTAATCTGAAAACTTGACTACTATTTTACTGTCAATTTTCATAC
>NW_006288116.1:85169-94604 GCF_000327345.1 Myotis davidii | reverse complement strand
GGGGGGTGCTGGAGGGATTGAGCAAAACAGAAAAATAATGAAAGAGAACTTATGGACATGGACAAGAGTGTGATGATTGGGGGGTGTGGAGAGGGATGGGTGGAGGTGGAAGAGGTCATAGAGGTGATAAATGGTGATGGAAAAGAAAAGAGAAAAAAGGAAAAGGAAAGGGAAAAGAAAAAAGTGTCCCAGAGAGGCAGGCTGTAGACCTCAGCCAGCCTGCTGTTACTGGTTCACATTGGACCTGGGGCTCTGTGTTCACTGTGGGGTCAGGGGAAGGAGCACAAGGGAGTGAGGAGGAGGGATCAGCCTGGGAATCCCAAGCCCCTGTAGAACAACCCACACTTTCCTCCCACCAGGACCAGTTCCTTGCCTTGTGGGTGGCAGTGGGAGGTGGCATGAAAACCTAACAGTAGAATTACCAGAAAGAGATGTATCCTTCCCAGGGAGAGGTCAATAGGGGGAAAGAGAGACATCTGTGAAACTTGAAACAATAAAGAACTTAAATGTTAAAACAAAACAAACTAAAAAGAAAAGGTGTCCTTTCGATTTTGCTTCCCCACATCCTCACCACAAGCCTTTTGGCTATAATATCTCACTTGATGTTCCATTTCTAAAGAGAACAGTCAGTATCCGGAGGGCAGAGAACTGGTGTGTAGCTGCAGGCAGCAATCACGCCCGGTGAGTTCGGTAATTTGTCTTCCAGCTACTTGTTTAACAGCAACAAATGCGGAAGCCAAGGCGGGGCACTGGCAGGGGAAAAGCAGATGGCACAGGGCCAGGTGGTGTGGGGCCCGCGGGGGTTTTGCTGTGGGCAGCTCAGCGACTCCATTTGGATCTGAGTGGCTGCCAGGCAGGAGAAGGTAGGTGTGCACAGTGTGTCCTGGATGCTCACTCCCCTGGCACCCACTTAGGCCTGCAGGGAGGTCCCTACATGGGAGGGGGAGCACATCCAGCCTCAACTGCAGAAAGGGGCTAAAGTCCTCCTGGGACCAAATCCTGACCCCCTCACAGAGCCAAAGCTACTGACACCTAAGAACTGAATCAGAATAACCTGTGATGATTGCTTAGAAGACAGGGTTGGTGTATTTTTAACCATCCTTTCAGATCTCTCCTGAACAGGAAACTTTGGAAACCTTGGATCATCGAACTCCATCGAATAGAACTATTTCATTCAAATTCTTTATTTCGAGTTAATAGCTTCTGGGTGTGGGTGTCTCAGTACACTGGCATTTAAAAGTAAATTTTTTGGTAAACACAACTATTCCTATTCAAAGATATTAAATATTTAGTCCAAGAAATAAACTCTGCAATTCCTCCTACATATAACAAGGCAATAAAAGGCTCATGATTTACCACATAACTGCTCCCAATCACCTATTGAGAAGCAGAGAAATGGTACAGAGGAAGACTGTTAAACAAATTCATATTATTTAGATACATTTTTATATCTTGGCAATTTGCAGCTTACTGAACATATTAGCACATTTCAACACATTGCCTAACTTGCTCATTGTTAAACACTACATTAATCCTGGAAAAGTTGGTTAGGCAGGAATTCTTGCTTTATCTATCACACAGATACAAAAATGGAGGCTCACAGAGGTAAAACTGAGGCATAGAAATTACTCTTTCCAATGCACAGAGCTAGGAGAGCATGGGAGCACATGAATGTTTGTTAGGATTGTCTTTGAGAAAGTGAAGGTACAGTTAAAGCACTTTGCTTCCTGTCCCTTAATTGCATGAAACACCCACTGTGATGGAAACAGTAAAGTAGGTCCTCTCCCAAGTGTGGGACTCTGGCAGCAATGGCCCACCCTAAAATGCCCTGGCTACAGCCTCTCTTCCCTGTCAGACAACGAACAAAAATATTCTTTTACTTTAGTTTAAATAAATGAACTGCATTCATAACTGTCCCTGGGTCCTATAAAGGTCTGAAGTGTGGTGTTTTGAGAGGGAGTCTCATTCTTTGTCTTCTTCTTCCTCTCAAAGTTTCCCCTCCTCCAACTGCTACAGCTCCCAGAATTCACTACATTTGTCCTCCTCAAGGTCACAGAGCACATTTATTTCTCTTTTTCTGAGAGGCCTTTCCTGACCATCCTCTGTTTAAATTCAGCCCCTGTGCTCCCTATCTCAGTTTCTGCTTGTTTTCTCCTGAGCACTTTCCATCATCTAATATACATATACTATGCATGCTGCTTATTTGTTTTCTGTATTGTCTATCTCCTCCCACTAGAATAGAGTTCCATAAGGCAGGAATTGGCATCCATTTTGTTCACTACTTGATACTGAGCACTTACAAGAGTGCCTGGTACATGGTAGGTACTCAGAAAACATATGCAGTTAACAGAAACCAAATCACTCTGGACTCTGGAACTCCACGTATCTTCTCTGGTCATGCCTCATCTCCTGCATATCTCTACTTACCCCCAATATGTTAATGTTTTCAAAGCTCCATCATTAGTGTTTTGTTTTGCTCATTCTATTTCTTTTATGCATCACATGGGCAAGATTGTATTAAGGTTTATTTAGAGATCAATATGATAATATATATAAGGAATCTATGCCAGGCCTTGACACACTAGGCTAAATACTTATAGAAACATATAAAATGTGGGAGTCTGTTCTACACACAAAAAGCTGACAAGCATGTGACTTGTGTAACCATTAGATATGTCTTCTGGATCTTGTGTTGTGCTGAGTTTTTCCTCTAGGTTGCAGCTCACCATGGCCTCTGGATACACCATGATGGACCCCATCTGTCTGGTGGAAAATCAGAATAATCAGCTGACAGAAAATCCAACAGCACTGGAGATTCTAAACAAGATCTCTCAGCCTGTGGTGGTGGTGGCCATCATAGGTGTGTATCGGACAGGAAAATCCTACCTGATGAACCGCCTGGCAGGACAGAACCATGGGGAGGGTTGTTCTGGGGTAGCGCCATTTTCCTGGAGACAGTGGTAACACAGACTGATCACACCTCTTTCAGAGTCATCTTAAAAGGAACACCTCTGCTTCCATTGAAAGGAAGTTTTAACTGTCACCACCAAATAGATATCTTAAACCCCATTGTTCCACAAAACCTCACTCTTTGAGCCAGTAACAAGGGGTTCCCCACTCTATCCAAAGATCTACCCATTGTTCTTGAACCCGTCCACTCTTTCTGTTGTGGAGCTCAGCTCCAGCAATTATTTCCTTCTTTTCTCTCTCATCACTTTTGTCCTAAACTTCAGGGCCTTTTAACTAGAACACAAATATTATTCAACATGTCCTGTTTTAAAAAAGGGATGGGATGAACAACAGACAAAAGTATGCTAGTATTCTACATATCCCATAGCTCAATGGGACTACCGTCCATTTTTTTTGCTTTATTTCTGAGTAAAACTTTCCTAAATTATACCCTTTTTTCTTTATCTAGTCCTTTCAATATGTGAACAATAACACAGAAGAGTGCACAAAACATACACATATAAAAAGTTAAAAAATATGAAGTGATCATCTATGTAATCACTGTCTATATCAATAAACAAAACATCACCAGCACCAAAAGCCCTAGGTATACCCTGTGACACCTCACTAGAGCTCACCAATGTTTCGATTTTCATGCTGCATTCTTTCACTCTGCCTTTTAAAAGTGGTTTTACAAGCTGTGTATGCATTTGTAAGCTTAAATATTATATAAAGGCAAATCCATTCAGGTATTCTTTGGAGTCTTGCTTCTTTTGCTCAACAAAAAGTTTACGTTTTACCAAGTTTGTCATATGTATCTGTAATTTACTTATTTTATAGTATGCTATTGTGAGAAGATATCATCACTTATTTATCCATTTGTTGTTGATGAACAATGGTTTTGTTTTTAGTTTTTTACTTTTATGAATGATGCTGATATGAATCTTCTTGTTCGTATATCCTGGTGCACATGTATGCAAACTACCTTGTGTGACAGACCCAGAAGTAAAATTGCTGGGTCATGGAGTATATATGTTGTCAGCCTTTCTAGATACTCTCAAAAAGCTTTTCAAACTTTCTATGCAATGCATATGTTTAATAGCAGTAAATGAGAATTCTCCACATCCTCATGAAACTTTGTAAAAGACTTAAAATTTGATGATGTGATGACTGAATAGGTGCATATATTTGCTTCATTACAAATAAGTTTGAGCATACTTTCACATATTAATTTTCTCTTTTCATTTTCTATTTCCTGAGGTCATTTTTCTTTCCTCTTGGGTTGTCTTTTTTTGTTCTTACTGATTTTTACAGCAATCTGCCCATGTCCTGTAACTCATTTCTCTCTGTGAAGACCATACACATTCCTATTTTAAATATCTTCCTCTGTGTCTCATCAGCTCAGCATCATTAGGTTAAACCTCAGTACACTGAACTGCAATGATTAATAGCAACATCTTTCATTGTCCTCTCACTGTGTCTCTTTCTGTCTCTCTCTTTCTCTCCTTTTACTCCCTTTCTCCTTTTTGCTTCATAATATTTCCCATTTGCTTCCAACAAAACATTTTTTCTTCATCTTTCCTGTAGAGAAATTCTAGACCACTTATCAGGGGAGAACACATTTCCTTGCCTGTCTTAAATTAATTAAAAGCTTTTTTTTTGAGAACCCTAAGGGAGAGATATCAGTTAAATTTTACTCAAAATAACATTAGGTGATAACGAGGTTATGTTTCATTGCTGAGAAAGACCCCAAGCCTCAAAATATTTTAACACACTTAAGTATAGTCAATAATATTGTAATAACTATGTACTGTGCCAGCTGGGTCTTTGAAATATCAGTAGGAACACATTGCGAAGTATGTGATTGCCTAACCACTATGCTGTACAACTAAAACTAACAAAAAATAATTTAATAAACAACAAAACCTGGATTGTGATCCTACCACCCAACAGAAAAAAAAAAGAAATATTCCTGCCCAATCAAGGTCCAGGAGGAATACCAGGTCACTACAATGTCTCCTTGTTGTTAACTTTCTTTGAGGGTTTTTAACTTATAACTGAGAATGATGATCTCCAGTTACACTTACCTTTTCTCCCTGGGGGCACTGGGAGGTCAGATTATTCTGTATTAATTAGCAAACAATCAAATCCTATCAAGATGTAGAAGAATGCAGACCATCTCTGGCTTTATACCCTCTCTGTAGAGACCTCAGTGGATTGCTGAGAAAGTCCCAAGCCTCAAAATTGAGTGGGTTCAACCAAGCTGAACTAACCTCTCCTACACATTCCATCATTTCCATTTCTAGTCCCCATTGAAGGAAACATTGGCCTATGGTGGGTGTTAAAAATGTTAAACTGTTGGACAAGATATATCACACAGGTTCTTGGATATAACCCTCACATGCTCCCCACCTGTAGTTTTAAGACTTTTGAAATAGGAGCAACCACATTTCACAGGTATTTTTTTTGCCTTCACTTCCATTATAATCCCACCCGAGGCAGGGGAAAAACAAACAAACAAATAAACAAAAAAAAATACCTCATCATTTCATTGCAAAGAGAGAAGAAATGAGAAAAATACAGGAAGAAAAGGGAAGGAAAAAATCTAACAAAGCTGATTATCAGTCCACACCCTGGCAGGACACACAAGAACCTCTCAAAGGCTAACTTACGAGTGTTTGTTCATTAGAGGGATACATATAAGGTCATAAGCAGGTCACAGAAAACTAATAGAAGATGAGGAAGCACCCAGAGGGTGGCAATAGTAACGGCCAGGGAATTGTAGTCACTCCTATAGCCTGAACAGCCAAGCAGAAAGGGAAACCAGAATGTGACAAAGACCATTACTTTTGGGTGGAGTGAAATGAAAGGGTTGTGACCCACTACTAATATACAGTAACAGAAGCAATGGGACAGGGTGGTTCACTAGTCTCATGCTGGCACCTCCCACTGGTAGAACTCCACCAGAATCTGAAGGATAAGGGAGTTCTTCAGTGTAAAAAAGAAAAAAAAAAGACTATAAAGATCAATAGGGGTTACAGTAATTCTGAAATGTGACATAGCTTGAGCCATAGTTATGGAGTGAATAGGAAACACAGAGTGTTTCCTGAGAAGGTCTTTAACATGTTTAAAGGTTGGATAGGCTGTCCTTGCTGAAACTGAAGCAACCTTCCTCCCAGCCTGGCACTCACATTCTGATAACTTTAACCAATGTAACTTATGGGCAGCCTGGACTATCTGCTGTTACTCTATAGCACTTTCTCTAACTTTGCAGGTTTTCCCCTGGGCTCCACAGTGCAGTCTGAAACCAAGGGCATCTGGATGTGGTGTGTACCTCACCCCTCGAAGCCCAACCACACTCTGGTCCTTCTGGATACTGAGGGCCTGGGCGATGTGGAAAAGGTAAGGCAAAGAGTCTTCTTTGTTCTTGATGATCCACTTACTTTTTAATTTGCCACCTTAATTAATTAAGAATAATGAGCTTAAATTTTGTTTCCTTGAATTTACTTTCTTGGAAACTCAATACTTTCCTTATTAGATATATACTTTCTTATTTTTACACTTGGTTGAAAGTTACAAGATAACAAATACTTAGTGAGCATCTAAATTCTAAGGTTTTGTGTTAATTAGTACAAATATGCATGATTGAGGAAAAGGCCCAGAGCCTAGTTGGGAGATATGAAATAAGCAGTGTTATCAGTACAGGGTAGCAGGTATACAAGGATTGGCATATTTAAGCAGTCTTCAGGATAAGAAAAATATCCTGGAGGGAGCTATAATTATGGGAAGAAGGCACTCTAGTAGTTAAGGTGCCTAGGGTTGATGGTCTTGAAGGTAGGAAACATAAAAATGGGGTTTTATTAAAATAACATCCTATCCTATATAATAAAAGGCTAATATGCAAATCGACTGAACTGCAGCACCACCAGCCGCTATGATGCCTACGGACCACCAGGGGGCAGATGCTCAACTCAGGAGCTTCCCCCTGGTGGTCAGTGCCCTTCCACAGTGGGAGTCCCGCTCAGCCAGAAGCCCTGAGCTGGGCTCATGGCTGGTAAGCACAGCAGAGGTGGCAGGAGCCTCTCCCACCCCCTTGACAGCACAAAGGATGTCCGACTGCTGGCTTAAGCCCACAGGATGGGCCTAAGCCATCAGTCAGACATCCCCGAGGGCTCCCGGACTGCAAGAGGGCTCAGGCCAGGCTGAGGGACACCCTGAGTGCACAAATGTCATGCACATGGCTTCTAGTATTTAAATAATCTCCAAAAACACTGCAGCTACACCATACATGTTGATAAATGTTTTAGTCCAAGTTTCTGGGTTTTAGAGATGAATCCCTCCCTGACTTCTATAAATTCATGAGCTAAACCCACCAAAAGCATTATAAATGTGATAATTTCAGGTATTTTGTCTTTACTGTATTAGTTGCAGTCAATCTTCTGTCCTTATTTGTATTAGCCAGAGTCTGAAGTGAAAGTAGGAGTGGTGGGTCTTTGGCTTCCATTACCCAAAAAGAAGTAGGGGCAAGAATTTACATATTCTGAATTTTAATATTAATTTTTCATTGAATTTATGGGGTTGACACTGGTTAACAAATTTATATAGGTTTCAGGTGCACAATTCTACAGGACATTATCTGTACACTATATTGTATTTACCACCCAAAGTCAAGTCTCTATCCATCACCATTTATCCCTCCTATTCTCTCCCCCAACTTCTCCCACTCCTCCCTAGGAATCACGACACTGTTGCCCTGTACATGAAATCTTTCTTGTTTTTCTTTTTTCTCAATGCCTCCAACTTCACCCCTCATAGATAGAGAGTTGTCAGCCTGCTCTCTATCTATGAGTCTGCCTCTATGTTGCTTGTTGGTTCATTACATTCATTAGATTTCACACATGAGTAAAATCATACTATACTTTTCTTTTTCTGACTTGTTTATTTCACTTAGCATAATTCAGGTTTAAAGTACTCAATTATCACCTCAGTATAAGCCCAAGATGGTCTACTAATTGCTAACAGCTTATAGTTTACATAAACCATCTTCTTTTTAGCTAATTACGTTTGTAAAGGAGCCAAAATGTAACTGTCAACTGATAGCAGGAGAAGCACTTGCTGTCCTCACAACTCTAGTGTCTTTGGCAATACCCAATTCTATTGCATAGTCACTCATGATTTACCCTGAATGTGTTATGTTCAGCCTCATCATTTATTCTTACCACACACATAACCACTACTTCAATCAAATAAATAACATTTAGTGCCTTTGTATTAACACACTCTCTGACAATTCTGATTGGCTTCTGTAGATCCTTCCACCAGCATGGTCTTTTTTACTCCAGAATCCCACATTCTGTCCACTCTTTAAAGCAAAGCCCTACTATTTTCAACTAATAGGATTGTACCTCATTCAGACATAATCCCTTCTTGCCCTGAAATCACAAAGTAATTTTTCTGGGTTTTGTATTCCCATTTGCTTTTTTTTTTTTTTTTAAACTGGACTGTTTAATTAGATGCATAACACTTTTTTTCCTTCATAATCACAGTTGATCACATTTGAAGATACATTTTAAATCCTAAATGTGATGCCAGAAATACAGCTTTGAGAAAAAAATAATTTCTTTGTGAAAACCTTTATAGGTATAATTTATAAGTTTTTTTATTATTATTATAAAATACCTTTTAAACATGAGTTTCTTTAATCTCATGTACTTTTTTATTGATTAAGGTACTATATATGTATCTCTATCCCCCCTTTACTCCACCCACTCCCCCAGTCATGCCCTCACTCTCCTTGGTGTCTGTGTCCATTAGTAAGGCTTATATGCATGCATACAAGTCCTTTGGTTGATCTCTGTCCCTTACCTACGATCTTTCCCTGCCTTCCCTGTGAAACTTGACAGTCTGTTCAATGTTTCTATGCAGGTATATTGCTTTTATACCATCAGTTTATGTTGTTCTTTAGATTCCACATATGAGTGATATCATCTAATTGGCTTATTTCGCTTAGCATAATGCTCTCTAGGTCCATCCATGATGTTGCAAATAGTAAAAGTTCTTTTTTACAGCTGCATAGTATTCCATTGTATAGATGTACCAAAGTTTTTAGAAGCAATTGCAATGTGAAATTCAGGCCTTCCTATTCTAGAACATGCCTTTGACATCTTATTGTCAAAGAAAACCCAGCCTAAGAAGGAATCTCTATAGGTTCTCAACTATCACTTGGCAGTAAACACTGAAAAGCACAGTTAACTCTTGTGCACGTGGACAGTATTTACTGTCTGACTTTAAGGACTTACCTATTTAGGGACTAAAAAGGAAAAAGAACATTTTGGTTTTTATGTTCACACAGACCCTTAGGGACAGGGCATTGTTTTTTCTCTCTCCAATACCTAGAAACTGACAAGCAATAAGTACTCAGGGAGTAAATATGTCAATTTCTACTTACACTGCTTTTTCAATTAGACCATTAAAAACACATCTATG
>NW_006288116.1:83348-84771 GCF_000327345.1 Myotis davidii | reverse complement strand
CATTCTCTATTCTATTCCTTGATCTATATATCTGTTCTTCTGCCAGTACCAAGCTATTTTGAGAACAGTGGCTTTGTAATATAGGTTGATATCTGGTATTGAAATCCCTCCTACTTTGTTGTTTGTTCTCAGGATTGTTGCAGCTATTCAGGGTCTTTTTTTTATTCCAGATGAATTTTTGGAGAGTTCATTCTAGGTCTGTGAAAAACTCTGTTGGTACTTTAATGGGGAGTGCATTGAATGTATAGATTGCTTTGGGTAGTATGGACATTTTAATTATGTTGAATCTACCAATCCATGAACACGGTATGTTCTTCCATCTGTTTATGTCTTCCTCTGTTTCTTTTTTCAGTGTCCTGTAGTTTTCCGAGTACAGGTCTTTTACCTCCTCAGTGAAGTTTATTCCTAGATATCTTAATTTTTTTGGTGCGATGGTAAATGGGATTATTTTGTTAGTCTCAATTTCTGTATGTTCACTATTGGTGTATATAAATGCCACAGATTTCTGGGTGTTAATTTTGTATACTGCTACATTGCCAAATTCATTCATTAAGCCTAATAATTTTTTGATGGAGTCTTTAGGGTTTTCTATGTACAGCATTATGTCATCTGCAAATAATGATAGTTTTATGTCTTCTGTTCCAATTTGGATGCCTTTAATTTCTTCTTCTTGTCTAATTGCTATGGCTCGGACTTCCAGAACTGTGTCCAATAGGAGTGGTGAAAGTGGGCATCCCTGTCTCGTTCCTGTTCTTAGGTGGCATGGTTTTAGTTTTAGTCCATTGAGTATTATGTTGGCTGTAGGTTTGTCATACAAGGCTTTTATTATGTTGAGGAATGAAACCTTTATTCCCATTTTTCTGAGGGTTTTTATCAATGAATGGTGTTGGATTTTGTCAAATGCTTTTTCTGCATCAATTGATATGATTATGTCATTTTTTGTCTCTCAATTTGTTTATGTGGTGCATCACACTTATTGATTTGTGGATATTGTACCATCCTTGCATCCCTGGGGTAAATCCTACTTGGTCATGGTGTAATTTCTGATGTAATGCTGGATCCAATTTGATAAATTTTGTTGGGGATTTTGAAGGGTTCATGAAGGATATTGTCCTGTAATTCTCTTTCATTGTGTTGTCTTTATCTGGTTTTGGTATTAGGGTAATGCTGGCTTCATAGAATGAGCTTGGAAGTGAATTTTTTGGAATAGTCTGAGGAATATAGGTTTTAGTTCTTTCTTAAATGTTTGGTAATACTCCCTTGTGAAGCTGTCTGGCCCTGGGCTTTTGTTTGCTGGAAGCTTTTTGATGACTGCTTCAATTTCTTCCATAGTTATCAGCCTATTGAGATTTTTAGATTTTTCCTGATTGAGTTTTGGAAGTTTGTATTTTTCTAGGAATATTTCCATTTCCTCCAGGTTATC
>NW_006288116.1:78186-82976 GCF_000327345.1 Myotis davidii | reverse complement strand
TTAGGATTGCTGTTTCTTTGCTGATTTTTTGTCTAGAGAATTTATCTAGTGATGTCAGTGGGGTATTAAAGTCCCTGGCTATGATTGTATTGTTGTTGATCTCTTCCTTGATATCTTCCAGGAGGTTTTTAATATATATATGTGGGTGCTCCTGCATTGTGTGTACATATGTTTATCAGGGTTACATCCTCTTGTTGTATCCCATTTGCCTTTTATGTTATAACATTGGCTTGCACTCCTGACAGAGCTGATCACCTTGGATGCATTTACATGTTACCATGTATATTTGCGCCTCCAGGAAATTGTCTCTGAATAGAGATTGCCCTATGAAACTTTATATCCCCAAAACTAAATGCAGTGTCTGGCATTTTTTAGATGCACAATGAGAAGCTGTTGAATTTAATTGACTTGCATTTGTGTCACTAATAAGTTCATGGTCAAGAGAAATTTGCAAAAAAAATCTTACCCACTTCTCATTGAATACTTCTATGTTCTTAAGATTCTTTTAAATGTTTTACACACATTTACATTGTCATTCACTTCTCTTAATTGCCAAGAAACATGGGCCATGAGATGCGTCAATGTGAATACCCAAAATGAGGTTTGACTTTACCACTATCTTCACAGTTTATGTTATTTGTCCTACTGTTCAGTTTTAGTAGAGCTGGCATAGTGCATGAACAACCAAACAGGAGAATGAACTGTAGACACCTAAGTCCATTTCTGTGCATTTTCTAGGGAGACTCAAAAAATGACTCATGGATCTTTGCCCTGGCTGTGCTTCTGAGCAGCATGTTTGTCTACAACAGCATGAACCACATCAACCACCAGGCCCTGGAGCAGCTGCAGTATCCTTCCAGGAAATGAACTACCATGTGACATGGAGTCTATAGGAATGTAACTGAGACTATTTTGTTATCGTTTTCATTCTTTTTTCCTCATGTCAATAATCATGGTTGAGGAGAAAGGGACACTGGGTGAATGGGACTGTTCATAAAAATTATTCCTGGGTGAGATATGGAAATTTTGGCGGGAAACATTTCTCATTCCTTAGCTAAGATCTCAGCTATGTGACTGAACTAACAAAGCTAATCAGGGCAAAATCCTCCCCCAGCTCTGCTGAAGTAGGTGACTCAGCCGAGTTTGCGAGTTTCTTTCCAGACTTTGTTTGGGTTGTACGAGATTTCGCGATGGAGCTGAAGTTAGATGAATGCACCATCACGGAAGATGAGTACTTGGAGCATGCCTTGAAGTTTGCTCCAGGTATCAGATAATGGTCTGGATGGTGGAGGTATAACATTTGACTTTTAGTTTAGAACTCACATTATATTTCTGACCAGAGGACTATAATATAAAGTTGTATACGGCAATCTCTGACCTCCAGAGATGACTTGCTAGGGTGTAAATACACATGGCAACATGTAAATGCCTCCAAGGTGATCAACTCTGCCAATAGTGAAACCCAATGTAGGATATGATACCCTATGATACAATGCTTAAGGTCCTTTTTTATTTTTTTACTAGAGGCCCAGTGCATGGATTCATGCACCGGTGGGGTACCTCAGCCTGGCCTGTGAAGATCACCGAAACTGGACCCCTTGGGGGATGTCGGAGAGCTGGTTTCAGCCCAATCCCCGCAGGCCAGGCCGAGGGACCCCACCAGTGGAAACTGGCTCTCCAACATCCCCACGGGGTCCCGGATTGTGAGAGAGCACAGGCCAGGCCGAGGGACCCCACTGGTGCATGATCAGAATCAGGGAGGACCAAGATGGGGCGTGTCCAGCCCATCTTGCCCAATCCCAATTGGCCAGACCCAGCCGCAAGCTAACCTATGAGTTGGAGCATCTGCCCCTGTTGGTCAGTGCATGCCATAGCGACTGGTAGAGCAGTTGAACAAACGGTCAGACACTTAGCATATTAGGCTTTTATTATATAGGATTGCTTTGAGGCCTATGCTAATGGTGATATGAACATGACAGGTTGGGTATGGTTTCAATTGTTAGTAATACTGAAAAAAGTCAAGTGACTAGAATTTAAACTGGCTGAGGAAATGAAATAGCCAACATTGTATCAAAGATTTTAGGAAAATTGACACCATGAAAATTTGAGGATAGCAACCAGTGATAAGATGTCCTAGGGTGCCCTGACTGGTTTGGCTAAGTGGATTTTTGTGTCGGGCCTTGGACTGAAAGGTCCCGGGTTCAATTCTGATTGAGGGCATGTACCTTGGTTGCGGGCTCGATCCCCACTAGAGGGCATGCAAGAGGCAGCTGATTGATGTTTCTCTCTCATCGATGTTTCTTACACTCTATCCCTCTCCCTTCCTCTCTGTAAAAAGTCACACACAAAAAAAGATGTCCTAGGGCTCAAATACTTGTGTTCTGATTAAATTTAGAGCTCCTCTGCTTCTATTTGGAGAAAAATGCCATCACTATGGAAGACAGGGTCAAAAAATATCAAATGTCTCATTTTTAAAATATATTTCATGTCTATTTTAATGGCCCCCAAAATTAACATATTCTTCTAATAAGACTGTCAAATCATTCATTATCCCTCTCTTATAACAGCACTCTCTTCATTCTATAGGCTATTATCATGTGAACAGAATAAATTCATTACACAAAATAGATTTAGTGGAGAGAAAAATGGGTACCTAGATGCATGTCAATTTTTGCTTATTTAATATTTTATTTATTTATTCAAGAATCATTTATTGAACAACTGATACATGCCCAGAATTACTCAGTGTGACATTGTCATGTCCAATATAGAGAACAGGTGAGGTCTTAGGTGACATTATATTAAGCTTATCTATTTATATTGTCTGTATTTGTTAGTTTGATTTTTAGAAGTTGTTCTTTACTGTTCTGAGTATTGTTTGTCCTGGCAATATCATAAATTGCTATATATCTACCAGGAAATATATGACTCTGACTTTAGAACTCACAGTATATTTCTGACATGAGGACTATAATGTCAAAAGTATTTCTGACAATTTGGTGGATTAATCTATCATGCAAAAATATCTCATTAATAGTCAAAACATTTGGACACCATGGAAAGTGTAAAGGAAACAATCATAAGTTTCTTCAGATAAGATGAATGCCTCCATGCCTCCTCTTCTTCCTTAGAAGTATTTCTTTTATTCCTGGCTTTGCAGAAAAAATAAAAATAAATCTGTTTCGAGGAGATTAGCATTGTGTTCATTTTCATGCTTTAATAGAAGGATATATGAAAACACCAGAGAAACAATGATCCAAAGACCCCTAGAAATGTATGTCCTTTCCTGAAGACTGTCTCACCAATCACTGCTCTTTTTTTATTTTTATGTGTCTTTTTTTTCCTACAGGCAAGAATCCCCAAATCCCGCATTCCAGCATGCCTAGAGAGTATATCAAGAAGTTCTTTCCCAAGCGAAAGTGCTTTGTTTTTGATCGGCCTACAAATGACAAAAACTTGTTACAACATATGGATTTGTTACAGCATGTCCTTCTGCATTTCACTTCATGTGATGAAGCTGTGACTGTACTCAGGGTTTGTCAGTAGTTCTGTTTCCTGCTCTATGGGATATGGAAAAGCAGAGATTCAGGCCACACATAGACATGCATGTTTTTCATTAAAGCTTCCCTATCTGAGGGATTATTGAAGCCTAATGTATCTCATGAAACTAATACACGAATGACAGAAGCACAAGCTGCTGTTAAGGAGAGGAATCTGCATGATGATGACAAGACCGATGAGATGAGTGTATCTTGGCGAGGATACAGAAGATATTTTTTTTGAATTTACACCATTTAGAAAAAATATGCAGTGGAACATAAGCCACTGAAAGTTCATTAGAGCTTGAGAAGAAGATTTAACTATAGTCTTGTGTATAGGGCTAGATTCATAAATCTAAACCATTAGAGCATACCTACAGTGTCCTGGGCTGAGATGTACCTATGCTTGATTTAATATTTTAGTCACCATCCTGAAATGTTTGATGATTTTTTGTATGGGCCCAAGTTTTCATTGGAAATTTTGCTTACAAAATTATCCACTTTGCCTATCTGTAAAATAAACTGTTTTAAAATGTATTTCTATTGGGAAATGGTTCCAGGAAACTCTTGAATATATTAGTTGAAATCATTAAGTTTAAATTATTATGAGATGAATTTGAGAACCATAAAAGAGAGAGTGTATAGGAGACACAATGATGTTATTACAAGGAAGTGGATTTATCCTATATAATAAAAGACTAATATGCAAATCGACCAAACTGCAGAAGGACCTGTCACTATGATGCACACTGACCACCAGGAAGCAGAACCTCAAAGCAGGAGCTGCCCCCTGGTGGTCAGTGAGCTCCCACAGAGGGAGTACTGCTTAGCCAGAAGCCAGACTCTTGGCTGGTGAGCACAGCGGAGGTGGCAGGAGGCTCTCCTGCCTCCATGGCAGCACTAGAGAGCAGGAAGCCAAGCAGTAAGGAGCAGCAAGCAGGTGGGCAGTAAGGAGCGAGAGGTCCCTAACTGTGAGAGAGCACATGCCAGGCTGAGGCTCCCCGCTCTAGTATAGTATATAAAGGATGAGGAGACAAGAATGAGGACAAGGAGGAAAATGGGAAGGAAAGGAAAAGAGAGAAAACAGAAAGCTTCATTTCAATAAAATTGCTTTTATTTTTAGAATACCGATCTCTAAAGCTTGTGAAACAGTGAGTAAGAACTTCCTGGCATTCCTCAATTATCATGTGTCATTCAGGGCTGGGGACCTTGGCAAAGACCTACGTGGATGCCATCAACAGTGGAGCAGTG
>NW_006288116.1:69638-78113 GCF_000327345.1 Myotis davidii | reverse complement strand
CTGGCATGCAGAAGGCAGCCGACCACTACAGCCAGCAGATGGCCCAGAGAGTGAGCTTTCCGACAGACACTCTGCAGGAACTGCTTGATCTGCATGCAGGCTGTGAGAAGGAAGCCATTGCAATCTTCATGGAGAACTCCTTCAAGGATGACAACCAGGTGTTCCAAAAGAAGCTTGAGGTAATAGGTCTTAGCATATATCCTTCCTAATTCCTGTTCTTGTAGATTGATGCCTACAAGTCCTCTTTTCTACACATAGTTCATATGTTTCTCATTTTAAAGTTTTGGATTCATGTGATTGTCTGGGCTCTATAGACTACTATTCATCATTTTTCTGAATGATTGTTTCTTTATTTCCATTATGGCAAAGCAAACTAACATGTGCTTATTAACAGTTTACAGAAATACTCAAGTTATTATGTCAAAATTCTTCAGGTGAGTTCCTAACACAAGATGAAAACAAGATTCAGATGTTGTATACCTGAAACTAATAAAATATCATTAGGAGGGTCATGGGGACTCCTCCCCATCCTCAAGACAGCAATGGTGCATTGTATCCTGGCCTTGTTTCTAATATATTTGACTAACTCTCCGCTACCGACTAGAGAAAATTGCTTTTAAAGAATCATGTGTTTTTATAATTTCTGTATGTCCTCTTTGGAGAACTGTCTATTTAGCTCCTTTGCCCAATTTAAAAATGTTTTTTTCTTCTTGGTATTGAGTTGTATAAGTTTTTATATATTTTGGAAAAACCGGTTAGGGCAAAAGGCTCATGTGTTTAGATATGCCCACTTGAGTAATCTCCATTTCTTAAAGTTAGCCAGTGCCATATAAAAAATCTAATCCGATGATCAATATTTAGCATATGCACAGGCCTAGAGACTGTCATGTGTGAATGCCAGGAGAGAGAATTCTTGAGGACAACATAATTCTGCCTAATAAAAACACCTTCACCTTGTTTTTGAGCCTGTCATTGACCATCCTATGAGTTACAAAACTCTCACTTCAATACAGAAGAAAATCAATAAAATTATAATTTTTCAAGTATAGCAAAACATTTCTTTCCCCATATTTCTGTACAATCAAGCCCTCATTAAAATAATTCATTAAGACTTCAAAAATCTATTCAGTGAACACATACGTCATTAGTGGACACTTGGTTTACTGTGCATATATGTTTATTAATAGCAATCCAAGTTTGCAGAGGAAAGTCTACTTCCAGTCATATTGCACTTTCCATTGATGATTGCTGATGGATGGACCACTATTAATTTTATGACTGATAAAGGAACCTTGATATTACTGGATTGCATATTTGATATTTGCTAACAGAGTGGAATTTAAAAGTTCCCATCAAAGAAAAAACAATGTTTATGTCTATGTAAGGTGACAACAATAATTAGACATTGTGGTGACCATTTTGCCATGGATACAAATATCAAACCATTACATTGTACACCTGAAGCCAATATAATGTAATATCTCAATTGAAAAAATAAAGGAACCCTGGACTTCATGTCTACCAACACCA
This sequence comes from Myotis davidii, assembly GCF_000327345.1. NCBI lineage: Eukaryota > Metazoa > Chordata > Mammalia > Chiroptera > Vespertilionidae > Myotis > Myotis davidii. Next base: position 76,583 of record NW_006288116.1, on the reverse strand, counting down.
TCATTTTACAAATGTTGAGCCTGAATCCAAGAGAATTGAGGAACTTTCCACAGATCGCACAACGAATTGGTCTAAACTGTGACTAAAATGAGCTTCTTGAGCACGGTCTATGGTTCCATTATCCAGTCTAACTGGATGCCATCAAACTGCTTCTTCCAAGATGATCACACTTGGCTCTTCCCTTCTAACAGCCTCTTTCCTTTGTATTTCTCCACATTTCTGGGACAGGGCATCATAGAGAAAAAGAAGGAAAATCTCTTGCTGAAAAATGAAGAGGAATCTTTCAAATATTGCCAGGCTCAGCTTACACAGCTTTCAGAGCCGCTGATGGAAGGCATTTCGAAAGGAACTTTCTTTATACCTGGAGGATACATTCTCTACTCAGAGGAAATGAACAAGGTTGAACAGTCCTATGAATTGTTGCCCAGGTAAGGAGTGAAAGTGAGGAATAAAACGAGGGGGAAGACTAACCAATAGGGTCAGAGAGTGTTTGTGGGTTCTTTTGAAAATCTAAGGCAATAGGACCATTTGTGAAGACATAGCAAAGCATAGCGATATATGTACATTTTTACATTTCACATCTACAATTAGTTAAATACTCTTAAATAAGCCAGAATTTTCCCCCTAATTATAGGATTTATTATCAGGAAGGTAGATGAAAGAGAACATGTCTTTCATTTAAGAAACAATGCAATAGTTTATCATGCTGTATAAGGGATACATAATTAAAGAAACAATGTTCTCGCCTATACCGGTTTGGCTCAGTGGATAAAGCATCAGTCTGTGGACTGAAGGGTCCCAGGTTTGATTCCGGTCAAGGGCATGTACTTGGTTGCTGGCACATCCCCAGTTGGGAGTGTGCAGGAAGCAGTTGATGGATGTTTCTCTCTCATTGATGTTTCTAACTACTGAATGACTCAAGATTATAAACCATCACCATTCAGTTCTCCAGCTTACATTTCAGGTGCATAATCCAAACAGTATGCAGATAAACAAGGAGGGGGAGGCAAGACAATCACTCAATTTATTCTTGAGTAAATCAACTGACTTCCGAAAGAAAGAAAGAAAGAAGGAAGGAAAGAAAGCTTAACAAGCTTATGATCTTACCTAAAAAGGAAATATAAATAGTCAATTGGATTGGTAGGATAATGATTATCATTAAGTATAAACTACTAGTGATGATGATAATGATGGAATGATGGTGATGGTTGATCTATATTGAGCACACACTTCCTAAACCAAGTATTTTTTAAGTTGATCATTTAAATTGATTATCATTTTAATCTTTAAAATAATTTGACTTTAGGTACTAATGTCATCCATATAATACAGTTGAGAAATGAGATGCACTGAGAACCTCAGAAGTTACCTAAGAGCATACAGCCAGCAAGTGGTAGAGCTGGTAGGAAAGGTCTGTGTACCTGGCACCCAGTCAAATCTCAAAAGGAAGTTTAGCACAGCTTATTTGAAGAGGAGGAAGAAGCTATAAGTTGAAGTATCAATAAGTAGTATCTGAGTAAAGAAAGAGAAGATGAGCATCCAGTCATAAGAGAAAGAATGTGCAGAGACTGCATACAATTGAGGTGGAGTGTTAGTAGAACTTCCATAAGTGGCATCATTAAGAGAAGACTGGGGTTGCCAAATAGGGTATTTTTTTCCCCAACTAAAGATGTTGGATTTTTTAATTGTGGCCCTGGAAGGAAAGGCACCACTGTTGGATCCTAAGAAAGATGATTAACTTACAGGATCAAATTTGTAGTTTTGTTGAACATTCACTTCCCCAGCAAGAAGAGTCTTTGCTCCTTGTTTCCTCAGGCAATGGAGGTCCTCCAAAACTTCAATCAATCACAGGTTGCAACAGAGGAATCCATCATGCAGATTGACAAGGCTCTCACTGCTGTGGAGAAGGCTCTAAAAGGTACAAGGGAGGGCTGTGATAATGGACAGCAGGGAAGTTCCTGTAGTGTCCCTCAAGAACAAGTCCTTCTTGAAACAAGGTGTTTTCGGCAAAAAGAATTAGAACAACTTGGCTAAATCTAAAATTAACCAGGTGAGTTTTAATTGCTCTGTGAGGCAACCAGTGCCATTCGTCATATTCTGAAACATGTCTTGCTGGTATTGTTAGTAAGAATATTCAGAGATTCCTCTCTGCCTTTAGAAAACCATTTTAGTCTTACCTTTGAAGGGTACAGCTAGGTATAACTGTTATTTTATTCTCTCTGTAAGACCATTGTGGAACAACTGAACAAGCCAAGACAGAGGAATTGGAAAGAAAACAGGAGTTGCTAACACAGACACTGAATGAAAAAGTGAAACAAATGGAGGCTCTAGAGAGAAGCTTTGAAGAAAACATTGCCCAGCTGAATGAGAAGATGAGAGAACAAAACACAAAGCTGAAAGATCAGGAAAAATTTCTGCAGCACCTGCTGATGGTAAGTCTGGGTGGGATGTGGGCAAAACCTAAAGGATAGTCACCTACTTCCTCATGAAGGGAAGAACGAAACACTAAAGTCATAAAGTATAAAGTACATATAAAGTCATATGATTCAGTGAAATGTCAAGTTAATGCTATCATTCTAAAGTCCCAAGTATTTAGGACTCAGCACCTTTTGTGGTATTAGGATGAGGTTTCAAATAACATGGCCCAGACTCATGATCTACTGTTTGTGGTAATTAGTGTCCTATTGTGCCCCAGGTGAATAGGACTTCAGTTCTTAGGATGTTTGGTATAACCATCAAAGAGACCTGATATAGAGCCATCTGGTCTCAAAGTATCAGATTGTATGTGATATGAAATATGGGATAATGAAAGCTCTAAAAGATGCTACATTGGTTTCCATATCAGCCTGCTCTATTCTACACATCCAGAGTAAATGCATTTTTTGTCCCCACCTCAAGTTTGATAGCTATATTTTCTAGAGAGTCAGCAGTTCCCATTAAACATAACGTGTATGGTCATCCTGCTTCAGTGGATTGAAGAACTAGAACTAAACCTCCATTCCTCCCAAAGAACAGCCTTAGGACTGAAACACATTCCTGGCATAGGTGTCAGGCCTCAGAAAGTTCCAATTCCTTCACATCCCCAGTGATTTCCCAATAAGGGACCTTAGGAAGGTATAAAACAAAGATACTCCTGCTACCAGATCTAGAGGCTTAGAAATATTGGGCGAAAAGCATCAAAGAGCTATTTGAATTTTACAATGATTGTTATGTGGATGATAAAATTATATTTAATTGAGTGCATGTATTACTGGATTTTCCTGAAACCCATAGTCGTCATTTCTTAATTATAACTTCCTCTGCATCACTAGGCAGAAGAGATAAGAAGAAACACAAAGAGAAAAAGAAAGAAATGGAAAAAGCAACTGAAGGTGAGAACAGCTGAAAACACTCCAGATATCAAAATAATAAATTGTAGTTCAAAATTAAGAACTCTGCTCTTTGTAAAAAATCAGAATTTTCATTCTTTTAGTGAAAAGAGAAGTCACAGATTGGAAGTAACTATTCGCAAATCACACATTGGATAAAGTTTTTGTATCCAAGATATTTAAAGAATTCTTAAAACTCAACAAATATCTCACTAACTGGAAAAGCAAATATCCCAAGTAAAGGAAAAATATGATATAATTTAAACAGATACGTCATCCAAAATATACTTGGATGGCAATAAGCACAGTAAGCAACATCATTAGTTAGTAAAACATCATTACTTATTAGAAAAGTGGATATTCTAGCCACAATGAGATACCACTTACTGCACCTACTAGAATGGCTACAATTAAAAAGATGAAACATCTCAGGTGTTGGTGGGGATGTGGAGCAACTGGAATCTTTATACACTGCTGGTGGAAATGTAAAATGGTAAATCACGGGGGAAAAGATTGTCATACCCTTTGTAATAAAAAATTTTTTAAAAAAAGTTAAACAAATACCTACCATGCAGTTTAATCATTTTGTTTCTACATCTATCCCCAAGAAAAATGAAAGTTTGTGCATATGATAGCTTTATTGGTAATAGCCAATAACTGAAACAATGTCCATCCAGAGGTGAATGATGAACAAATTTTAACATATGCATACAAGCGAATACTACTGAACAATAAAAAGGAACAAACTATCAATACATATAAGAATGTTAGATGAATCTGAAAATAAATATGTTGAGTGAAAGAAGGCAGAGAAAAAATGTCTACATACTGTATGATCCTTTAATGTAAAATTCCAGAAAATGCAAGCAATTCTATAGTGACAGAAAGCTGGGCAGTGGTCTGTGATGGGGATGAGGGTTTACGTTCAAGAGGGAGGATTTTCCTAAGGACATGTGAAGATGTAGATGTTTCTGAGTGATGTACATGCTCATTACTTAATTTTGATAGTGGTTTAACAGGTGAATACATGTATGATAGGTAGATCAAAACTTATGTGGCAATATATTGCATTATTTTTATACCTCAATAAAGCTTTTCCAAAAAACAAAAACAAAAACACTCCAGGTAATGGGAAGCCCTACAATTGTTAATGTAAGCCATATCAGTGTTACAGAATAAACGAAGAAGAACCAAGCAACGCTTTGAGAGTTTGGAGTTACACTTTATTCACCCTGGTGGGCTTAGGGAAATGAATCCAAATTCTAAGCAAAGCTACAAGCAGAACTTCCCTTTTTATGGAAGAGCCAGCCCTTTGTGTGCTTGCTGGCGGCCTTGAAAACTACACAGTTCTATCCAATTAAAAAATGCACCTGGCATGGCATTGGGTATATCTAGTCTCTGGCTTACAAGGTCAGACAGCTAAGTTTATCTCCCCCATTATTTAAGCAGGCTAGAAAGCAAACTTATTTTTTCAGAATAAGAGGCCATCTAAAGAATAACAGAGAATTCCAAACAGTAGTTTTACAGAATAGGGATTTGCCTTCACATCAGTGCACCTGAAATCAAAGAATAACAAGTGTAGTTCATAGTTCTAGGGGATTTTTTTAACTGTTATTTACACTTAAAATTACTCAGTTTTGCTTACTCAGTTCAAAAATTCTCAAAAGAAGTTTTCTCTATAAAATAACAATAATACAAAAAAGATGGGTTGAAAGGCAAAATGAGATTATAATAATTTAATCCTCATGTTTCTCCGCTTATTTTTCTTCCTCAGAATCTATAGGAGAAATGATCGAGGAAATGCAAAAGAAAAATGAGCAGATGAAGGGGGAGATATACAAGATTTATGAGGTAAAAATAAAGCAATTGATTGAGAAGATGGAGATGGAGAAGGCCCAGTTCATGGCAGAGCAAGAGAGGATTCTAAATCTTAAACTTTAGGCATTCAACTCTGTCATTGCCATTTTATTTTCCACTGCATTTAATAAAAAATGTGCTTAGAAGTTAGATCGTTATGTAAGATTAAGAATTTTTCTAGCCCAAACATTAGTAGACACTTCATTCTCATACTGCTTCTACCTGTGACCATCTCTGGTTACTAAAGGGTATTACTCGCAGGATAAAATCTCATGGGATCCTTTATTATTAAATCACTAATAAGCAGAAGCTATTCACTGCCAGGCACTGTGCGATGGCTTTACAATCAATCTGTTATCAAGTCCTTATGTTAAGTTGTAGGTACTATGATATTCTCTTTTTCAAATGAGGAAATTATAATTTCATGAGGGATAAGAAATGTTTCAGAATCCTGCCTTGTGGAAGAGTAGCTGGTCTGTCTATTCTACTCAGTAAAGTTCAAGTTGATTCTCTTTCTGCCAGACCTGTATAACTTTATCTCTGCAGGAACCCTAATGAGAAGGAGGAAGACTCAATGACCATATACACTATTAATCATGTAATTATATGCCCACGCTGCCTGTATCATCCTGTTCTCCAGGCTCTACTCCAAGTAATTGTTGTGTCCAGATCTCCACCCAGAAATACAGTGTGGACTGGCACAGGCCCTGGTCTCCTCAAATTATTAATGTTACCTTGCCTCTAAGTTCTCAGCCTGTGGGTCGCAACCCTTTTGGGGGTCGAACGACCCTTTCACAGAGGTCGCCTAAATACATCCTGCATATCAGATATTCACATTATGATTCATAACAGTAGCAAAATTACAGTTATTAAGTAGCAACGAGAATAATTTTACAGTTGGGGGGTCACCACAACATGAGGAACTGTATTAAAGGGTCACGACATTAGGAAGGTTGAGAACCACTGCTCTAAGTTTTGGAGAGTTGTACTAAGTTTCCTCATCAAACATCTGCCATGATTCTGAATCATGTAGTAACTTTCCCAATGCAATTCACTCATCTTTCTCACCTTCTTAGACAAATATTTGAGAGGCCACACTACCTAGATCAGAGTTGAAGGAAAAAATGATATAATTTCCAGGAAGAGTGTGGTGCATGTGGGTGAAGAGGGTCAAGAATATGATTCTGGGTCACTAAAAGTTTAGAAACTACAAGAGAACAACATTTCTGTAGCTAAATAGAACTCAGAAATATTAATGAAAAACAGGATACTCTGGAGAGAGTGAAATATTAGAAATTGAGAAGTGCACTTAGTTCACAAATAAGTTTCAAAAACTCATGAAGGATTAACATAGGTATTGAAAAGGGAAATAATTTGGCAAATGTGGGAAATGTTTTACATTGTGTGAATTCAGTCTTCATTTTTTCTCTCAGATAAAATTACAGTCTCTCAGGAAGAAATACAAGGAAGATATCCAGGAACTTCAATTTGAAGTAAAATATATGGAGAGGAAAATAGAAGGAAACAAATGTACCATACTCTAAAAATGCTAGGAACATCACTTCCTAACCAGCTCCCTCCCTCCACAGGAAACTACTTGATTGAGCAACTTCTGAATGTCACACAGTTGCCACTAAACTAAAATTAGAATCATGATGTTTGTAATTTTGTTGAACCAAAAAAACTGCAAAGACGAAATAAACTGCAAATACAATGTTTC
>NW_006288116.1:56656-69583 GCF_000327345.1 Myotis davidii | reverse complement strand
AGTAAAGTAATAATGATTAGTATGATTCTTACATGAATTCTTTATTTGAAAGCATGGTTACTGAGTCTAGAGACACTTTAAATTATATAATGAGATGCATGTTACAATGAGGAGATATCAGGTGGGTTCTGTTCCGGGTAGACTTGCACTCCCTGACATACTTCACCCTTTTAGACATCTTAAGCCCCATGCCATTGCTCAAGGGTTTGCTTTGGTTTGGGGATAGGGTTGGAGTGTTGTGAATGGAAGTGAACAAAGCCATGGAACACTCTGATCATCGTTCCTGCCAAGTAGTCTATGGCTCATGGGCTGGCTGCAAATCAGGGAGACCTGGGACAATTGACTTCAAGGTGAAGACAGAGTACAGTTCTTGGTTGGATGGTGGCTAATGGTCTGTGGGCACAGATGGGACTCTGGGATACTGGTAGAAGAAGTACTTGCCTCTGTGCAAAACAGATTTATGTGTGGATGCTTCACCCTTCCTGTCTACAAAATTCTTCTGGGTAATTACTGTCCATCTACAGGCCACCCACCTCTCAATCTTCCTCTTTCCTTTGTCTTTTTCTTCTCACAATTCAGAAAGTAAACTCTACAGTCATAGAAAGGGGAGTTTGAACTCAAACTTGAAAGCAATTTATTTTTATTCCTCTGAGAACCATAACAATAATCCTGCAAAACTTAAACTAGACTCTATTGTTCTCTCAGCCTTTCTGCTTTTGTCTAGGAACAATATTTTGAGGGGGGGAAGAATATTGACCTTCAACTCACATCATACGCAAACTAAATTTGAGATGAATCATAGTCTTAAATGTAAAGTGAATATTTAAAAGAAAGCTTCTGGAAAAAAATAGATGAAATTTTTATAATCTTAGTGTGAAAGGGATCTCTCATGCACTGATCATGAGACTGAAATTGATGTCGCCATCATGAAAAACATTATGGAGATTATTACCATTCAAAATAAAAAGAAAACTACCATATGATTCAGCAATTCCACTTCTGGGTATTTAGCCAGAAAAAAAAAGAAAACACTAACTCAGAAAGGTATATGTAGTACTATATGCATTGCAGCATCATTTATAATAACCAGTATATAAAAACACTCTAAGGGTTCATTGACAACTGAATAGATAAAGAAAATGTGACATATACACTGAGTGGCCAGATTATTATGATCTCTAAACATATAATAATCTGGCCAAACAGTGTATATATATGTATAGTATATAATACTCAGCCATAACCAAAAATGAAACCTTGCCATTTGCAACATCATGGATGGACCTTGAGAGCATATGCTAAGTGAAATAAATCGGAACAGAGAAAATCAAATACCATATGGTCTCATATGTGGACTAAAAACAAAAAAAACAAGCCCATTTATAAACAGAACTAGAGGCCCGGTGAACAAAATTTGTGCATGGGAGGGGGAAGGGGTGTCCCTCAGCCTGGTCTGCCCCCTCTTACAATCCAGGACCCCTCAGGTAGGGTCCCTAGGCTTGGCTGGAGATCAGGGCCTAACAGGGCTTTCCTTCCCCCAGCTGCTGGCAGCTGGCCCTGCTCTCATCACTCCACTGATTGCCATTTGTGGGGCATTGGTTCCCGTCCCCTGCCACTGGTCGCCTCCCTCTTTGGGCAACAGGTGTGGGGTGTGTTCACTTGGCTGGCCTGGGCTTTCCTCTATGGGCAATCTATCATGGGGCTTTGTGATCCATGGCTCTGCAGAGGGAGGCCACTCCCACCCACTGCAGCGCTGCTGGCCTGGTAGCCTGGGCCTCCCTTTTTGAGGAGATTGTGGAGGCTCCCCGCCCTCCTCAACAATCGATTTCCTTGTGGGCCAGTGGCCTGGTCCTCCCTCTGCAGGGCGATTGTGGGGCAATAGCCGGCCCCTGGACCAATGGCAATGCACCCACCTTGGCTGGCCTGACACCAGTGCGTGTCATAGCAAGGTTGTCCAGAAGGTCATCGGACTGTCGTTCTGCTGTACAGTTGTTCATTCAATTTGCATATTATACTTTTATTATTATAGATTGGGGGTTGCAAGAGGCACCGGATGAGGAGTAGCAGAAATCAGTAAAGGAAATCAGAAGGTACAGTCTTACAGGTATAAAATAAATAAGTCATTAGGATGTAATATAAAGCATTGTACCTAGAGTCAATTATACCGTATTGCATATTTTAAAGTTGCTAAGATAGCAAATCTTAGAAGTTCTGATGACAAGAAAAATATTCTGTAACCATGTATGGTGGTGAATGTTAACTAGACTTACTATAGTGATCATTTGCAATATATACAGATATCAAAAGGCTATGTTGTACACCTAAGTCTAATATGTTATATGTTAATTATAATGATAAAAAAGAATTGAAATATTTCACTAATTAAAATGTCATAAAGTGAATCAGGGGGTGTTTTGGTGAGCAGTGTACAAGGGTGATTTCTTTCCTGGATTCTTGTCCAGATGGATTTGATGAATAAAGGCAAGGACAAAAGTGATACGTGAGAAGTACAGAAACTCTATTGCAAACAGACACTAACTCTAGAACTTATAATCTGAAGTTTCTATTCCTAAGATTGTCTCTTGTCTGTTCATGTTGGAGCAGCTTTTGATCTGCCTAATGGTTGCTTTAAGACCTAGCAACCATGTCTTGCCAAGCCTTGAGAACTGAAACCGCTAGCTTTTCTTCTCAAAGAGTAAAACAGCCTTTTTTTTTTTTCCTGGCCAGAGATGTTTTATTACCCCTATGGCTCTCCCAGCTGCTCAGGCCAGGGCTGCTTTTGATCTAACTTATGGCTGCTTAATTGTTCAGGCCAAGATGCCCCTATTCTCTCTGGATCCCCCTCCCTTCCTGTCTGCCTAATTAAGCTAGCTAGCTACCCTTATCAAAAGCAAAAAGCAAGACATCAACTAAGAAAAAGTAATTACAATGCAAATATCAATCAAAGAACTCCTATGCAGATTATATAAAGAATTTCCTTGCCTGGCTGGTGTGGCTCAATGGTAGAGCATCAACCTATGAATCAGGAGGACGTAGTTCAATCCCAGTCAGGGCACATGCCAAAGTTCCAGGCTCGATCCCCAGTCGGGGGCATACAGGAGATACCCAATCAATGATTCTCTCTCATCATTGATGTTATTTCTCTCTTCTTTCCTCTCTGAGATCAATAACAAATTTTTTCTTAAGATTGAAAAGATTTTTCCTTAATTCATCAATTTTCAACCTTCTTTTCTCAAGGCACACATAAAGTAATTACTAAGGCTGCTCTTTTAAGAATTAGTTAATGTGTGTCATGAGATAAAAAAAAAAGATTGAAAATTATTGCCTTAAATCAATCTCACATACTGAAAAGTTATACCCTTTAAAAATACCTCCCTGCCCTAACCGGTTTGGCTCAGTGGATAGAGCATCAGCCTGCGGACTCTAGGGTCCTAGGCCTGATTCTGGCCAAGGGCATGTACCTTGGTTGCAGGTACATACCCAGTAAGGAGTGTGCAGGAGGCAGTTGCATTTAAAAGAAAAAGTCCCCAAAAAGTTTTTCAAACAGCCTCACCTGAAAACAAAAAGCAGGGAAACTGCACAGAATTCATAGTACTAAACAGAAAGTAACTGTTTTCTTGATATCTAGTCTATTCCTGAAACTAAGAGCTTGTTCCTGCTTCCACTTACAAAGAACATGTTCAATACAAAAACTTTCCTTTTGTTCTTAATCGACACAAGATATTCCTCACTCATGAGAAAAACAAGAGCCAGAGATTTTTAATTTATAAAAGGGCTGATCAGGCTGTCTAAGGTAGTGAGGATGAAGGGAGACTCAGCACCAGTACTTCAGTCCACATTTGCAAACACAGAGCCATGGATGAACCTAATTTGATCTTCATTGTGCATGGGAGGGGGAAGGGGTGTCCCTCAGCCTGGCCAGCCTCCTCAATGTGACTCAATGAACTTCTATCAACAAACCAGTAGCCCTGGCCACTGCTGCTCAGTAAGTCAAGTGTTGTCTCCTGCAGCAAAAGGCTGCAGGTTCAGTTCCAGATCAGGACATTTGCCCAAGATGTGCACTTGACCCCTGCTAGAGGGCCTGTGGGAGGCTGTTTGGCTCTCATGTTGGTGTTTCTTTCTCTCTCCCCCTCCCTTCCTCTCTTTCTAAAAATCAAAAACAACCAAACGAGAGCATCACATACCTTTAAAATGTATTTACTGGTGTGTGAAATGCAAATAATAAAACCTCCATTATATGCATGAGCTGAAGAATAAATTGAATGTAGTTAATGACACCTGCAAAGAGTTTAGAACCACAGCAGTGTTTGCATTTACTACCTGTTTGGTGATTGTGACACTAGAGACCCAGCACATGTGGGGTTTGGACCCCATACTGCACAGCAGAAGGATGTGCTAGACCAGGGGTGGGCAACCCCTGGCACGTGTGCCAAGCATGGCACACTAGTAACTTTTGCTGGCATGCGAAACCCTCTCTTATAATCTTCCATTTACAATTTTTTTCTTAATATCGACTTTTTTATTTTTCAGATAAATTCAGTGTAGGTGCATCTTAGATAAATAAATAATATTACAGAACATGTGTACATTAAAAAATAAATGTATTTTTCATCATCATATACTGTGTTTTTGTCGCTCAAATGAATTTTATTATTTCTTCAAGGTTCTATCATCATATACTGTGTTTTTGTCGCTCAAATGAATTTTATTATTTCTTCAAGGTTCTTCACATACGTACACCTTAAGAGATATCAAGTAGGAGTAACATGTTCTCAAAAAATTAGGGTTGGCACGCGGAAGAATTTTGAGTCAGAGGTTTTGCTGGTTTTGGCACGCACTCACAAAAAGTTAGCACCCCTGTGCTAGACCATTGCTGCATTTTCTTTTTTTTATCCCTCTCTTTTTTTTCATTTTACTGAGCTGAATAAAATGAAATCGAATGCCTATGAAAGTTTTCAAAAAGAAATTGACCACACATCAAAACAAGACATGCTGATAACAATCAGTGACTAGAATGCACAAGTAGGAAATAAAACAGAATCAAATGTCATTGGTAAATTTGGACTGGGGGTCAGACACAAAGCAGGAAACAGCTCATGAAATTCTGTGAGACAAACCAGTTTTTCCATCACAAACACGTGGTTCACACAACAGGACAACAATGTAATAGGAAGTAAAAATGTATTTCCTTAAAAAATTACTCTTCCAGATATTTTTTAAAAAAAATATACAGTGGATTATTGAGGCATTCTGTTTGTAACTAACTCTCAAGCAGTTCAGACATAGAAAGAAAGTACGTGGTAAAATAACAGTAAGGGAATGTTGTACTTTTGGCCAAGTTTGTGAGGGATGGAAATTCTCCTTTCAAGGTTTGGTAGAAATCACCAGTGAAGAAATTGGGGCCTGAGCTTTTCTTGGTGGCAGTTTCCAAACTCTTTACTTGGTACAAGTCTATTCAGATGAGCTATTCTTCTTGGGGCAGTTTCAGTACTTTGTGTCTTTCTAGGAATTTGTCCATTTTTAATCTAATTTGTTGGCATGTGGTTGTTCATACTATTGCCCTATCATCTTTTTTTTTTTCTGTCAATAATAATGTTCTCTTTTTCATTCCTGATTTTAATATTTTGAGTCTCCTTTCTTTTTTTCTTGGCCAGTTTAGCTAAAAGTTTGTCAAAATTGGTTTTCAAAGCACCAACTTTTCTGTCATTGATTTTTTCTATATTTTCCCATGATCTATTTCATTAATATTATTTACATAAATCTCTATTTTTTCCTTCTGCTTGCCTTGGGTTTAGTTGGTTCTTATTTTACATTGTTCTAAGGTGAAAGAATATTAATTGAGATCTGTTGTTTCTCAGTGGTGCTCCAGGAAATATAAATGATTTATTTCTCAGAATATATTTCATTCTGTCCTCTGTATCTGTGAGTGTTTCTATTTTATTTGTTAGTTTAATTTGTTCATTAGATTCCACATGTAAGTAAAATCATATGTTATTTGTCTTCCTCTTCCTGGCTTACTTCACTTAGCATAATACTCTCCAGGACCTCGAAGGGGAAGGGGGATTGAGAGATTGGGTGAAAAAAGTGAAGAGATTAAGCAAAAAAAATAAAAATAAATAAAATAATAAAACCCTCACATATATAGACAACAGTGTGGTGATTACTAGAGGAAAAGAGGGTGGGACGGTAGAAGAGAGAAAAGGGGGATCAATGGTGACAGAAGGAGACTTGACATTGGGTGGTAAACATACAATATATGGATGATGTGTTAGAGAACTGTACACTTGAAAACCACATAACTTTATTCATCGATGTCATTCCAATATATTCAATAAAATTAAAAAGAAAAAGAATATACCTCAAATTTATGCTAAATTAATCCCAGTGAAACACAGAACAGTTACTCCTATAACTCTATTCCTTCCTACCTCTATTTAATGTTATTATTTTTACACTAGAGGCCCAATGCACAATATTCATGCTTCCCTCTGGTACCTGGGACCCAGACCCCCCTAGCAGCCACGGCTTCCTCTGGAAAGATGTCTGGTCTAATTAACATAATACCTTTTATTATTATAGATATATATTACAAATTACATCTATACATGTACCAATCATAACAAAACATTTTGATAGTTATTAATTTATATGATTTTATGTCTTTTAAATTGAATGAAGGAGAAAGAATAAATGTATAGGGCTTGGTATGGTAACCTTCTTTCTTATAATTTCTGCTTCTCTATATTGCTATGAGTTCATGTGAACACCATGTGTTATATCTTTATTTCAATAGGCGGTGAAACCAGTGACCTCCTTTATTCTGCTTTGTTAAATATATTACTTTTAAGTATAAAATAGGCCCTGCAATACAATTATATACATATTGTTGTATACAATTGCTTCTTAAACAAGTTAAGAGGAGAAAGGAGAGGAAGTCTGTATTTATACTGTCTTTTCTAATTACACAATTCCCTTATTGCTACTCTTTGGTTTTCTATGTGAATTCCATTACCACCTGAGGTCACTTGCTTCCTGCTTGAACACCTCCTTCTGTGTTTTTTAAGTCAATTTGCTAGAAATAAAGTTTCCTCAAGTCTCCATCCTGTTTCAAATAAAATCAGTTCTTTGGGGGAGAACTTCAGAGATCTCTGTGATGATGCACTGCCTCTCTCCCTGGACAAAAATCTATTAGTCACTGCTCCTCCCTAGGCAGGGGTGGTAGGTAGCCTCTGGTCTTCCCCACTTCCCTCTCCCAGCTTGGAAACTCCTTCCTACAAGTGAGCCAGAGGGAGGGTGAGCAGGCCAGGCACTCTCAGCCCCCATCCTTCTCCCACCTATGCATCAGCTAGAGCCTTCACTCTGAATGGGACTGGGTGGAGGTTGATAGCCCCAGCCTCCAGGAATTTAGTCTCTGCAACTCAGTGTTGAAGGCCATGAGAAATACTGGTGGGCTTCCTCTCCCAGTGACATTCCTTAACCTGCTTGAAGAGGGAAGAAGGCGCCACATCTGTTGACCACACCCACCAGGAGCCAGCAATGGAGCTTTTGTCAAACTGAACTAGTTAAAAAATTCAGTGAAATCCAAGAACCATCCCTGTTAGGTTGGAGAGGGCCCAGGATCAGATGCATGCAGACCTGTGATGAGATAATGGACTCTCCCTGGCATTTCTAACAGATCAGCGTGCCAGACACAGATACTGACTCTTTCCAGAATACCTTGCTGACCCCCTGCAGCTGAAACTTCCTCAGCTGAATACCTCAGCTCATGTCTCCGCCCCTCACCCAACTGCTATATAAAAAAGCGCCCCCCTCCCTGTTGGCGTGAATCCACATGCCCTGTCTTTGGGGTACTTGGGTCTCTCAGGGACTCAGAAATAAACCTTTTCCTTTTCTTTCTTTTTCTGATTCACTGGACTGTCTTTATTTCCTATGCCGCCTCCTGAGCCACCTAACCTAACACTCCCCTTTGCCTAGCTTTCAGAAATTCCTTTTTGTTTGTTTGTTTTTGAGTCAGTGCTTTGTACTCAGTGCTTTCCATTTCACATTAAACCCTTCACTTCTAATTAATGGGTTTTTAGGACTTCCAGAAAGTCACATGACATTAGATAAGTAAATAAAAGCTCAACCATCCAGTGAAAGACAGAGAAGTGACAGAAACCACTCCAACCTACGTTGAGGAGAAAAAAGAGGTAAGAACTTTATTGCGAAAACTCTATACATTTTGGTCACACATATGAGCTTTGTTTCATAGAGTGGATGACTTTGTTTAGGAGTAACCCAGGTTCTGGTTGCCAGGTGGGAGGAAGGATAGGGGCTGGGTGAAAATGGGGAAGGGATTAAGGAGTACAAATTGGCAGTTATAAAACTGTCACAAGGATGTAAAGTACAGCCTAGGGAATGTGCTCAATAATATTGTGATGATTATGTAGGCTGCCAGATCGGTACTAGACCTATTGAGGATTGTACTTCTTAAACTATAGAAATGTCCAATCCCTGTGTAGTATACTGAAACTCATACATATTGAATGCCAACTATAATTGAAAATAAACATTAAATAAATAACATAAAACATAGCCCAGGTTCACTAGATCCAACTTCTTAGTGCCAACTTTTTTCTTAATGGCTTACAAAGAGAATTTGACCCCACTACTTTACTAAAAATTTTCTCCTTAAAAACCAACTGTGGTACATCACTAAATCTCTCTGTACTCCCAAGCAGTTTTGTTCTTGTTTTCTGGAAACTGTGCCTCTGAATTCCTTGCCTTGGCATGAACTTCACTCCTCACCTACTTCTCTAACAGCAAGAAAGCAGTTGCCCTTTCAGTTATGATTTGGGTTCTAATCAACCTGACCTTCATTGCTTGGCAGTAATATCTGGCATGCTTTTCAACTTCTAAAGTGCTCACTATCTGGAGTAGCCAGAAAAGGAGGAGAGAGGGAGGGAAGAGCTAGGACAGCTGAGAACTTGTCCCCTGTCTGCAGCACCAAAGACATGCAAGTTCCCTCCTAGACTTGCTTTTCCAGGCCCATGTTCCTTAACATCAACCATAACAGGTACCTAAATGCACACCCCACACTGGAAGCACAGGCTTGGCACTGGAGGGTAAGGGGGCAGCAGGAGGCTAGTACTGGGCCTCCCTACCAGCAGCTCAGGCCTTCCCTTTGGATAAGAGGCCTCTGTGAGGAAACTAGTGCTCATCCACATTGTCAACAGGATGCACTGCCCCTCTGGCACCCTCCCAGGGCTACACAATCAGCACTGCATGGGGGGAGGAGGAACACATCCTCCCTCAAATGCCAAAAGGGGCTAAACCCTTCCTGGGATTGATGGAGTAAACCCTATCCACTTGCAGAGGCTCCTGGTCCCTCCTCATTGCTCTGTCCCTCCTCAGGGACAGGAAAGAGCTAGGACAGCTGAGATACTGTCCCGTCAGCAGCACCAGGACCACCAGCTCCTCCCTACCCGCTCCTCAAGGCACTGGAGAAACTGAGAGAAAAGGTGGTCCTCAATCTATAGACAGTTTAAATCCTAAAAGATTGACTCTGATTATTTTTGTATTTAACAATACTTAATATTCCAAAGACAATATAAAGCTGTGTGATATAGAATAATTCAATTCATCAACAACTGTTAGGAATAACTATAAAGTCTAATAGTGTTTGTTTACCAGGCGTTGTTTCTCATGTGTGGTCCATACAAGAACCATCTCAGCACACCCTGTCATCCTTGCTGAGAAGTGAAGGCGTGGGGTAGTTTTCACTATCACTTCAGATGACCAGATGATAGACTCTCCTGAGGAGTAAACTTTGGAAACCATCTAATGCCATATAGGAGAACACTTTCATTTTACTTGTTTATTTTAACTTAAGAGCTCTTGAATTGGATATATCAGTTTACTTGCATTTAAAAAAAAATTTGTCATCTACTTTGTGAAAAGCCATGGCCAGCATGGCTTTCGGGTTCAAAGGCTTGGAGAAAGAGCTAACGCACAAATTGATACGCAAGAAATTAATTTTGAAATTATGGGGAGAGGCCAGGGCAAACTCAATTGTAGCAGTCAAGTTCCACTGAGTCTCTTTCCCCAGCTGCTTTTATTTACTAGAAGACACAATTGCCTTTTAGGAATGCAAACAGACATATCAATGGTAGTGTTTAGTAAACAGTAAGATTATCAGGTTTGGGGGAGTTTGCTTTGGCCATTGAGTCAGCAGGAGATAATAAAATGTAAATATTCACCCTGTGAATATCAAAGGAGTCCAAACTCAGCTTTCTGGTGGAATCCTCGAATTTATATTAATTACTGTTGATCTTGGTTTTCAGCACTACTTCTACCAAATTTTAAATATTCAGTTCAAGAAAAAAACTGTAATTCCTTCTGCTTAAAACACAGCAGTAGCAGACTAATATTTACTCCCCACCTCTGCTCCCTATAACCTTTAGAATAGAAAACATGCACACACACACACACACACACACACACACACACAAAACAAAACAAAAGAAGTGAAATGGTACAGAGAAGGTGTGTTTAAAAAGTTTATGTTACTTTCTGAGAAAAAATATTCTTAACAATTTGAAGCTTACTGAACAGATCAACGCATTTCAACACATTGCCTATCTTGTTCATTGTTAAACACTACATTAATCCTTGAAAAGTCTGTTAATTATGGAGACCCTGTGTGTTACCACTCTGTACAGTGATGAGTCAGGCAGGAATTTCTTGCTTTATCTATCACACTGATAAGAAAATGGAGGCTCACAGATGTAAGTTCTTTTTCAAGGTCTCACTAACAGGAAGTGATTTGAACCCTGGGGTTTGAACCCTGGTAGCCAATCCAGAATCTGTGTTCAGACATCCTAGGGAAGCTCTGGGTTTATTCCAACAGGATTCACACCCCCTCTGTGTCCTCCATCTCCCTCAGTGTCCTCCCTCCCAGCTGTTACAGCTGCTCCTGTTCTGCCTGAATCCTGATCATGCGATGTGTCCTCCACGTGCTCACAACTGGATAAAGAGATGTCACTGTACAGTCCAAATCCAAATCTTCACTTTCATTTAGAACTTTACCTCGCTGCCCTCTTAGACACTCAATTTTTAATCAATACTAGCATAGGATTCAGTATGCAACACATGATTTTAAGAGCCTTTTAGTTTAAAAAATTTTAATTTCAGATCATCCTTTATGGTTACTTTAGGTCTCTGAGTTTGCAAGGCAGTCATGCAGAGCCTTCCCTGAGCTAGTCAGGTTAGCACATAGCCCCTTTTCTTCCACACATAGTTCAATACAATGGATTGCAGTTTTTAGAAGTGAATTAAAATTTCCCTGATATACAACTAAAATATATATGCCAGCATTCTGGCACACAGTTAAATTCAAATATGATGGAGTAGCTTAACAGAAGAAGGACACAAACTGATGAGAGAAAATGTTTGCAGTATTTGTTAGCTCTTTAAAAATATTGGTTATGTGTTTTGGCTCATTTTAAATATGTATTCTTTACTTCATATTTTTCAATTATTTGACTTGAAAGATACCATCAAGTTCTATTTGATACTCCCCACCCCCACCAAATCTGGGTACCCTAGTAGAAGCAAAGAGAAAAAACAAATAAAAAACCCCCTGCAAGTTTAAGCAACAAAATAATTGTAAATATGAGTGGACTATAAAATTAGGCATTTTAAACACACATACACAAACACACATACATACACGCTAGAATTTATATTGATAATGAAAAAAATCACTGTTGAAGGCAAATCAACATTTGAAAAAGAGAAAAGAACAAGTTAAAAAAATAAAATAAAAATAAGCAAACCACTTTTCCTTCTGAAAGGGGGGAGGGGAGGAAGGCTGGAGGGATTGAGCAAAACAGAAAAAGAATGAAAGAGAACTCATGGACATGGATAAGAGTGTGATGATTGGGAGGGTGGGGGTGAGGGGTTAGGAGGTGTGGAGAAGGATGGGTGGAGGTGGAAGAGGTCATAGAGGTGATAAATGGTGATGGAAAAGAAAAGAGAAAAAAGGAAAAGGAAAGGGAAAAGAAAAAAGTGTCCCAGAGAGGCAGGCTGTAGACCTCAGCCAGCCTGCTGTTACTGGTTCACATTGGACCTGGGGCTCTGTGTTCACTGTGGGGTCAGGGGAAGGAGCACAAGGGAGTGAGGAGGAGGGATCAGCCTGGGAATCCCAAGCCCCTGTAGAACAACCCACACTTTCCTCCCACAAGGATCAGTTCCTTGCCTTGGGGGTGGGAGTGGGAGATGGCATGAAAACCTAACAGTGGAATTACCAGAAAGAGGTGTGTCCTTTCTGGGAAGAGGTCAATGGGGGGAAAGGGAGACATCTGTGATACTTGGAACAATAAAGAATTTAAATTTTAAAACAAAACAAACTAAAAAAGAGAAGAAAAAAAGAAATGGTGTCCTTTCAATTTTGCTGCCCCACATCTGCACCACAAGCCTTTTGGCTGTAATATCTCTCTTGATGTTTTGCTTCTAAAGAGAACAGTCAGGGGAGAAACCAAGATGGCGGCATAGGTAAACACCAGAAATTGCTGCCTCCCACAACAAATTCAAAAATACAACTAAAAGACAAAACGGATATCATCCAGAACCACAGGAAGGCTGGCTGAGTGGAAATTCTACAACTAGAAGGAAAGAAAAAAAGCACACTGAGACTAAGAGAACGTGCGGAAGTGCACAGGTACAGAGGCGCATGTGGCAAGGGCTGGCAACTGAAGACGCAGCTGTTTTTTTGAATCCGGAGGGAGTCACAAGCCCCCAACTGCTCTGAACTCCAGTTCCAGGCGAGTGTCTGGGGACCCAGACTCATATGGGAAGAAACTGGACTGTCTGGCATCGGGAAGAACTCGGAACTTGAGGGCGGCTTTCTCTCAAAAGTGCTTGCAGCGATTACCGGACACTGAGACT
>NW_006288116.1:53553-55411 GCF_000327345.1 Myotis davidii | reverse complement strand
AAGTGAATAAAAAATTTGATGGGCATGGAAAGAGAGTGTACTGACAAGTCTTGGGGGGAAAGGGGTGTGGGGGTGCAGGAAGAGACTGGACAAAAATCGTACACTTATGGATGAGGACAGTGGGGGCAGGGTGAGGGCAGAGGGTGGGGTGGCAAACGGGTGGAGGGGAGCTATGGGGGAAAAAAGAGGAACAACTGTAATAATCTGAACAATAAAGATTTAATTTTAAAAAAGAGAGAGAACAGTCAGTATCCAGAGGAGCCAGTTAGGACCACAGGGCAGCTGAGAACTGGTGTGCAGAAGCAGTAAGCAACCACATCCTGTGAGTTTCCTGTAATTTGTCTTCTGGCCACTTGTTTTTTAACAGCAACAATTGTGGAAGCCAAGTCGGGGCACTGGCAGGGGAAAGTAGATGGCACAGGGCCAGGTGGCGTGAGGCCCGCGGGGGTTTTGCTGTGGGCAGCTCAGGGACTCCATTTGGATTTGAGTCGCTGCCAGACGGGAAAAGGCAGGTGCAAAGTGTGTCCTGGGTGCACGCTCCCCTGGTACCTACGGATGATGGTGGTCCTAAATTTTCAGTGCTTACTGAGCACTAACTACTCACGGGAGGGGGAGCGCATCCTTCCTCAACTGCAGAAAGGGGCTGGAGTCCTCATGGGACCAAATCCTGATCCCCTCAAGGAGCCAAAGCTACTGATACCTAAGAACTGAGTCAGAATAACCTGTGATGATTGCTTAGAAGACAGGTATTGCAGGATGGTTAATACCTTTTAACCATCCTTTCAGATCTCTCCTGAACAGGAAACTTTGGAAACCTGGGATCACCTGACTCCATCTAATAGAACTTTTTCATTCTACTCTCACAATCCAGTAATGGTGGCTCCCAACTGCTCGCCTGCCTGCCTGATTGCCCTTAACGGCTTTTGCCTGCCAGTCTGATCACCCCTAACCACTCCCCTACCAGCCTGATCAAAGCCTAACTGCTACCCTGATGGCCCAATCACCCCCAACTGCCCTCTCCTGCCTGCCCGATAGCCCCCTAATGCTTTCCAATGCCGGCCTGCTTGCCCCTAACTGCCCTCCGCTGCTGGACTGGTCCCCCCAACTTCCCTCCCTCCCCTGCCAGCCTGGTTGCCACCAACTGCCTTCCCTTGCAGGCCTTAATCACCCCTAACTGCACCCCCCCGCCGCTGGCCCGATCGACCCCAACTGCTCTTCTTACCGGCTCGGTTTCCCCCAACTGCCCTCCTCTGCTGCCTGGTCACCCCCAATTGCCCTCCGCTGCAGGCCTGATCCCCCCAGCTGCCCTTCTCTGCCAGCAATCTAGTGGCAGCCATTTTGTGCCCACTTGGGGGCGGCCATCTTTTGCTAGGGTATGATGGTCAATTTGCAGGTTAACTCTTTATTATATAGGATATATATTACAAATTACATCCATATGTGTAACAATCACAGAAATAAATTTTGATAGTTATTAATTTATATGAGCTTATGTCTTTTAAGAGAATAAAGGAGAAAAATTAATGTATAGGGCTTGTTATAGTAACTTCCTTTCTTATAATTTACCAGAGGCCCAGTGCACAAAAATTTGTGTACTCAGGGGGAAGGGGGAGTCTCTCAGCCCGGCCTGTGCCCTCTCGCAGTCTGGGACCCCTCGGGAGATAATGACCTGATGGCTTAGGCCTGCTCCCAGGTGGCAGAGGGCAGGCCTAATCCCTAGGTGCAGCCCCTGGTTGGGCTCAGAGCAGGGCTGATTGGGGAGTTGGGGAACCCCTCCCTGTCATGCACAGAGCAGGGCGGATGGGGAGGTTGTGATGCCACTCTCAGTCACGCTCAGGGTAGGGCGAATTGGGGGGTG
>NW_006288116.1:45820-52763 GCF_000327345.1 Myotis davidii | reverse complement strand
GGAGGCCTGCAGCGGCAGGGGGAGAACGTGGGAGTCCTCCGTCACTGAAGCAAGCAAGCCTCATGTTCGCTTTAAGCTGCCTGGCTGCTGCCCGCCATCTTGGCTGGCAGTTAATTTGCGTATTACCCTGATTAGCCAATGGGAAGGGTAGAGTTCGTACACTAATTACCATGTTTCTCTTTTATTAGATAGGATGGTTCTATGTATTCCTATGAGTTCATGTTAACATCACATGTCATATCTTTATTTCAATAGACTGTGTAACCACTGACCTCTTTTATTTTGTTTTGCTAAATATATTACTTTTAAGTATGAAATAGTCCCTGCAATACAATTGTATACATATTATTGTATAAAATTGCTTCTTAAACCACTTAAGAGGAGAAAGGAGAGGAAGGCTGTATTTATAATGTTTTTTATAATTACACAATTCTGTTACTGCTGCTCTTTGTTTTTCTATATGGATTTGTATTACCATCTGGGGTCACTTGCTTCCTGCCTGAAAAATCTCCTTTTGTGTTTTTTCTAAAGTTGATTCGCTATAAAGTTTCTTTAAGGCCCCAACTCTATTTCAAATTAAATCAGTTCTTTGGGGGAGAAATTCAGAGATCTCTGTGATTGTGCACTGCCTCTCTCCCTGGACAAATATCTCTGAGGCATTGCTCCACCCTGGGTATGGGTGGTAGCCTCTGGTCTTCCCCACTTGCCTCTCCCAGCTTGGAAACTCCTTCTTATAAGTGAGCCAGAGGGAGGGTGAGCAGGCCAGGCAATCTCAGCCTGCTGTGCATCAGCTAGAGCCTTCACACTGTGAGTGGGGCTGGGTGCAGGTTGGGGACCCCAGCCTCCAGGAATTTAGTCTCTGCAACTCAGTGCTGGAGGCCATGAGAAATACTGGTAGCCTGCCTCTCCAAGTGACATACCTTATCCTGCTTGAAAGAGGGAAGAGGGAGCCACATCTTATTGACCACACCCACCCGGAACCAGGAATGGAACTTTTGTTAAACTGAACTAGTTAAGAAATTCAGTGAAATCCAAAAACCCTCCCCTTTGCTTAGCTTTCAGAAATTCTTTTTTTGGTTTGTGAGTCATTGCATTGTTCTCTCAGTTTCACATTACTCTAAATGTTTCAATTCTAGTTAATGGGTCTTTAGAAATTCCAGGAAGTCACATGTCAGAAGACTAATGAATAAAGGTCCAACCATCCAGTAAAAAATAGAGACGTGACAGAAACCCCTCCAATCTACACTGAAGAGAAAAAAAACAGGTAAGAACTTTATTTTTAAAACACCATACATTTTAGTCACACATATAAGCTTTGTTTCAGAGAGGATTACTTGGTTTAGAAGTAATCCAGGTTCTGGTTGCCAGGTGGGAGGAAGGATGGGGGCTGGGTGAAAATGGGGAAGGGATTAAGGAGTACAAATTGGCAGTTATAAAACTGTCACAGGGATGTAAAGTACCGCCTAGGGAATGTGTTCAATAATATTGTGATGATTATGCTGGCTGCCAGGTGGGTACTAGACCTATTGGGGGTTTCACTTCTTAAGTTATAGAAATCTCTAACAGCTATGTAGTATACTGAAACTCATACAATGTTGAATGCCAACTGTAATTAAAAATAGACTCTTAAAAATAAAACATAGCCTAAGTTCACTAGATCCAATTTCTTAGTGCCAACAGCTTTCTTATCCCCTTAAGTAGAATTTGGCCCCACCACTTTACTAAAAATTTTCTCTTTAAAGAACACACTGTGGTGCATCGCTAAAGCCAATATTTTGTTTATCTGACCTCTCTGCTTTCAAGCAGCTTTGTTCTTGCTTTCTGGAAACTCTGCCTCTGAACTCCTTGGCTTGGCATGAACTTCACTCCTCACCTACTTTTCTAACAGCAAAAAAAAACGGGTGTCCTTTCAAGTTTCATTTGGTTCTAATTAACCTGACCCTTACCTGCTTAGCTGTAATATCTGTAAGGTCCAGGTGGATACGGGGCGCCAAGGGAACCACAAATACAAACTGAACATTAGCAAAGGACTTTCCAGCTTGACCAAACATCCTGTTTCCAGTCCAACCGCAAATGGCTACAAACATTCTGGTAGCAACAGGGAACCGACAACAAACCTGCCTATATGATCTTCCCACTCCCCCTGTTGTGTGTGACTCCCCCGGCCTGTGCTAGCAGACCGCGGGACCTCACCCGAGAACATCTGACTTTCTAAATTAAACAGTGCATTTTGCTTTTAATTTGGATTCTGGTGCCTTCCTTTGGTCAAACGTTACAATATCTGGCAGGAATTTCAACTTTTCAAGAGAACAGTCAGTATCTGGAGTAGTCAGACAAGGAGTGAGGGAGGGTAGAGCTAGGACAGCTGAGAACTTGTCCCTTGTCTGCAGCATCAAAGACATGTAGGTTTCCTCCTAGACTTGCTCTTCCAGGCCCATGTTCCTTAACATCAACCACAACAGGTGCCTAAAGGCATCTCTCACACTGGAAGCACAGGCTTGGCACTGGAGGGTAAGGGGGCAGCAGGAGGCTAGTACTGGGCCTGACTACCAGCAGCTCAGGCCTTCCCTTTAGATGAGAGGCCTCTGTGAGGCAACCAGCCCTCATCCACATTTTCACAGGGATAAACTGCCCCTTTGGCACCCTCCCAGGGCTACACAAACAGCCCTGCTTTGGGGGGAGGAGGAACATATCCTCCCTCAAATGCCAAAAGGGGCTAAACCCTTCCTGGAATTGATGGAGTAAACCCCATCCACTTGCAGAGGCTCCTGGTCCCTCCTCCATCGCTCTGTCCCTCCTCAGAGACAGGGAAGAGCTTGGACAGCTGAGATCTTGTTACCTGTCAGCAGCACCAAAGCACCATCACCTCCTACCAAGCCCTCCTCCAGGCACTGGAGAAGCTGAGAGAAAAGGTGGTTCTTAATTTACAGACAATTTAATTCCTGAAAGATCGACTCTGATTATTTTTGTACTTAACAATACTTAATATTCCAAAGACAGTACAAAACTGTGTGATATAGAAAAATTCAATTCATCACCAACTGTTAGAAGTGACTATAAGATCTAATAGTGTTTGTTTACCAGGCGTTGTTTCTCATGTGTGGTCCATACAAGAACCATCTCAGAATGTCCTGTCACACTTGCTGAGAAGTCAAGGCTTGGGGCAGTTTTCACCATCACTTCAGATGACAGACTGTCCTGAGGAGGAACTTTGGAAACCAACTAACTCCATGCAGGAGAACTATTTCATTGTACTTTTTTATTTGAGATTAACAGCTTTTGGTTTGGGTATATTGGTTTACTTGCATTTTTTAAAAATTTTGTTGTAATTTATTCCTACCAAAATTTTAAATATTCTGTCCAAGTAGAAAAATCTGCAATTCCTCCTGCTTAAAACACAGCTTAGAAGACAAATATTTATTTCCCATCTCTGCTCCCAATAACCTTTAGAAAAGAAAACACCCCCCTCCCCCCGTGCGCGCGCGCGCGCGCGCACACACACACACACACACACACACACACACAGAAATGGAATGGAGAATGTTGTTTAAAATTTTTATGTTATTTTCTGAGAAAAAGATTTTAGACACCTTATATCTTGGCAGTTTGCAGCTTACTGAACAGATTAACACATTTCAACACATTGCCTAACTCGCTCATTGTTAAACACTACATTAATCCTGGAAAAGTCTGTTAATTATCGAGACCCTGTGTGTTACCAGTCTGTACAGGGAAGAGTAAGGCAGGAATTCTTGCTTTATCTGTCACACTGATAAGAAAATGGAGGCTCACAAGGTAAGATCCTTTTTCAAGGTCTCACTAACAGGAAGTGATTTGAACCCTGGGGTTTGAACCCTGGTAACCACTCCAGAATCTGTGCTCAGACATCCCAGAGCTGCTCTTGGTTCCTCCCATAGGACTCACCCCACCCCTCTCAGTGTCCTTCCTCCCAGTTGTTACTGCTCCTCCTGTCCTGACGGAGTCCTCCTCATGGGATGTGTCCTCCACATGCTCACAACTGGATCAAGAGATGTCACTATTCAGTCCAAAGCGAAATCTTCACTTTCATTTAGAACTTAACTTCCCTGCCCTCTTAGACCCTCAATTTTTAATCAATACTAACATAGGATTCAGTATGCAACACATGATTTTAAGAGCATTATAAATGCCATCATATATTTCTTCTTCCTAATCATCTTAATGACCAAGAGATTGTTATTTTTAGGGGAGCCATTTTATGGAAGAACAAGCTGAGACATAAAAATTATTCTTTCCAATGCACACAGCTAGGAGAGCAGGGAACACATGAATGTTGTTTAGGATTGTCTTTGAGAAAGTGAAGGGACAGTCAAAGCACTTAAACTGCTTGGACTCTGGCAACTCTCGGCACACCCTAAAACACACTGGCTACAGCCTTTCTTCCCTGTCAGCCCAGAAACAAAAAATGTCTTTTTATTGTGTTTTAAATAAATGAATTCCTGCATTCACAGTGACACCTGGGTCCTATAAAGATCTGTACCATGGTGTTTTGAGAGGAAGCCTCATTTCTTGTCTTCTTTTTCCTCTGAAATTCTCCCGTCCTCCAACTGCTACAGCTCTCGGGATTCACTACATTTCTCCTCCTCAAGGTCACAGAGTACATTTCTTTTTCTTTTTCTGAAAGGCTTATTCTGACCACCCTGTATTTAAACTCAGCCCCCGTGCTCCCTATCTCAGTTCCTGCTTGTATTTTTTTTCCTGAACCCTTGCCATCATCTAAAATATACATACCATGCATGTCGCTTATTTGCTTTCTGTATTGTCTGTCTCCTCCCATGAGAATAAAGCTCCATGAGGCAGGAATTGGTATCTATTTTGTTCACTACTTGATACTGAGCACTTAGAACAGAGCCCAGAACATGGTAGGTGCTCAGAAAATATATGCAGTTAATGAGAAACCAAATCATTCTGGAAATCCAGTTATCTTCTATGGTCACTCCTGTCTCCTGCATGTCCCATTCTGGCTGTACCTATCCACAATATATTAATGTGCTCAAGGCTCCATCATCAGAGTTTTGTTTCACTCATTCTATTCCTTTTATGCATCACACTAGTGGCCTGGTGCATGAAATGGATGCGCATTAAAAGGGAATTAATTAGAGCTCCCCCCTCTGCCTGCCCTGGGACCTCATTCTGAGAGAGGCTCTGAGAGCAAGCTGGGAGGGAGGAAAAGAAAGGGAGAAAAGGCTGTGAGCTGGTGGGCGTTGTGTGTGTCTGTGCGTGTACAGTTGTGAGTGAGTGTGAGTGCTGGGCACTGCCTCTCCTGGTGCCCCAGCAGAGAGGCCTGGGCCATGGGCACTGTGGTGACCCGGGACTCACTGCTGCCATGGCATGGAGCGGAAGAGGGTCTTGGGACACTTTTGGGAGGCAGTTTGAAGATACTGGGAGTCTCCAGAGGAGAGGGCACTCCTCCATCCCTACCTGTGGCTTTGGCTCTCCTGCTCACTTCTGAGCACCACACGTGAGTTGGGGATGGGTTGGAGAAACAATTCAGTTCCTGGCCCCTATAGGCCTCCCTTCCATCCAGGCGTTTTCAGGTTCTATTTGTTTTGTTTCCATTTATGCATCCCAGTCTCTCCCAGTCTCTGTCTCTCTTTGTTTTTCTCATCAATCCTCCAGGCCTCCTTGTCTCCTTCTTCCTCTTTGCCGACTGGGACGGGGCGGGGCCAGTGGAGGCCACTCCATCCTCTGCCCACCCTCCCTTCCATCCAGGCCTCTTCAGGCCCATTCTGTTTTGTTTTCTCATTCTGAGAGAGGCTCTTAGAGCAAGCTGGGATGGAGGAAAAGAAAGGGAGAAGAGGCTGTGAGCTGGTGGGCGCTGTGTGTGTCTGTGCATGTGTGATTGTGAGTGAGTGTGAGTGTGGGACCCACCTCCCCCATTCCTGTCCCTGCTGCCACAAGTCCCCACCCACCAGTGCCTGCCTCCCATGGAGCCTGGGCTTAGGTTGAGCCTTCGGTTGTTGTAGATGTGAAGGACCCTGGAGATAGATAGATAGATAGATAGATAGATAGATAGATAGATAGATAGATATATCCCATTCTGCCTAAACTTATCCCCAATATGTTACCTGGTGCATGTGGATTATAGAGAACAACATAGACTGATAAACAAGGACAGATCCAAAGACAGAGAAACAGTGATCAGACTATCACTCCCCAGAGGGAAAGTAGGGGAGGGAGGGGATAAGGGGAAGAGATCAACCAAAGGACTTGTATGCATGCATATAAGCCAAACCAATGGACATGGACAAGAGGGGGATGAGAGAATGAGTGGGAGGGGGGGCGCTAAAAGGGAGATAAGGACACATTTGTAATACCTTAACTAATAAAGAATTTTTTTAAAAAAAGGAATTAGAGTTCCACCCTCTGCCTGCCCTGGGGCTTCATTCTGAGAGAGGCTCTGAGAGCCAGCTGGGATGGAGGAAAAGAAAGGGAGAAGAGACTGTGAGCTGGTGGGCACTGTGTGTGTCTGTGCGTATACAGTTGTGAGTGAGTGTGAGTGCGGGACCCACCTCCCCCATTCCTGTCCTTGCTGCCACAAGTCATATATATATATATGATTAGAGATGACTTTGGCATCTTGTGTTGTACTGAGTTGTTCCTCTGGGTTACAGCTCACCATGGCCTCTGGATACACCATGAAGGACCCCATTTGTCTGGTGGAAAACCAGAATAATCAGCTGACAGTATTTATTGCAATGGTAAATGGGATTGCTTGTTTAGTTTCTCTTTCTGTGAGTTCATTATTGGTGTATAGAAAAGCCATAGACTTCTGGGTGTTAATTTTGTATCCTGCTACATTGCCAAATTTATGTATTAAGTCTAGTAGCGTTTTGATGGAGTCTCTAGGGTTTTGTATGTATAATATCATGTCGTCTGCAAATAAGGGCAGTTTTGCTTCCTC
>NW_006288116.1:43527-44851 GCF_000327345.1 Myotis davidii | reverse complement strand
AAACTTTGGTAAAAGACTTTAAAATTTGATGATCTGATGACTGTATATGTGCATATATTTGCTTCATTACAAATAAGTTTGAGGATCTTTTCACATATTAATTTTCTGTTTTTCTATTTCCTATTTCCTGAGGTCATTTTTCTTTTCTATTGGGTTGCCTTTTTTTGTTCTTACTGATCTTTAGAACAATTTGCCTATGTTCTGTAACTCATTTCTCTCTATGAAGACCACACACCATTTTTTAAAAAATGTCTTCCTTTGTGTCTCATTAGCTCAGCACCATTAGGGGTTAAACCTCAATACACTGAACTGCAATGATTAATAGCAATATCTCTCATTGTCCTCTCACTGAGTCTCTTTCTGTCTCTCTCCTTCTCTCTTTTTCCTCCCTTTCTCCCTTTCTCCTTTGTGCTTCATAATCTTTCCCATTTGCTTCCAACAAAACATTTTTTCTTCATCTTTCCTGTAGAGAAATTCTAGACCACCGATCAGGGGAGAATACTTTGCCTTGCCTGTCTTAAATTAATTAAAAGTTCTTTTTTGAGAACCCTAAGGGAGAGATATCACTTAAAGTCTACTCAAAATAACATCAGGTGGTAACAAGGTTATGTCTCATGGCTGAGAAAGTCCCACACCTTGAAATACTTTAACACACCTAGGTATAGTCAATAATATTTTAAGAACTATGTACTGTGCCATCTGGGTCTTTAAAATATCAGTAGGAATACTTTGCAAAGTATGTGATTGCCTAACCACTACGCTGTGCAACTAAAACTAACAAAAAATAATGTTGAAAGTAAACTGTAATCTAATAAACAACAATACCTGAATTGTGATTCTACCACCCAACAGAAAAAACAACAACAACAACAACAAAAGTTCGTGCCCAATCAAGGTCCTGGAGGAATACCAGGTCACTACACTTTCCCCTTGTTGATAACTTTCTTTGAGGGTTTTTAACTCATAACTGAGAATGATGATCTCCAATTATACCTATCATTTCTCCCTGGAGGCACTGGGAGTTCAGATTCCTCTGTATTAATTAGCAAACAACCAAATACTATTACAATGTAGAAGAATGCAGACCATCTCAGGCTTTATACCCTCTCTGTAAAGACCTCAGTGGATTGCTGAGAAAGTCCCAAGCCTCAAAATTGAGTGGGTTCAACCAAGCTGAACTAACCTCTCCTACACATTCCAACATTTCCATTTCTAGTACCCATTGAAGGAAACATTGGCCTATGGTGGGTGTTAAAAATGTTAAACTGCTGGACAAGATATATCACACAGGTTCTTGGGTATACCCTTCACATGCTCCCCAGCT
>NW_006288116.1:39088-42019 GCF_000327345.1 Myotis davidii | reverse complement strand
TGTGTACCTCACCCCTCGAAGCCCAACCACACTCTGGTCCTTCTGGATACTGAGGGCCTGGGCGATGTGGAAAAGGTAAGGCAAAGAGTCTTCTTTGTTCTTGATGATCCACTTACTTTTTAATTTGCCACCTTAATTCAACTTCTATGATCTATCTCTATAAACTACAAATCCAATTAAGAATAATGAGCTTAAATTTTGTTTCCTTGAATTTACTTTCTTGGAAACTCAATACTTTCCTTATTAGATATATACTTTCTTATTTTTACACTTGGTTGAAAGTTACAAGATAACAAATACTTAGTGAGCATCTAAATTCTAAGGTTTTGTGTTAATTAGTACAAATATGCATGATTGAGGAAAAGGCCCAGAGCCTAGTTGGGAGATATGAAATAAGCAGTGTTATCAGTACAGGGTAGCAGGTATACAAGGATTGGCATATTTAAGCAGTCTTCAGGATAAGAAAAATATCCTGGAGGGAGCTATAATTATGGGAAGAAGGCACTCTAGTAGTTAAGGTGCCTAGGGTTGATGGTCTTGAAGGTAGGAAACATAAAAATGGGGTTTTATTAAAATAACATCCTATCCTATATAATAAAAGGCTAATATGCAAATCGACTGAACTGCAGCACCACCAGCCGCTATGATGCCTACGGACCACCAGGGGGCAGATGCTCAACTCAGGAGCTTCCCCCTGGTGGTCAGTGCCCTTCCACAGTGGGAGTCCCGCTCAGCCAGAAGCCCTGAGCTGGGCTCATGGCTGGTAAGCACAGCAGAGGTGGCAGGAGCCTCTCCCACCCCCTTGACAGCACAAAGGATGTCCGACTGCTGGCTTAAGCCCACAGGATGGGCCTAAGCCATCAGTCAGACATCCCCGAGGGCTCCCGGACTGCAAGAGGGCTCAGGCCAGGCTGAGGGACACCCTGAGTGCACAAATGTCATGCACATGGCTTCTAGTATTTAAATAATCTCCAAAAACACTGCAGCTACACCATACATGTTGATAAATGTTTTAGTCCAAGTTTCTGGGTTTTAGAGATGAATCCCTCCCTGACTTCTATAAATTCATGAGCTAAACCCACCAAAAGCATTATAAATGTGATAATTTCAGGTATTTTGTCTTTACTGTATTAGTTGCAGTCAATCTTGTGTTGTTATTTGTATTAGCCAGAGTCTGAAGTGAAAGTAAGAGCTGTGGATTTTTGGCTTCCATTACCCAAAAAGGAGTAGGGGTAGAAATTTAGATACTCTGAATTTTCATATTAATTTTTAATTGAATTTATTGGGGTGACACTGGTTAACAAATATATACAAATTTCAGGTGCACAATTCTACAGCGCAGTATCTGTACACTATATTGTATTTACCACCAAAGTCAAGTCTTTATCCATTACCATTTATCCCCCTCATTCCCTCTCCCAACTTCTCCCACCCCTCCGTAGCAGTCACCACACTGTTACCCTGTACATGAAATCTTTCTTTTTTTGTCTTTTTTCTCAATACCTACAACTGCATCCCCCATGCTCTCACCCACCTCCAACAGTTGTCATCCTGCTCTCTATCTATGAGTCTCTCTCTAAGTTGCTTATTGGTTCATTAGATTTCACATATGAGTGATATCATAGGATAGTTTTCTTTCTCTAAATGGCTTTTTTCAGGGAGCATAATTCAGGTTTAAAGTACTCAATAATCACCTCGGTATAAGCCCAAGATGGTTTACTCATTGCTAACAGCTTGTAGTTTACTAAACCTTCTTCTTTTTAGCTGATTACATTTGTAAAGGAGCCAAAACATAACTGTCAACTGATAGCAGGAGAAATACTTGCTGTCCTTACAACTCTAGTGTCTTTAGCAGTATCCAATTCTATTCCATAGTCACTCATGATTTACCTGAGTGTGTTATGGTCAGCCTCATCATCTACTCCTACCACACACATAACCACTACTTCAATCAAATAACATAACAAGTAGTACCTTTGTATTAACACACGCTCTGACAATTCTGATTGGCTTCTGAAGATCCTTCCCCAAGCCTGGTCCTTTTTGCTCCAGAATTCCGCATTCTGTTCGTTCTTTAAAGCAAAGCCCAACTACTTTCAACTAATGGGATTGTATCTCATTCAGACATGATCCCTTCTTGCCCTGAAATCACAAAGTAATTTTTCTGGGTTATGTATTCCCATTTGCCTTTTATGTTATTACATTGGCTTGCACTCCTGGCAGAGCTGATCACCTTGGATGCATTTACATGTTAACATGTATATTGGCGCCTCTAGCAAGTCATCTTTGAAAGTGAGAGATTTCCCTATGAAACTTTATATCTCCAAACTAAATGTGGTATCTGGCATTTTTTAGATGCACAATGAGAAGTTAGTGAATGTAGTTGAATAGCATTTGTGTCACTAATAAGCTCATGGTCAAGAGAAAGTTGCAAAAAAATCATTACCCACTTATTATTGCATCCTTCTATGTTCTTAAGACTCTTTTAAATGTTTGACACATATTTACATAGTCATTAACTTCCTTAATTGCTAAGGAACACGAGCCATGAGAGGCATCAATGTGAATACCCAAAATGAGGTTTGAATTTACCATTGTCTTCACAATATATGTTATTTGCTTTACTGTTCAGTTTTAGTAGAGCTGGATAGTGCATGAACAACTGAATAGGAGAATGAACTGTAGACACCTCAGTCCCCTTCTCTGCACTTTCTAGGGCGATTCAAAGAATGACTCATGGATCTTTGCCCTGGCCGTGCTTCTGAGCAGCATGTTTGTCTACAACAGCATGATCACCATCAACCACCAGGCCCTGGAGCAGCTGCAGTATCCTTCCAGGAAATGAACCACCATGTGACATGGAGTCTATGGGAATGTAACTGAGACTATTTTGTTATTGTTTTCATTGTTTTTTTCCTCGTGTCAATAATT
>NW_006288116.1:27265-38929 GCF_000327345.1 Myotis davidii | reverse complement strand
TTGTGATATGAATATGACAGTTTGGGTATGGTTTCAATTATTATCAATACTGAAAAAACTCAAGTGACTAGAATTAAAGCTGGCTGAGGAAACGAACTATACAACATTGTACCTGAGATTTTAGGAAAATTGACACCATGAAACATTTGAGGATAGCAACCAGGGCTAAGATATCCAAGGGATCAAATACTTGTGTTCTGATTAAATTTGGAGCTCCTTTGCTTCTATTTGAAGAAAAATGCTCATTATCACGGAAGAAGGGGTCACAAAGATACAGATATCAAATGACTAATTTTTAAAGTATATTTCATATTGTCTATTTTAGTGGCTTCCAAAATTAACATATTCTTCTAGTAAGACTGAAAAATCATCATCTCTCTCCCTTATATCATCACTCTCTTTAGTCTATAGCCTGTTATCATGTTAATAGAATAAATTCATTACACAGAATACATTTAGCAGAGAAAAACATGGGTGGTACCTGCAAGCATGTCCAATTCTTCTTATTCAATATTTTATATATTTATTGAAGAATCATTTGTTGAATAACTGATATATGCCCAGAATTACTCAGTGTGACATTATCAAGTCCAATATAATCTGATATAAAGAACAGTGAGGTATTTAGGTGGCATTACATTATGCTTTTATATTTATATAGTCATTATTTGTTACTTTGATTTTTAGAAGTTGTTCTTTACTGTTCTTAGTATTGTCTGTCCTGGCAATATCATAAATTGCCATATATCTACCAGGACATATTTGACTCTGACTTTAGAACCCACATTATATTTCTGACATGAGGACTATAATGTCAAAAGTATTTCTGACAATTTGGTGGATTAATCTATCATGCAAAAATATCTCATTAATAGTCAAAACATTTGGCACCATGGAAAGTCTAAAGGAAACAATCATAAGTTTCTTCAGATAAGATGAATGCCTCCATGCCTCTTCTTCTTCCTTAGAAGCATTTCTTTTATTCCTGGCTTTGCACAAAAAATAAAAATAAATTTTAAAAAATCTGTTTGGAGGAGATTAGCATTGTGTTCATTTTCATGATTTAATATAAGGACATATAAAAGCACTAGAGAAACAATGATGCAAAGACCCCTAGAAATGTATGTCCTTTCCTGAAAAACTGTATCACCAATCACAGCTCTTTTTTATTTATTTTTCCCTGCAGGCGAGAATCCCAAAATCCAGCATTCCAACATGCCTAGGGAGTATATCAGGAAGTTCTTTCCCAAGAGAAAGTGCTTTACTTTTCAACGCCCTACAAATAACATAAGCTTGTTACAACATATGGAGGGGGTGTCAGAAAACCAACTGGAGAGCAGGTTCCAGGATCAATCCGAAAATTTCTGTAACTACATCTTCACAGCTGCAAAAACCAAGACCCTCAGAGAAGGAATCATTGTCACCGGAAATCGTGAGTATCCTTTTTTACAGCATGTCCTTCTGCATTTCACTTCATGTGATGAAGCTGTGACTGTGCTCAGGGTTTGTCAGTAGCTCTGTTTCCTGCTCTATAGGATATGGGAAAGCAGAGATTCAGGCCACACATAGAAGGTTTTCATTAAAGTTTCCCTATATGAGGGATTATTGAAACCTGATGTATCTCATGAAACTAATACACTAATGACATAAGCACAAGCTGCTGTTAAGGAAAGGCATCTTCATGATGATGGCAAGACCAATGAATGAGTGCATCTTGGTGAAGATTCAGAAGATATTTGGTCAATTTACACCATTTAGAAAAAAGTATAGAGCAGAACATAAGCCACTGAAAGCTCATTAGAGCTTGAGAAGAAAATTTAACTTATGTACAGGACTGGATTCATAGATCTATACCACTAGAACATGCCTTCAGTGTCCTGAGTTGAGATATACCCATGCTTGATTTAATATTTTATTCATCCTCCTGAAATGTTTGATGATTTTCTTTACATGGGTCCAAATTTTCTTTGGAAATTTTTCCCACGAAAGTATCTACTTTACCTGACTGTAAAATAAACTCTCTTAAAATGTATTTCTATTGGGAAATGGTTCCAGGAAACACTTGAATATATTGGGTGAAATCATTGTTTAAATTATCATGAGATGAATTTGAGAACCATAAAAGACAATGTATAGGAGATACAACAATGTCATTAAAATGAAGTGAATTTATCTTATATAATAAAAGACTAATATGCAAATCAACCAAACTGCAGAACAACTGGTCGCTATGACATGCACTGACCACCAGGGAGCAGACGCTCAATGCAGGAGTGCCCCCTGGTCATCAGTGAGCTCCCACAGGAGGAGCGCTGCTCAGACAGAAGCCTGGCTCATGGTTGGTGAGCATAGCAGTGGTGGCAGGAGCTTCTCCAGCCTCCAAGGCAGCACTGGGAGCAGGGAGCTGAGCAGTAGGGAGCAGTGAGCAGGCAGGCAGAAAGGAGCGAGGGGTCCCAGACTGTGAGAGGGCACATGCCAGGCTGAGGGACCCCCCTGCAGTGCACGAATCTCATGCACTGGGCCTCTAGTATAGTATATAAAGGAGGAGGAGACAAGAACGAAGACAAAAAGAAGATGAGAAGGAAAGGAAAAAAGACAAAACAGAAATTTTCATTTCAATAAAATTGTTACTTTTAGAAGAGAGATCTCTAAAGCTTGTGAAACAGTGAGTAAGAATTTCCTGCCATTCCGCAAATATCATGTGTCATTCAGGGCTGGGGACATTGGCAAAGGCCTATGTGGATGCCATCAACAGTGGAGCAGTGCCTTGTTTGGAAAATGCAGTGATAACTCTGGCTCAGCGTGAGAACTCAGCAGCCATGCAGAAGGCAGCCAACCACTACAGCGAGCAGATGGCCCAGAGAGTGAGCTTCCCCACAGACACTCTGCAGGAACTGCTGGAACTACACACAGCCTGTGAGAGGGAAGCCATTGCAATCTTCATGGAGCACTCCTTCAAGGATGACAACCAGGTGTTCCAGAAGAAGCTTGAGGTAACAGGTCTTAACATATATCCTTCCTAATCCTTGTTCTTTTAGATTGATGCCTAAGACATCCACTTTTTTACCCATAGTCCATATGTTTCTCATTTTAAAAAGTTTGGATTCATGTGAGTGATTGGGCTCTATAGAGTACTACTCACCCTTTTTTTTGAATGATTGTTTCTTTATTTCCATTATGACAAAGCAAACTAACATGTGCTTATTAACAGTTACAGAAACACTCAAGTTATTACATCAAAATTCTTCAGGAGAGTTCCTAGCACAAGATGTATGGATGCTCTGCTCTGTCTACAAAGAGCTGAAAACAAGATTCAGATGTTGTACACCTGAAATTAATATAATATCATTAGGAGGGTCATTGGCCTCCTTGCCATATTCAAGGTAGCAAGGTGCATTGTATCCTTGTCTTGTTTCTAATATCTTTGACTACCTCTCTGCCACCAACTGGAGTAAACTGCTTTTAAAGCTCATGTGTTCAGATATGCCCACTTGAGTAATCTCCATTTCTTAAAGTTAACCAGTGCCACATAAAAAATCTAATCAGATGATCAGTATTTAGCATATGCATAGGCCTAGAGACTGTCATGTGTGGATACCAGAAGAGAGAACTCTTGAGGACAACATAATTGTGCCTAATAAAAACACCTTCATGTTGTTTTGAGTTTGTCATTGACCATCCTACAAGTTATAAAACTCTCAATACAGAAGAAAATCAATAAAATTATAATATTGGAAGTATAGCAAAAGAAAAAATTATTTCCCTATATGTCTGTACTATCAAGCCCTCTTTAAAAGAATTTATGAGGCCTTCAAAACTCTTTTTAGTGACCACTTACCTCATTAGTGGACAGTTGGTTTACGGTGTATATATTTTTGTCCATAGCAATCCAAGTTTGCAGAGGGAAGTCTACTTCCAGTCATATTGAACTTTTCATTGCTCATTGCCAATGGATAAACCACTGTTAATCTTATGACTGATAAAGGGATGCTATGACTTGATAATACTGGATTGCATATTTGATATTTGTTTAAAGAATTGAATTTAAAGGTTCCCATCAAAGAAAAAACAATGTTTATTACTATGTAAGGTGACGATAATAATTAGACATTGTGGTGACCATTTTGCAATGTATACAAATATTGAATAATTACATTGTACACCTGAAGAAAATATAATGTAATATCTCAACTTAAAAAATAAAGGAACCCTGGACTTCATGTCTACCAACACCATCTTTCACAAATTTTGAGCCTGATCCCAAGAGAATTGAGGAACTTCCCGCAGGTCACACAATGAATTGGTCTAAACTGTGACTAAAATGAGCATCATGAGCATGGTCTAAGGTTCCATGCTCCAGTCCGACTTCATGCAAAACTGCTTCTTCCAAGAGGATCACACTTGGCTTTTCCCTTCTAACAGCCTCTTTCCTTTGTATTTCTCCACATTTCTGGGACAGGGCATCATAGAGAAAAAGAAGGAAAATCTCTTGCTGAAGAATGAAGAGGAATCTCTCAAATATTGCCAGGCTCAGCTTAGACAGCTTTCAGAGCCGCTGATGGAAGGCATTTCGAAAGGAACTTTCTTTATACCTGGAGGATACATTCTCTACTCAGAGGAAATGAACAAGGTTGAACAGTCCTATGAATTGGTGCCCAGGAAAGGAGTGAAGGTGAGGAATAAAATGAGGGGGGAAGACTAACCAATAGGGTCAGAAAGTTTTTGTGGGCTCTTTTGAAAATCTGGGACAATAGGACCATTTGTGAAGATAGCAAAGTCTAGCGATATCTGTACAATTAGTTAAATACTCTTAAATAAGTAAGAATTTTCCCCCTAAATATAGGAATTTTTATTAGGAAGGTAGATGAAAGAGAACACGTCTTTCATTTGGGAACCAATGTAATAGTTTATCACTCTGTATAAGTGATATATAATTAAATAAACAATGTTCTCAACAAGCTTATGATCTTACCTAAAAAGGAAATATAAATAGTCAAGTGGATTGGTAGGATAATGATTATCATGTAAGTATAAACTAATAGTGATGATAATAATGATGGAATGATGGTGATGGTTGATCTATATTGAGCACACACTGCCTAAACCAAGTATATTTTTAGGTTGATCATTTAAATTATCACTTTAATCTTTGAATAATATGACTTTAAGTACCAATGTCATCCCCATAATACAGTTGAGAAATGAGATGCACTGAGAACCTCATAAGTTACCTAAGAGCATACATCCAGCAAGTGGTATAGCTA
This sequence comes from Myotis davidii, assembly GCF_000327345.1. NCBI lineage: Eukaryota > Metazoa > Chordata > Mammalia > Chiroptera > Vespertilionidae > Myotis > Myotis davidii. Next base: position 33,665 of record NW_006288116.1, on the reverse strand, counting down.
GTGGGCAGGTCTGTGTACCTGGCACCCAGTCAAATCTCAGGAGGAAGTTTAGCTCAGCTTTTTGGAAGAGGAGGTAGAAGCTATAAGTTTAAGTATCAATAAGTAGTACCTGAGTACTACTTATTGATGAGCATCTAGTCAAAAGAAAAAGAATGTGCAGAGATTGAGCACAATTGAGGAGCAGTGTTTGTAGTGCCATTATTAGGAGGAGGCTGGGGTTGCCAAATAGGGTTTGTGTTTTTTTTTTTTTTCCAACTACAGATGTTGGATTTTTTATTGTAGCCCTTGAGGGAAGGGAACAACTGTTGGATCCTAAGAAAGATGATGAATTTACAGGGCCAAATTTGTAGGTTTCTTGACCAATGACTTCCCAAGCAAGAAGAATCTTTGCTCCTTGTTTCCTCAGGCAATGGACGTCCTCCAGAACTTCAAGCAGTCACAGGTTGCAACAAAGGAATCCATCATGCAGGCTGACAAGGCCCTCACTGCTGGGGAGAAGGCTCTAAAAGGTACAGGGAGGGGCTGGGATAATGGAGGGCAGGGAGGTTCCTGCAGTGCCCTTCAAGAACAAGTCCTTCTTGAAACAAGGTGTTTCCTCAAAAGAATTAGAACAACCTGGCTAAATTCAAAAAGAACCAGATGAGTTTTAATTGCTCCCTCAGGCATCCAGTGCTTTTACGTCATATTCTGAAACATGTTTTGCTGGTATTGTTAGTAAGAATATTCAGAGATTCCTCTCTGACATTTTAAAACCATTTTAGCCTTCCCTCTGAAGGGTACAGCTAGTTATAACTGTTATTTTCTTCTCTCTGTAAAACCATTGTGGGACAGCTGAACAAGCCAAGACAGAGGAATTGGAAAGAAAACAGGAGTTGCTAACACAGACACTGAATGAAAAAGTGAAACAAATGGAGGCTCTAGAGAGAAGCTACCAGGAAAACATTGCCCAGATGAATGAGGAGATGAAAGAGCAGAAAAACAAACTGAAAGAGCAGGAAAAAATTCTGCTGCACATGCTGATGGTAAGTCTGGGTGGGATTTGGGCAAAGCCTGAAGGACAGTCACCTAGTTCCTCAGGTGAAGGGAAGACCAAAACACTAAAGTCATAAACTGTAAAGTATATCTAAAGGCATATGATTCAGTGAAATGTCAAGTTAATAAGATCATTCTAAAGCCCCAAGTATTTAATACTCAGCACCTTTTGTGGCATTAGAATTACGGGGTTCAAATAACATGGCCCAGACTCATGATCTACTGTTTGTGGTGATTACAGGGTCCTATTGTACCCAGGTGAATAGGACTTCAGTTCTTAAGGTTTTGGGTACAACCATCAAAGAGACATAAAGCCATCTGATCTCAAAGTAACTAAGTGTATGTGATATGAAATATGGGATAATGAAAGCCCTAAAATGTACTACATTGGTTTCCACATCAGCCTTCTCTATTCTACACAGCCAGAGGAAATTCATTTTTTGCCCCTACCTGGAGTTTGATAGGCCATATGCTCTGGAGAGTCAGCAGTTCCCATTATGCATAATGTGTGTGGTCACCTACTTCAATGGAATCAAGAAATAGTTAGAACTAAACCTCCATCCTTCCTAAAGAACCTCCTTAGGACTAAAACATATTCCTGACATAGGTGTCAGGCCTGAGAATGTTCCAACTCCTTCACACCCACAGGGAGATCCTGCTAAGGGACTTTAGGAAGGTATAAAACAGATACTCCTGTTACCGGATAGAGAGGTTCAGAAATATTGCACAAAAAGCATCAAAGAGCTATTTGAATTTTACAATGATTATTATATGGATGATAAAATTAAATTTAATTGAATGCATATAGTACTGGGTTTTCCTTAAACCCATAATTGTCATTTCTTAATTGTAACTTTCTCTACATCACTAGGCAGAAGAGTTGAAGAAGAAATACAAAGAGAAGAAGGAAAAGATGCAAAAAGTGATTGAAGGTGAGAACAGCTGAAAACACTCCAGATATCAAAGTAGTAAATTGTACTTCAAAATTAAGAACTCCATTATTTGTAAAAATCAGAATTTTCATTCTTTTAGTGTAAAGACAAGTAACAGATTGAAAGTAACTATTTGCAAATCACACATTGGATAAAAGGTCTTATATCCAAGATATTTAAAGAACTCTTAAAACTCAACAAATATCACACTAATTGGAAAAGCTAATATCCCAAGTAAAAGGAAAAAAAACGTTTAATTTAAAGATACTTCATCAAAATATACTTGGATGGCAATAAGCACAGTAAACAACATTATTAGTTAGGAACAACATCATTAGTTAGTAACAATATCATTAATTATTAGAAAAGTGGAAATTTAAGCCACAATGAAATACCACTTAATGCACCTACTAGAATGGCTACAATTAAAAAGATGAAACATCTCAGGTGTTGGTGGGGATGTGGAGCAACTGGAACCTTTATACACTGCTGGTGGAAATGTAAAACGGTCAATCACTGGGGAAATTTTGTCAGTTTCTTAAAAAGTTAAACAAATACCTACCATGCAGTTTAATCATTTTGCTTCTACATCTATCCCCAAGAAAAATGAAAGTTTGTGCATATGATAGCTTTATTGGTAATAGCCAATAACTGAAACAATGTCCATCCACAGGTGAATGATGAACAAATTTTAACTTACGCATACAAGAGAAAACTACTGAACAATAAAAAGGAATAAAATATCAATACATATAAGAATGTTAGATGAATCTTAAAATAAATATGTTGAGTGAAAGAAGGCAGAGAAAAATGTCTATATACTGTATGATTCCTTTTATGTAAAATTCCAGAAAATGCAAGCTATCCTATAGTGACAGGAAGCTGGGCAGTGGTCTGTGATGGGGATGAGGGTTTATGTTCAGTAGGGAAGAGTTTCCTAAGAGCATGTGAAGATGGAGATGTTTCTGAGTGATGTGCATGCTCATTACTTAATTGTAGTGGTGGTTTAACAGGTGTATATATGTATGATAGGTAGATCAAAACTTATGTGACAGTATATTGCATTATTTTTATACCTCAATAAAGCTTTTCCAAAAAATAAAACAACAAAAACACTCTGAGTAATGGGAAGCCTTATAATCCTATCTAATAATAGACAAATAGGGTAATTAACCGTATCTCCGATAGGCTTCCCATTGGCTAATCAGCATGATATGCAAATTAATCAACAACAAGATGGCAGCTAATTTGCATACTGAAGGTGGGGCAGCAGTGCGAGAGGCTGTTCAGGGTCTGGGACCTGGATCCATGACCCTGCTGGGCTGGGGACGGAGGGGGAGAGCAGTGCTTGAGGCTCTCAGCGGTCCTGGGACCGAGATCCATGACCCTGCCAGGCCAGGCGGCAGCCTGCAAGGCTGTCCGCTGTCTAGGACCAGGATCCGTGACCTGGTCGGGCGGAGGGCAGTGCTTGAGGCTGTCTGTGGTCCCGGACCCGATCTGTGACCCAGCGGGGCAGGGTGGCAGCTCGTACAGGGGCTGATGGCCGGGGTTGGGCAGGGCAGGACGCCTGGCTTTGGCCCAGCCCCAGTCACTCAGGGCAGGTGAGCAGGGCACTGAGAGCCTCTGGACAGGGGAGGCAGGCCAGGGGAGGGTGGCCTGTACTCCCCACATGGCTGTGGTGGCGTCAGTGAGCGCGCCAAGCGGAGCCTGAAGGCTGAGGTGAAGTAGCACCTGCAGGCCATCAGCGCCCAGGAGTGGCTGTGCAACATCCGCCTCCTGGCCCAGACGGTGCAGGATCGCAGGGACAGCCACCCTGGCGGGCCAGACTGACGTCCTCCTGGCCGCACCATGGGGGTTTGTGGATCTGCAAAGCCAGAGGCCTCCAGTGTGCACATCCCCCAGCCCTGGTTTGCAAACATCCCCCAGCACACTGTCACCCTCCCGCGCCTGCAACAGTCACAGACCAAGGCATTCATAAGTTCCTCCCGCCTCTCCACCGCACTTCCATCAACCCAGCATGCCTAACACCCCCACAGGATGTGCACAGGCCTCCTCTGAGGTGCTCACATCCTTTGGAGAGTGTCTGGGTGTTCTGGGTGCTGAGGGTGGGCGCCTGTGAGATGACAGTGAGAGGGCGGAGTGGTGACACCCTGTTCCCACAGGAGGCCAGTGCAGTGAAGAGATCACCCTCTAGGGGGTTAATGCAGGTGCTGAGGCGGGAGCAGGTACAAACAGATACACCGAGTGGGCGAGGGCAGCCCTCGCTGAGGTGCCTTTGGTGGTGGAAAATGAATTGGGGAGACATGCGGGGAGGGAGTGAGGTTCCCTGTCTGGGGGTTCCAAATCCACTGTTGGTTTCTTTCACCACTGACTAAAGATATACAGGGTGTCTCCCCAAAATGTATACACACTTTGATTACCTACTAATTCCAATGGTTTTAAGCACGAGAAGAAAGAAACAACAATGGAGCTGTTATCTGTTAAAAGTGTGGGCACAAACAGGTAGTTGGACATTCCCTGAGGGGTCTCAGATTGGAGAGGGTGGTGCAGGCCAGACGGACGGGCCCCTTCCCTCCCCCTCCACCCCAGTGCATGAATTTCATGCACCGGACTACTAGTTGTTAATGTTAGCCATATCAGTGCACCTGAAATCAAAGAATAACAAGGATAGTTTATAGTTCTAGGGGATTTTTTTTTACTGCTATTTACACTTAAAATTACTCAGTTTTGCTTAGTCAGTTCAAAAAATCTCACAAGAAGTTTTCTCTATGAAATAAGAATAATACAAAAAAAAAGATGGGTTGAAAGGCAAAATAAGACTATAACAATTTAATCCTCATGTTTCTCTGCTTATTTTTGTTCCTCAGAATCTATAAGAAATATGTTGGAGGAAATGCAAAGGAAAAATGAGCAGATGTTGGAAGAGGAAAAAAAGATTCATGAGGTAAATATGAAGCAATTGATTGAGATGCAGATGGAGAAGGTCCAGTTCATGGTGGAGCAAGAGATGATTCTAAATCTTAAACTTTAGGCATTCAACTCTGTCATTGCCATTTTATTTTCCACTGCACTTAATAAAAAATGTGCTTAGAAGTTAGATTGTTATGTAAGATTAAGAATTTTTCTAGCTCAAACACTAGTAGACACCTCATTCTCATACTGCTTCTACATGTGACCATCTCTGGTTACTAAAGTGTATTATTTGCAGGAAAAAATCTCATGGAAACCTTTATTACTAAATCACTAATAAATAGTAACTATTCACTGCCAGGCACTGTGCAATGGCTTTACAATCAATCTGTTATCAAATCCTTATGTTAAGTGGTAGGTACTATGATATTCTCATTTTCAAATGAGGAAATTGTAATTTCATGAGGGATAAGTAATGTTTCTGAGTCCTGCCTTGTGGAAAAATAGCTGGTCTGTCTATCCTACTCAGTGGAGTCAGGTTGATTCTCTTTCTGCCAGACCTGGTATAACTTTATCTCTGTGGGAACCCTAATGAATAGGAGGAAGACTCTGTGACCATATACACAATAAACCATGTAATTACATACCCAGGCTGCCTGTATCATCCTGTTCCCAGGCTCTACTCCAAGTCATTGTTGTGTCCAGATGTCCACCCAGAAATACAGTGTGGACTGGCATAGGTCATGATTTCCTCAACTTATTACTGTTACCTTGCCAAGTTTTGGAGAGTTGTACTAAGTTCCCTGATCAAACATCTGCCATTATTCTGAATCATATAGTAGCCTTCTCAATGGAATTTACTCATCTTTCTCACCTTCTTAGATAGATATTTGGGAGGCCATTCTCCCTAAAGTAGAGTTGAAGGGAAAAAAATGATATGATTTCCAGGAAGAGTGTGGTGCATGTGGGTGAAGAGGACCAAGAATATGATTCTGGGTCACTCAAAGTTTAGAAACTACAAGAAAAAAACATTTCCGTAACTCAATAGAACTAAGAAATATGAATGAAAAACAGGATACTCTGGAGAGAGTGAAATATTAGAAATTGAGAAGTGCACTTAGTTCGCAAATAAGTTTCAAAAACTCATGAAGAATTAACATAGGTATTGAAAAGGGAAATAATTTGGCAAATGTGGGAAACGTTTTACATTGTGTGATATCAGTCTTCATTTTTCTCTTAGGAAAATTTACAGTGTCTCGAGGAGAAATACAAGGAAAAGATCAAGAATCTTCAAGATGAAATAAAGTTTTTGGAGGAGAAAATGAAAGAACCAAAATGTACCATACTCTAAAAATTCTAGGAACAGAACTTCTTAATCAGCTCCCTCCCTCCACAGGGAACAACTTGATTGAGCAACTTCTGAATGTCACAGTTGTCACTAAACTAAAATGAGAATAATGATGTTTGAGATATTGTTCAACCAAAAGAATTGCAAAGATGAAATAAACTACAAAGAATTTTTTCCC
>NW_006288116.1:21553-27208 GCF_000327345.1 Myotis davidii | reverse complement strand
ATAGTAATAATGATTAGTATGATCCTTAAATGGATTTTTTGTTACTGAGTCTAGAGACACATTAAATTGTATAATGAGATGCATTTTACAATGAGATATCAGGTGGCTTCTGTTCAGGATAGACTTGTTCTCCCTCACATACCTCACTCTCCTAGTCATCCTAAGCCCTGTGCTATTGCTCAAGGGTTTGCTTTGGTTTTGGGATAGGGTTGGAGTGTTGTGAATTTAAGGCAAAGCTTATGGAAGTGAATAAAGCCATGGGACACTCTGATCATAATTCCTGCCAAGCAGTCTATGGCTTCTGGGCTGGCTACAAATCAGGGAGACCTGTGACAATTACAGCCAAGTGTAGAGAGAGTAGAGTTCTTGATTGGGTGGTGGCTAATGGTCAGTGGGCACAGATGGGACTCTGGGATACTGGTGAAAGAATTACTTGCCTCTGTAAAAAATGGGTTTATGTGTGAATGCTTCATCCTCCCTGTCTACAACATTTTTCTGGCTAATGACTGTCCATCCACAGGCCACCCACCTGTCTGTCTTCTACTCTCTTTCTTTAGTCTGTTTCTTCCCACAATTCAAAAAGTAAATTCTATAGTCATAGAAAGAGGAGTTTGAACTCAAACTTGAAATAAATTGATTTTCAATTCCTCTGAGAACCATAACAATAATCCTGCAAAACTTAAACTAGACTCTATTGTTCTCTCTGTATTTCTGATTTTGTGTAGGAACAATATTTTGAGAGGGGAAAGAATATTGACCTTCAACTCACACCTTATGCAAACTAAATTTCAGATGAATCATAGACTTAAATGTTAAAGTGAATATTTAAAAGAAAACTTATGGAAAAAACAATAGAAGAAATTTTTATAATCTTAGTGTGAAAGTGAACTCTTGTGCACTGATGATGAGACTGAAATCAATGTCACCACCATGAAAAGCATTAGGGAGATTATTACCATTAAAAATTAAAAATAAAACTACCATATGATTCAGCAATTCTACTTCTGGGTATTTAGCCAGAAAAAAAAGTAAACACTAACTCAGAAAGATATATGTACTCCTATATTCTTTGCAGCACTATTTATAATGCTATATAATAAAGAGGTAATATGCAAATTGACCATCACTCCAACACACAAGATGGCTGCCCCCAAGCGGTCAAAGATGGCTGCCACAAGATGGCCAGCAGGGAGGCCAGTTGGGTGCGACTGGGCTGGCAGAGGAGGACAGCTGGGGGTGATCGGGCCAGCAGGGGAGCAGTTAAGTGTTGATCAGGCTGGCAGGGAAATGGTTAGGGGGTGATCAGGCTGGCAGGCTGAAGTGGTTAGGGGTAATGAGGCAGGCAGGCAGGCGAGCAGTTGGGACCCAGCTGTCCTGGATTGTGAGATCGGGCCCCAGTGGTATTGGGCCTACAGGGGCAGTTGGACATCCCCTGAGGGGTCCCAGATTGGAGAGGGTTCAGGCTGGGCTATGGGACACCCCTCCCCTGTGCAAGAATTTCATGCATCGGACCTCTAGTAAGCAGTATATAAAAACACTCTAAGGGTTTATCAACAACTGAATAAAGAAAAATGTGACATATATATAATACTCAGCCATAACAAAAAATGATACTGTGCCATTTGCAACACTATGGATGGACCTTGAGAGCATATGCTAAGTGAAATAAATCAGAACTAAGAAAGTTGAATACCATATGATCTCATATTGTGGACTCAAGAAAAGAAAAAAAAAGCAAAGGAAAGCAAGTCCATTTATAAACAGAATAGATTGGGGGTTGCAAGAGGCACCGGATGAGGGTAGCAGAAATCAGTAAAGGAAATGAAAAGGTACAGTTTTACAGGTACAAAATAAATAAGACACTAGGATGTAATATACTGCATTGCACCTATAGTCAATTATACTGTATTGCATATTTTCAAGTTGCAAAGATAGCAAATCTTAAAAGTTCTGATCACAAGAAAAATATTCTGTAACCATGTATGGTGATGAATGTTAACTAGACTTACTATAGTGATCATTTTGCAATATATACAAATATCCAATCACTATGTTGTACATCTAAAACTAATATGTTATATGTTAATTATAACAATAAAAAGAAATTAAAATATTTCACTCATTAAAATGTAACAGTAATACTGATTCGAGTTTGGGGTCATTTGGTGAGCAGAGTGCAAGGGTGATTTCTTTCCCGGATTCTTGTCCAGGTGGATTTGATGAATGAAGCTATGGGCAAAGTGGTAGGTGAGAAGTACAGAAACTTTATTGCAAACAGATACTATCTCTAAAGTTCCTAATTCTAAGTTTCTATTCCTAAGATTGTCTCTCCTTGCTAAGATATGAGAGAGACAGAGAGGTCCCCTAAAAAGGGTGGCCACTGCCCTCTTTGTATTGAGTTATTATATATTCTAAAGACCCCTTCTCTTAAGCTAGGACCCGAGGGCTTTCCTCCCTGGTCACTCTGCTACACAGTACTAGTTGCAAAGCTCAAAGCTCACCTGGTGCCTCCCTCTTTCCTTTCCTTTATTTTGCAACATTCCTCTAGGCTCTGTGAAAATGTTTACTCCACTCCACCCCCATATTCTGCCACTTCTCTTTATCCTCTGTGAATGTGTTTCTTTCCCTCCCTCCTCTTCCCCTTGAAGCCCCCCATTCTATGACATTTCTCTGTCCTTCGCATAGCCATCTTGTCTGTTCAGGTTGGAGATGCTTTTGATCTACCTATGGTTGTTTTAATAACAGGTAACCTTAACTCGCCAAGCCTTGAGAATGAAACCACTGGCTTCTCTGCTCAAAGAGTAAAACAGCTTCTTTTTTTCCTGGCCAGAGATGTTTTATAAGCGCTTTGGCTCTCCCAGCTGCTCAGGCCAGGGCTGCTTTTGATCTAACTTATGGTTGCTTAATTGTTCAGGCCAAGATGCCTCTATTCTCTCTGGACCACCTCCCTTCCTATCTACCTAATTAAGCTAGCTAGCTACCCTTATGAAAAGCAAAAAGCAAGACATCAGCTAAGATAAAATAATTTCACTGCAAATATCAATCAAAGATTATATAAAAAACTCCCTTGCCTAGCTGGTGTGGCTTAGAGGTGGAGCATCAATCTATGAACTAGGAGGTGATAAGTTGTTCCCAGTCAGGGCACATGAAATTGAATGCTTTTATGCAAGTGTTCAAGAAGAAATTGACCACACATCAAATCAAGACATGCTGATAACAATCAGTGACTAGAAAGCACAAGTAGGAAGTAAAACAGAATCAAATGTCATGGGGAAGTTTTGACTGGGGGTCAGACACAAAGCAGGAAAACAGCTCATGAAGTTCTGTGAGACAAACAACTTGTCCATCACAAATATGTGTTTCACACAACCAAACAGACAACTGTCTACACAGACATCAGCAGATGGCTAATATAGAAATATAGAAGGAACTGGACTATGTAATTGGAAGCAGAAGATGTATTTCCTTAAAAAACTACTCTTCAAGGTAATTTTTAAAAGAAATATACAGTGGATTATTGAGGCATTCTGTCTGTAACTAAATCTCAAGTAGTTCAGACAGAGAAAGAAAGTATGTGGTAAAATAACATTAAGGGAATTTTGTATTCTTGGCCAAGTTTGTGAGGTTTGGATATCAATTCTTCTTTGAGGGTTTGGTAGAAATCACCAATGAAGCCATTTGGGCCTGAACTTTTCTTGGTGGTAGTTTTCAACCTCTTTACTTGTTACAAGTCCATTCATATGAGTTATTTCTTCTTGAGGCAGTTTCAGTAGTTTCTGTCTTTCTAGGAATTAGTCCATTTTTAATCTAATTTGTTAGCATACAATTGTTCATAGTATTAACTTATAATCTTTTTTTATTTTTTATTTCTGTCAATAGAAATGTCTTCTTTTTCATTCCTGATTTTAGTAATTTGAGTCTCCTTTCTTTTCTTCTTGGCTAGTTTAGCTAAAAGTTTGTCAAGATTAATGATCTTTTCAAAGAACCAGCTTTTGCTGTCACTGATTTTTTTCTGTATTTCCCCATTATATATTTCATTAAAATCATTTACATAAATCTCTATTTTTCCTTCTGTTTGCCTTGGGTTTAGTTGGCTCCTATTTTACAGTGTCCTAAGGTGAAAGGATATTAATTGAAATCTGTTCTTTTCTTAGTGGTGCTCCAGGGCATGCACATATATATATATTTCTCAGAAAGTACTTCAATCTGTTTTCTGTATCTATGAGTGTTTCTATTTTATTTGTTAGTTTAATTTGTTCATTAGATTCTACATATAGTATAAGTAAAATCATTGGGTATTTGTCTTTCTCTGACTGGCCTACTTCACTTAGCATAATACTATCCAGGACCTCAGAGGGGAAGGTGATTGACAGATTGGGTAAAAAAGATGAAGAGATTAAGCAAAGAAGAAAAACCCCTCGCATATATAGACAACAGTATGGTGATTACTAGAGGCAAAAGGGGGTGGGAAAATAGAAGAGAAAAAGGGAGGATCAATAGTGATAGAAGGATACTTGTCTTTGGATGGTAAACATACAAAATACATATGATGGGAAACCAAGATGGCAGCATAGGTAAACACCGGAGATTGCTGTCTCGTACAACCACTTCAAAAATACAACTAAAAGACATAACAGACATCATCCAGAACCACAGGAAGGCTGGCTATGTGGAATTTCTACAACTAGAAGGAAAGAGAAAAGCATACCGAGACTCAGAGGAGGTGCAGTGCTGAAGTAAATACAAAATGTGGAGGTACATGCACAGAGGGCTGGCAGCTGAGGACATGATTGTCTTTTTCAATCAGGAGGGAGTCTCAGGCTCTGAGCTCCAGTTCCGGGAGAGTCTCTGGGGACCCAGACTCATACGGGAGAAACGGGACTGCCTGGCATCAGTCAGAACTCGAGGGCAGCTTTCTCTCAGAGGCACTCACTGCAATTGCCAGGACCTCTGAAGGCAGAACTGAGAGCAGCCATACTGCTCACTAGCTCGGCCCGCCCTGTTGAACCCTGGGACCCCAATCTACCCAAGCCATGCAAGGAGGCTTTTGCATATGAAAGGCCTGGCCCTTTGTAATCTGAAAATAACTTAACAAACTGCAGGTGCCCCAAGGCCCCAGGGCAACGTGCATTGCTTTACAGCTGCGTTCTGCTGGATAGTCTCAAACAAAGGCTAGATTAGCACCTCCTCAGAGATCCAGTAGCCAGGAAACCCAGAGGTCAGAGTGGGACCATCCAGTTTGCAGCTCCGTGGAACCATAAAGGACATACTCAGGGGGCAGACTCAGTGAGCACCAAAGCCCCATTAAAGCAAGTCTTGCCCCAGAGTCATGTCTCCAGCACAGAAGTTCTTCCACTGCAGACTCAGCTGATTCTCACAGCCAATTGGCCTGGAGGTCAATTCCTCCCAGGGATACCTACAACAATGAAGGCTTAACTACAGCAAGACTGTGCACAAAGACCACAAGAGGGTGCACCAAGAGTGTCCTCCTCAAGTAATTGGGGAGGCTGAACCACTGGGCCCTAAAGGACACTTAGCACAGAAAACCACTTTATCAACACAAGGTAGCGTAAAAAATGAGGAGACAAAGAAAAAGGACACACATGACAGAAATGGAGGAAAGCAAACTACTGGATATAGAGTTCAAAACCACAC
>NW_006288116.1:18608-21009 GCF_000327345.1 Myotis davidii | reverse complement strand
GGGAACTGGGTGGAGGGGAATTATGGTGGGAAAGAAGAGGAACCAATATAATAATGTGAACAATAAAGATTTAATTAAAATATACAGATGATGTATTATAGAATTGTATACTTGAAACACATATACCTTTATTAATCAATATCACTCCAATAAGTTCAATAAAATTAAAAACCAAAAGAATATACCTCAAATTTATGCTATATTAATTCCAGTGAAATACAAAACAAATACTTCTATAACTCTATTCCCGGTTACCTTCATTTAGTGCTGTTATTATTACATATATATTACAAATACATCTATATATGTAACAACCCCAAAAATACACTTTGATAGTTATTAATTTCTATGATTTTATTTCTTTTAAAGAGAATGAAAGAAAAAGAATCAATTTATAGGACTTGTTATACTAACTTACTTTCTGACAATTTCTGCTTCTCTGTATTCCTATTAGTGTTCGTTAATATCATGTGTCATATCTTTGTTTTAATAGGCTGTGCAACCAGTTAGCTCCTTTATTCTGCTTTGCTAAATATAGTACTTTTAAGTATGAAATATGCCCTTCAATACTATTATATACATACTAGAGGTCCAGTGCATGAAATTTGTGCATGGGGGAAGGGTCCCTCATCCTGGCCTGCACCGTCTCCAATCCGGGACGGCTGACTCCTAACTGCTCACCTGCTTGCCAGCCTGATTGCCCCTAACCACTCTTCTTGCCTGCCTGATCACCGCTAACCCCTCTGCCTGCATGCCTGATCATCTCTGCCTACTGGCCTGATTGCCCCTAATCACCCTGCCTGCTGGCCTAATCGCCCCTAACTGCCCTACCCTGCCAGTTTAATTGCCCCTAACTGCCTCTGCCTCAGCCTCTGCCACAATGACCTTATCTAGGAGGACTGGAGGACAAAATATATGGTCTAATTAGCATATTGCTCTTTTATTAGTATAGATTGTTGTATACAATTGCTTCTTAAATCAATTAAGAAGAGAAAGGAGAGGAAATCTGCATCTATACTGCCTTTTATAATTACACAATTCCCTTATTGCTGCTCTTTGTTTTTTTATATGGATTTGTATTACTATCTGGGCTCACTTGCTTCCTGCCTGAAAACCTCCTTTTGTGTTTTTTCTAAAGTCAATTTGCTAGCAATAAAGTTTCTTCAAGTCCCCACATTCTGTTTCAAATAAAACCAGTTCTTTGGGGAGAACTTCAGAGATCTCAGTGATTAGGGAGTATCTCTCTCTCTGGACAAATATCTCTGAGTCACTGCTCCTCCCCTGGGCAGGGGTGGTAACCTCTGGTCTTCCCCACCTATCTCTCCCAGCTTGGAAACGCCTTCCTACAAGTCAGCCAGAGGGAGGGTGATCAGGCCAGGTGATCTCAGCTTGCTATGCATCAGCTAATGCCTTCACTCTATGAATGGAGCTGGGTGAGGGTTGTGAGCCCAAGCCTCCAGGAATTTAGTCTCAGAAACTCAGTGTTGAAGGGGATGAGAAATATTGGTGGCCTGCCTCTCCCAGTGACATACCTTATCCTGCTTAAAAGAGAGAAGAGGAGCCATATCTTGTTGACCACACCCACAAGAAGCAGAGCTTTTGTCAAACTGATTAGTTGTGAAATCCAGGCACCCTCCTGATTTTACAGTTTTCAGAAATTCCTATTATGGTTGTTGAGTCATTGCTTTGTACTCAGTGCTTTCAGTTTCACATTACTCTAAGTCTTCACTTCTACTTAATCGGTCTTTAGGATTTCTGGAAATTCACGTGACATTGTACAGGTAAATAAAAGCCCAACCATCCAGCAAAAGACAGAGAAGTGACAAAAACTGTTATGCCCAGATTTCAGGATCCACATGAGACCACACCAGGGAGGCAGCCATGACCGATGCAAAAGCATAAGAGTCTTTATTCAAACCCGGGCTTGACTCTCCTACCCTCCTTACTGATGCAGCAGCAAGGGGCAGAGAGAGCTATCCCTGTGGGAAGAGAGGTTTTATAGGGGGTTGCAGTAAGGGGAGGAGAAAGGACTGTGACTGTGGGCCCTGCCAATTGGCCAGACGCAAGTTGGTGTCTTGTTACACAGGATGTGGTCATATCTGTGGCACGCACTTCCCTTGACTGTCATTGGTTAGTTTAAAGAAGTCCTGGGTGTGGCTAGCAGAGGCTTGGGCTTCTGGGAAGAAGCCTTGCCAAGCACATGGCTGCCCAAAAATAAAGGATCCAGGGTAAGATGGAGGGCGTAGCCCTTACCCTGGCCAAGATGGAGGGCGTAGTCCTCGCCCTTTCATTCTCCCCTTTGTTTTGGAACTTCCAGCTCAATCATGAGACGGACTGTATTTCTATTTCACTGTTGCTAGAGGCCCATACTGGGCACGCAGAACTATCAACTGAACTCTCC
>NW_006288116.1:12164-18230 GCF_000327345.1 Myotis davidii | reverse complement strand
GTGGCCAGAGTGAGTGGGGGTTCTGCAGGGATGCAGAGGCATCCTTATTGCTCCCCTTCTCCTCTTACCAACTGCCAGTGATGGTAGGGCATGGGCCTGATGCTCCAGTGCAAGCCATCTTCAGGGCTCCCAAGCAGGATACCAGGCTTTCCTGTGTATCATTGGCTTCAAGTCTTTAGAGCTCAGACAGGGCTCTTTAAAACATGATACTGCAGTCAAAGTTTTCCGTTAATAAAACCACTATTAGGAACTAGTCTTATTGAATATATGCAAAGAAATGTATTGCCATGACTTATTTAGCATTGCCAATATTTCAGAGGAATTATATAAGGAGAAAAACATACTGATCTTCTCTAAGATTTTCTGACTTTCCTTGCCAATTCCTTTTCATGGATTCTTCAGAGTTATAACAAAACAGTAACTGTTGGCATTAAACCTTCTTTCTATGCATAACCATGCCTCAGATCTTACATGGGTATGGTTACACAGGCCTGAAAGACAGTATACAGGCTGCTAACCGTCAACTGTCTCTCAACAGAGACCAAAACCTGATGGGCACTCTTCCCTGCCCAGTTGGGCACCTGCCCTCTTGGCAGCTAGACACCCTTTACTTTTGAGGGTCACCCTACACAGTCCCCTTCCAGGATAGGCAACATACATTCAAACCTACAAGAAAATCAAAGGTCAATATAACATATCAATACAATGAAACATAATATTGGCATCATGGCCACTTCAGGCAGCCAAATCTTACTAAAGTCTATTCTTGACCTTCCTATAAATTGTCCTTGTCTCTTTGGAGCCATGTCCATGAAGATGCAGGCATCATCTAAGTCTATTATATGGTATTGTGGGGGCTCCCGTGATCGCGAGCAATGTTACCAGCATCAGGCAGGTCGAGCACGCCATAGCTTGAGCTTGAGCGGGTTGCATTGATCTCAATAGAAGCTCCATTTGGTGACAAAGTCTTCCTGGATCATGGATGGGTCCGCTGACCGGACATGAGTGTGATGGACCCAGGTCGCGACACTGTCTACCTTGAGAGTGGTGGGGGTCGTCAGCACCACAGTGTAGGGACCCTTCCAACGTGGCTCGAGGGTCTCCCGGTGGTGCCTTCTGATGTAGACCCAATCTTCTGGTCTGTGCTGATGAGGAGCTGGGATTGGGCTGGTCTCGTAGATGGCGTGGAGGCAAGGCCAAATGTCCTCGTGCACCCTCCGGAGCCCTCTCAAGGAGAGAGATAGTTCTTGACTCCCTCAGTGGCATGTGGGGTTGTAATCCAGATTTACTGCCCAGGGTTAGTCAGCGTCCTTGACTAAGAGTGCTGTTGTCATGATAATTCTCAAGCATGGTGGCCAGCTGGCAGCTACAGGATCTAACTTCTTAGATAAGTAAGCCACTGGGTGGCTCCAGGGGCCTAAAGCTTGAGTCAAGACCCCTTTCACTATTCCCTTGTGTTCATCTACAAAGAGGTGAAAAGGCTTCATGATATCTGGTAGGCCCAGGGCCGGAGCACCTAGGAGGGCCTTCTTTAACTGCCTAAAGGCAGCTTCTTCTTTCTAGCAACAAACACAGACTGTCCAATTTCCTTAAAATGTATTATGGCATGGGAGAAAGTTGTTTTGCTGCACACTGGTACCTCAACTTCTATACAACTGGGCTTGGATCTCTGCCCTGCAAACTTCAGTCTATAAGTTCGATATGCAGCCTCCGGTTCTCCCAAACCAGCAAGGTTTCAGCCAGTCTCTGAGTCAGATTCCTCCTCTCTTGGAGGACTTCAAATTCCCGATGGCTTCCAGGTCCAGGGAGAGTGCCCTTTTGTTAACCCTGTTTATTAGTTACAGCACTCTGCTTTCTTGCCTTTCTACCAGTTCCCTTTGTGGCAGAGCAGCAACCAGGCCTCTTTCAAGGGAGTGCGCTAGAAGGGGATATCAGCCCTTCCTTTGCTAGCAGCTACAAGTCTAAGGTGTAGCTAGCAGCTACAAGCCAGCCATGTCCGATGCAAAAGCATAAGAGTCTTTATTCAAACCCGGGCTTGGCTCCCCTACCCTCCTTACTGATGCAGCAGCAAGTGGCATAGAGAGCTAGCCCTGTTGGAAGAAGGGTTTTATAGGGGGTTGGAGTAAGGGGAGGAGAAAAGACTGTGACTGTGGGCCCTGCCAATTGGCCAGACGCAATTTGGTGTCTTGTTACACAGGATGTGGTCGTATCTGTGGCGCGCACTTCCCTTGATTGTCATTGGTTAGTTTAAAGAAGTCCTGGGTGTGGCTAGCAGAGGCTTGGGCTTCTGGGAAGAAGCCTTGCCAAGCAAATGGCTGACCAAAAATGGAGGATCCAGGGCAAGATGGAAGGCGTAGTCCTCGCCCTTTCAAAAACCACTCTAACCTACACTGAGGAGAAAGAACAGGTAAGAACTTTATTTTAAAAACACCATACATTTTAGTAATACATATGAGCTTTGTCTCTGAATGGATTACTTTGTTTAGCAGTAACCCAGGTTCTGGTTGCCCAGTGGAGGAATGATGGGGGCGGTGTGAAAATGTGAAAAGGATTATGCTGGGGCTGACCAGCAGCCCCTGAATTATGAATGAACAGATTACTCGGACAGAGTTTCACTGTGGAGGAGAGGGCTAAGGGACCGCTGGCTGAAGAAGCCAGGTAGCCTCAATTACCTGCCTCGTTAGGCTTTTATTGCAGTTTTTATGTTTAGATATAATCAGTAGGGTGAGTAATCTTGTTTGGACACATGTGTTTACATTGTCCCCTGAGCAAGGGCATCCAGGGATTAAGCATAAGGATTCCAATAAACACCCGGGGGTCTGCACTTGCACAGACTTGTTTGGAATACTCAGGGGCGCTGCCTTTGACACTCCTCTAAGTCTCCCCTAAGTCAGAATCCTGATAAACAGCGCAGGCAGCCTTCCACACACTTCCCTTTTCTCAGAATGTCTTCCTTGCAAACTTTCCAACCAAGTCTCTTGTGCTCCCCAACATCTCCATCTTTTTGGTTTGCTTAATGTAGAAGACAGAAAGAGGTGATGAACTTTTTGCTTTGGAATGTCAGTGTCCGAGAGGTGCATTTACTGCTGGAGTTCTGATTTTACAGACTATAAGAAAAACAAAAAGAGCAATGGTTTGTTATCTGGAATGCGTGGAGTGTGAGTATGCTCCAATAATTACTCAGCCTCTGCAGTCAGCTTCTTCACCATTCCCCATGTTATTCCAGGGGCTGTTGGGGCCCGGGGAAGGCAGCTTGTTCCATGCTGTGGAGTCTCCAGGCTCAGATTCTTCATTTCTGATAGAGGATTGGTCCGGTGCCCTGGCAGGGTTTAATCTGGCAAGCTGGAATCTACAGTGGCCCTGTGGGGGTAGAAACACATGCATATCCTCTCCCCCATGTTGAGGAGGAAACTGGTCTTGCAAGGCGTGTCTAGCCATAAAAACTGTGAATAATGCACTGCCCTGGGGGGGGGGGGTGTGTGGCACTTCCCTGGGGTGGTGGGGGGGTCGTTATTGCTGGCCCCAGGACAGATCATCAGATATGGCCTGGGGACTCCCAACACCTAGGGGCCTTCCTGTAAGCCCAGGAAAGGGGTTGGAACCATATCTGCAAGACAAAGTCCCCAGAAGGTTATAAAAATTGAAGCCCTCTGGGTGTTTCTTCACTCTGATTTGGAAATTATTCCCGGAGTCCTCTAGTGTTAATAAACAGGGCTCCTCCCTTTCTCTAGGAAGCGTGCTTGGTATTTCTTTGGTCTTCTGTAACAATGTTACTAATTCATTGGGCCCCATCCAGTTATTAGTGTCCACATCTTGCCACAAGACGTGGTTTCTGAGGTGGGGTATTGAGGATTGAAAATGATCATTCAAATTTTAAAAATTAAGGGTAAAGATTGCTTTAGAAAGTAGTATAGCAGGATCATTGTGTCCCATATTCCCCCTTTTTTGTTTTACTAGAATACTCTTCAAGGTAGCATGAGCATGTTCAACAATGGCCTGCCTTTGTGGATTATAAGGGATTCCTGTGGATTGCTGGATGGACCAAGTTCTGCAAAAGGCAGTGAAGCCATGGCTGCTATAAGCGGGCCCAATTTCAGTTTTTATCTTGGTTAATATAGCTACAATTGGAAACAGGTCTTATTGAATTCATGCAAAGAAATGTATTGCCACTTATTAAAAATTGCCAAAATACTAGAGGGAAAGGGGGTGGGGGGGAGAATATATAACTTACCAAATTTATGTTTAAAAAGCTTCCTTATATTGAAAAACAAAAATTTAAAAATCAGCAATTACTTGCAAATGACATGGAATCTTGTCCTTTCTTCAAAACACAATATTCCAGAATAATAATTAGAGCTATAAATGAAAGCATAATATGGTTATCATTATTTGACAAAGCTTCCCATGTATCTTAAGCAGAAAATTTTCCTTCATGTGAGAGAAAACAAACACTTGAAGCATTCCAGGGCCTATTGGGATGATCTAAAGCCAATTCTAGGTCAAGAAAAAGTTTCTTAAAATTCGAACCCTGGAAGGATTGTCAAATTTATTTTGCCAAAATGTCATATATCAAAGCGTATTACACACAAACATCGGAGAGCAAACTTCAGTTTCCACGATTAAAAGATGGCTCTTTTTTTTTGTAAAAAAAATACTTGGTTAATATGAAATAGAACTATTTTAATAATTTATAGAACTTTTGCTTCCTGGGTAGAATGACAGGAAAGATCTTTGCCCTATTAACAGACTAGTTTATTCTCTAATTTCATTTGTCCATGGGTGTGGTGAGCAAATGACACTAATTGGATTTCTGCTATCAATCTCCTTGAGTATATTGATATAAGCTATTTACCATCTGATTATACCCTCTGGTTATGGAGGCAAAATGCAAATCATTGACCCTTAAGACAGTGTCCTTGGTTTAGGGAAAATAGGATTTACTAGATGGCTCCAAATTACTGTCTAACCATCTCAGTTTCCCTATTTTACTTGTCCTGGCTTATTGGCCTGTGTCATTTACATAACTTTTCAACATTTCTCTTCCAAAATTCTACAACTTTCACAAATCTTTCTTCAGAAACCTTGCAACTTTTAGAAATAACCAGCGCTAGAATCCACTTTCTTTTTCCTTCAAAATGCATCTCTGTGCCTCATGCTTTATTACACCAAAGCCATACTTTCTTTCTAATTAGTTAGAATTCTTGACCCTTAGAAACCTTAATTTTTAAGTGGTAAGTAACTAACATTCCTCAGATTAGCAATACATTCACATTTTAAGATATATTTCAAATAAAACACATGACTTATTCATGAAGAGATTCAAACCCACCCTCTGGATTTTCCATATGAGGCAAAACTCAGATTAATATTTCAGTATCCTGATATTTCAAAATACCTAGATATTTAATAAATTTTACTATTTAATTCAGCAAATTTCAAAGTATTTTTTAGTGTTTAAAGTATTACAAATAGTAGTAGTTATGTCTCCTTTTATTCCCCCATTGACCTCCCCCTGGCCTCCCTGCCAGGAGCCGGTCCATCCTTGCTGTTTCAAGGGACCTGGCATATATGGCATACTGTCCTTAATATATTTGCTCACCTTCTTGGCGCTATGTGTTTTAACCAAGGTCACCTCTCTGAGAAAGGTTGTTTCCCCAGGTAGACATTTTCCCCTGAACTTAGGGAGGGAATAAAACCTGGACCTGCTGGGGTTGGACCCCAGCACCTGCCCTCCCCCACACACACACATGCCCTCAATCCCCTCCCCCCAGTGTCTTGCATCCATTGGTTATGCTTATATGCATGTATACAAGACCTTTTGGTTGGTCTCTTACCTCCCCCCAACCCTCCCCTGCTTTCCCCCTGTAGTTTGTCAGTCTGTTCGATGCTTCTTTGCCTTTGTATCTATTTTTGTTCATCAGTTTATAATTTTCTTTATATTCCACAAATGAGTGAGATCATGTATTTATCTTTCATTGGCTGGCTTATTTCACTTAGCATAATGCTGTCCAGTTCCATCCATGCCATTGCAAAAATAAGGAATTTTTATTTTTTTTTTTATTTTTA
>NW_006288116.1:7147-11705 GCF_000327345.1 Myotis davidii | reverse complement strand
CCCTGTAAATGTTGGAGATTAAACCCTTATCAAGGATAACATTGGCAAATAAGTTCTCCCAAGCAGTGGGATTTCTTGTTGTTATGTTGATGGTTTCTTTCACTGTGCAGAAGCTTTTTATTTTAATGAAGTCCCATTTGTTTATTTTTCTCCTTAGTTTCCATTGCTTTAGGCGCTGAATCGGTAAAGATATTGCTATGACAAATGTCTGCTATTTTGGTGCCTATGGCTTCTTCTAAGATTTTTATGGTCTCCCATCTTACATATAAGTCCTTTATCCATTTTGAGTTTATTTTTGTGGATGGTGTAAATTGGTGGCCTAGTTTCATTTTTTTGCAAGTAACTGTCCAATTTTCCCAACACCATTTATTGAAGAGCCTGTCTTGACTCCATTGTATGCTCTTGCCTCCTTTGTCAAATATTAATTGAGCATAGTGACTTGTGTCAATTTTTGGGTTCTCTGTTCTGTTCTACTGGTCTATATGTCTGTTCTTGCACGAGAACTAGGTAGTTTTGAAAACAGTGGTTTTGTAGTGTAGCTTGATGTCTGGTATTGTGATCCCTCCAACATTGTTCTTCTTTCCCAAGATTGCTGCAGCTATTTGGGGTCTTTTTTTATTCCAGATGAATTTTTGGAGAGTTTGTTCTAGGTCTTTGAAGTATGATTTTAATGATATTGATCCTACCAATCCATGAATATGGTATACTAGGTATACCAGTTAATAATGTGGATTTTTTTCAATAGATGGAGTTACACATATGTTAATATATATGCAATTTGATATGCATGCTATTTTGTTGTATTGACAGCAAGCTTCAAAACTTCATATGTCAAATTTGCTGAAGGTGTTAACATCATAGATATTTATATGATTAAAAATGTCAAATTTCATGCCAAAAAAAGAGCATTTGTGGGAAGTTCTAATTCATTACTTTATTTTGAAGAAAAAGTTATTGTATGCTTTGGGAAGCTTATGGTGAATTTAATCTCATACCTGCTGAGAAATCAAGGGTTGGGGTAATTTTCACCATCACTTATGATGACTGACTCTCCTGAGGAGTAAACATTAGAGAACATCTAACTCTGCACAGGAGAACTATTTTATTTTACTTGTTTATTTGAACTTAACTGCTTTTGGACTGGGTATTTCAGTTTACGTGTATTCTTAAAAAAAAAAAAAAATGTTTGTTAAGTCATCTATTCCTCCCAAAATTTTGAATATTCAGTCCAAGAAATAAACTCTGTAATTCCTCCTGCTTGTAACATAGCAGTAGAAGACTAATATTTATTCCCCAACTCTGCTCCCAATCACCTTCAGAAAAGAAAAACAAAACAGAGGAATGGTACCAAAAATATGTGTTTAAAAAATTATGTTATTTTCTGAAAAAAATATTTTAGACACCTTATTTCTTCGCAATTTGCACTTACTGAATGGATTAACACTATTCAACACATTGCCTAACTTGCTCATTGTTAAACTCTGCATTAATCATTAATTATGGAGACCTTCTGTGTTACTGAACCATACAGAAATGATTCAGGTAGGAATTCTTGCTTTATCTATCACATTAATAAGAAAATGCAGGCTCACAAAGGGAAGTTTCTTTTTCAAGGTCTCACTAACAGGAAGTG
This sequence comes from Myotis davidii, assembly GCF_000327345.1. Taxonomy (NCBI): domain Eukaryota; kingdom Metazoa; phylum Chordata; class Mammalia; order Chiroptera; family Vespertilionidae; genus Myotis; species Myotis davidii. The sequence continues at coordinate 10,072 of NW_006288116.1, read as the reverse complement.
ATTTGAACCCTGGGGTTTGAACCCTGGTAGCCACTCCAGAATCTGTGCTCAGACATCCCAGGACTGCTCTGGGTTCCTTCCACAGGACTGACATTGCCCCACCTCAGTGTCCTTTCTCCCAGCTGTTATTGCTACTCCTGTCCTGCCTGAGTCTTACTTATAGGATCGGTCCTCCACGTGCTCACAATTGGATGAAGAGATGTCACTGTTCAGTCCAAAGACAAATCTTCACTTTCATTTAGAATTTAACCTTCCTGGCCTCTTAGACTCACAATTTTTAATCAATACTTACAGAGGATTCTGTATGCAACACATGATTATTAGAGCATTATAAATTTTATCATATATTTAACTTTTCTATTGATCTTAATGACCAAGAGATTATAATTTTTAGTGTAGCCATTTTATGGAAGAACAAACTGAGACAGAGAAATTACTCTTTCCATTGCACACAGCTAGGAGAACACGGAACACATGAATGTTGTTTAGGATTGTCTTTCAGAAAGTGAAGGATAGTCAAAGCACTTTGACTGCATTTGTCCCTTAATTACATGAAACGCCCACTGTAATGAAAACAGTAAAGTAGGACCTCTCCCAGCTGTGGGACTCTGGCAGCTCTGGGCACACCCTGAAATGCACTGGCTACAGCCTCCTCCCTGTCAGCCCAGAAACAAAAATGTCCGTTTATTCTAGTTTAAATAAATGAATTTCTGCATTCATAACTGCATCTGGGTATATAAAGATCTGTCCCATGGTGTTTTGAGAGCGAGTCTCATTCTTTGTCTTCTTCTTCCTCTCAAAGTCTCCTCTCCTCGAATTGCTACAGCTCCCAAGATTCACTACATTTCTCCTCCTCAAGGTCACAAACCACATTTATTTCTTTTTCTGAGAGGCCTGAAGAGAGTGGTTATAGGGTCAAGCCTCGGATTAACTTGTGGCAGGGCCACAAACAAGTCCCAGCTTGGAGGGCAGAGCCCTCTTAGCATAATTAAGCTTAATTTATAGCTCTCCCTAATTTCTTCCTAGGAAGCTAATGGGCTGTGGGAGGTGCAACAAGTGCTGCCAAAACAAGGTGAAAGGCATAAGAACACTGTAAACATGTTGACCACTTCCCATGTTTTGGTTTGTGTGTTCTGACTATAAAATAAAGCCTTGGCTTACAGGCTGGGTCTTTCTGTGTCCTCATCCAGGCACGGGAGATCTTCCAGCAGCAGCTGTAGTCTCTTGTCTGTCTTCTTTAATCCTTCACTGCCACTTCTCAGGTTCACCCTTGGCCAAACTGGCATGGCACAAGGCCTAATCTGAACATCCTCTATTTAAATTCAGCCTCCACTCTGTCTATCCCAGTTCCCGTTTATTTTCTCCTGAGCACTTTCCACTGTCTTACATACATATATGCATGTTGCTTACTTGCTTTCTGTATTGCCTGTCTCCTTCCCCTAGAATAGAGCTCCATGAGGCAGGAATTGGTATCCATTTTCTTCACTACTTGATACTGAACACTAAAAAGAGTGCTCAGCACATGGTAGGTGCTCAGAAAATATATGAGGCTAATGAGAAAACAAATCATTCTGGAACTCCACATATCTTCTCTAGTCACTACTCATCTCCTGCATGTCCCATTCTGCCTCTACTTACCCCCAATATGTTAATGTTCTCAAGGATCCATCATCAGAGTTTTCTTTTTGTCATTCTATTCTTTCTATGCATCACATGGACAAGGTTGCTTTAGGGTTTATTTAAAGATCAATATGATAATGTACATAAAGAATCTGTGCCAGGCTTTGACATGTTAGACTAAATATTTATCTTTTAGAAGCATACAAAATGTAGGAAACATACAAAAAGCTGACATGCATGTGACTTGTATAACCATTAGATATGAATTCAGGATCTTGTGTTGTACTGAGTTGTTCCTCTGGGTTACAGTTCACCATGGCCTCTGGATACACCATGAGGGACCCCATCTGTCTGGTGGAAAGTCAGAATAATCAGCTGACAGTAAACCCAACAGCACTGGAGATTCTAGACAAGATCTCTCAGCCTGTGGTGGTGGTGGCCATCGCAGGTCTGTATCGGACAGGAAAATCCTACCTGATGAACCGCCTGGCAGGACAGAACCATGGTGAGTGTTGTTCTGGGGCAGCGCCATTTGCTTAAAGACAGTGGTAACACAGGCTGATCACACCTCCTTCAGGATTATCTTAAAAAAGAAACTAACTCCTTCTACTGAAGAGAAGTCCTAGCTGTCAGGATAAAATAAAGATCTTAAACGCCATTGTTCCACAAAACCTCACTCTTTGAACCAGTAACAAGGAGTTCTCCACTGTATCCAAAGATCCACCCATTATTCTTGATCCCATATACTCTTTCTGCTGAGGAGCTCAGCTCCAGCAATTATTGCCTTTCTTTCCCTCTTATTACTTTTGCCCTAAACATTAGGGACTTTCAAATAGTACACAAACATTATTCAATATGTCCGGTTTTTAAAAAGAGATGGAAAGAATAATGGACAACAGTATAGTCTATATATCCCATCTCTCAATGGGTCTATAATCCAATTTTCTGCTTTATTTCTGAGTAAGACTTTGCTAACTTATACCTGCTTTTTTTAAAAAAAATATATATATAGTTTATTGATTTTTTACAGAGAGGAAGAGAGAAGGACAGAGAGTTAGAAACATCGATGAGAGAGAAACATCGATCAGCTGCCTCCTGCACACTCCCTACTGTCTAATGTCCATTGGTTATGCTTATATGCATGCATACAAATCCTTCGGTTGATCTCTTATCCCCCTCCCTCTTGCCCCCCAACCCTCCCTGGCCTTCCGGCTGCAGTTTTACAATCAGTTTGAGGCAGCTCTGCCTCTGTATCTATTATTGTTCAAAGTTTATAATGGTCTTTATTATCCATGAATGAGTGAG
>NW_006288116.1:2118-6681 GCF_000327345.1 Myotis davidii | reverse complement strand
GGAGCCTCTTCATTTAAAACAGTGGTTCTCCGAGAAAGCCCACTGTGTGGGAAAACATATTTGTCAATGTCATATCTGATAAGGGCCTAATCTCCAAAATTTATCGGGAACTCATACAACTTAACAAAAGGAAGATAAACAATCCAATCAAAAAATGGGAAAAGGATCTAAATAGACACCTCTCAAAAGAGGACATTCAGAAAGCCAAGACACGTATGAAAACATGCTCTTGAGAAGATTCTTAACATGGATAAACATTGGATAGACTGTCCTTGCTAAAACGAAAGCAACCTTCCTCCCAGCCTGGTACTCACACTCTGATAACTTTAACTAATGTATCCTCTAGGCAGCCTGGACTTCTGCTGTTACTCTATACACTTTCTCCTCTTCCTTTGCAGGTTTCGTCTGGGCTCCACAGTGAGATCTGAAACCGAGGGCATCTGGATGTGGTGTGTACCCGACCCCTCCTAGCCCAACCACATTCCTTCTGGACACTGAGGGCCTGGGCGATGTGGAAAAGGTAAGGCAAAGCATCTTCTTTGTTTTTAATAATCCACTTACATTTTAATTTGCCACCTTAATTCATCTTCTATGACCTATTTCTGTAAACTACAAATCTAATTAAGAATAATAAGGTTTAATTATGTTTCTTGGAAACTCAATATTTTCTTTATGAGGCTTATAACTTCTTATTTTTACACTTGTTTGAAAGTTACAATATAACAAACTCTTATTGGGCATCTAAATTCTAGGGTTTTGTGTTAAGTACTATAGCTATGCATGATTGAGGAAAAGTCCCAGAGTCTAGTTGGGAGATAAGAAATAAGCAGTGTTATCAGTACAGGGTAGTATGGTTACAAGGAGTGACATATTTCACCAGTATTCAGGGTAAGAAAAACATCCTGGAGGAAGTTATAATTATGAGATCTATGCACTCCAATAGTTAATGTGTGTGAGGTTGATGGTCTTGAGTATAGGAAACATGAAAATGGGGTTTCAGTAGAATAACATATGTAATCTCCAAAAACACTTGTCACATTAATAAAAGGTTTTAGTCCAAGTCTCTGAGATTGAGAGATGAATTCCTCCCTGACTTCTATAAATTCAGGAGCTAGATTCACCACAAGCATTGTAAATGAGCTAATTTTAGGCATGCTATGTTTATTGTGTTAGTTGCGGTCAATCTGTGTCCTTATTTGCATTAGTCAGAGTCTAAAGTTAAAGTTGAAGCAGTTGATCTTTGGCTTCCATTACTACAAAAAGAGAAGTGGCAGGAATTAAATTCTGAATTTGAACATTAGTTTTTTATTAAATCTATTGGGGTAACACTGATTAACAGAATTATACAGGTTACAGGAGCCCAATTCTACAGCACATTATCTGTACACTACTGTATATTGTGTGTTTGCCACCCAAAATCAAGTCTATATCCATCACAATTTATCCCCCTTAAACTCTACCCCAACTTCTCCCACCCAACCCCTAGCAGTCACCACACTGCTCCCCTGTATATGAAGTCTTTCTTTCTTTTTTCTCAATACCTCTAGCTTCAGCTCCCAACACCACACCCACCTCTAACAGTTACCAGCCTGCTCTCTATGAGTCTGCCTCTATGTTACTTGTTGGTTCATTATGTTCATTAGATTCCACATAAGAGTTAAATCATATGATACTTTTCTTTCTCTGAATGCCTTATTTCACTGAGCATAATTCAGATTTAAAGTACTCAATAATCACTGAAGTAGAAGCCCAAGATGTGCTAACAGATTCTGGTTTACATAAACCTTCTTCTTCTTAGCTAATTACATTTATAAAGGAGCCAAAATAAAGCTGTCAAGTGATAGAAGCAGGGGGCTAAATGACTGACTGAATGACCCGTCTCTATGATGCACACTGACCACCAGGGGGCAGATACTCAATGCAGGAGCTACCCCCTGACTGTCAGTGTGCTCCCACAGGGGGAGTGCTGCCCAGCAAAATCCAGGATCCTGGTTGGTGGGCTCAGCGGTGGTGGCGGGAGCCTCTCCCACCTCCACTGTGGGTGGGAGGTAGGGAGCGAGGGGTCCCGAACTGTGAGAGCCATGGACTGTGAGAGGGATATCTCACTGCCAGCTTAGGCCGACTCCTTGGGGCGCGGGGTGGCTTAAGCCAGCAGGCATATATCCCCCGAGGCGTCTTGGACTGCAAGAGGGTGCAGGCCTGGCTGAGGGACCCCCCACCAGTGCACGAATTTCATATAAAAGGTTAAGTGACCAACTGTATGTACATCCAACTTTCCGATCGACCGACCCACTGGTACAGATGACACTCATTGGCAATCTATATATATAAAAGGCTAATATCCCAAGTGCCCATCTAACCAGTTACTATGACACACACTGACCACCAGGGGGCATATGCTCAACCCAAGAGCTGCCATGACATGCACTAGCCATTTATAAAGAAACAGCACTGCAGACCTGGTGCCAATAGAGCAACATTTGGCTTCCCCCAAGTGGGACACAGGCCCTGCCACCATCCTGGAGTGACAGCCCACCAAATTGCAGCCAACTCTGCTGAGATCCCATGGTGCAAAATGTGGCCCACAGCCCAGCCTAGCCCAGAAATGGTGGCTGTGGGTACTGGGTAATGATGTCACGTAGTAACACCAGGCTTCCTCTCTATAGCTAAAGGCCATTTAACAATAAATGACACTAGGAACCTGGTGCCCACTAAGATTTAGAAAGTTTAGAAACTTGACCCGACTGAAAAGAAGCAAGAAATGATGGAACTTGAAAATGCCTTCAGGTTTTCTCACTGTGCAGAATATAGTCAAACACTACTACAATTAAATATTTTACCCTTTGTTCTTGCTGCATGATCTACAATAATAATCTGCTTCATGTTGATATTTACTACAGTGTTGCTGACAATTACCTGAAAGAGAAGTTGGGATGTTTTACTGGGCCGGGAAAAGTTTAGCTAAACCAGAAAGCAGGTCTAATTTAGCAAGTTTATCTGTATATATTTAGCTCTTGCTGGCACCAATTGCACATGTGCGTTTTGATCTGTCATTGTCTATTGTGAATTTGGTTGACACTACTATTAAAGAGAAAGGGCAAGTAGTAATATTAAAATATTTCTTCTAATTAATTTCCTTTCAAAGTGCATGAATTCATGCAGTGAGCCTCTAGTTTAAATATAAATGTTGACTCTCACATGCATAATACATATAAAGCTCTCCCTGGTGCCAATTGCAGGTATGTATTTTGATCTGTCATTGTCAATTATAAATTTGATTGTTTTTGTTGACATTCAATGTGAATCACATCACGATTTATTCATCGACCATCTGACCAACCAACTGGCTGTACATCTGATGCACACTGGCAATTTAAAATAAACATTGACTCATGCATGTGTGATACATATAAAGCTCTTGTTGGTGCCAATCATACGTGCATTTTCATTTTATAATGCTATATTATATATACTATTTTGACATGTATTTTTTTGCAGTAACATAATTACAGCACGAATCTTTCTTCTACTTAATTTTCTTTCAATGTGCACAAATCTGGAGACAGAAGATGGCGGCGATATAAGCAGACCATCCCAGGTCTTGTCCCGGAGCAAATGGAGTGAGCAGCTGAAACTAATAACATCCACACCGAATTGGCGAAATTGCTCAGCTGGTGAGACGGTTTGCAGCCGGGAAGGGCAGAACTCCCCTGGAAAGGTAAAAAAAAAACAGGGATTTGGGCAGGAAAATTTGCCAGACCTCTGAGCCCAGAGGGTACACAGAGCAGGCAACTATTAAGGAACCAGCTCTGGATAGTTGACCTCCCCAAATCAGTTTTAAGTGCGATAGAGAAGCCGTATTGTCTCAGAGGCCAACCCCAGAAAACTGCCACCAGAGGCTGAGCCACAAACTGACTCTTTGCTAAACACAAAATTAGGCAATCTGGGAAACAAATACTGCCTGCTTTAAAATAAGGACTGTGGTTTACAACACAGAGGAACAATGTATCTCAGGGAAATTCAACACTCTCCTGAATACCTGGCAGGATTAAGGTGAGCAATACTGAAGAATAGAAGAACCGAAGGACCTTTACTACTGCAAATTTTTTTTCTTTTTCTTTTTCTTTTTTTTAATTTTTTTATTTTCTTTTTTCTTTTTTCACCTTTTAACTAAGAAACCAATTTTTTTTCTTCTTTTTCCATCACCTGATTTTACCCTTTTAATTACTACATTCTTATTTTTAACCAGTATTATTACTGCTACCACTTTACCATTTTTTAAAGTGCCATTTTATTTTCTCTTTATTTTATTTTGGGATAAGTGTTCTCCATTCAATTTTCATCATTATATTATTGGTTGTTTTTAGTTTGCATTCATCTCCAGGGAGCTGTTGCTGGAATTTCTTGGGATTAGTGGCAGTTCTATAGGAGTTTTCTCCTCATATAAATAGTCTCTTCTCTCTTCCACTTCATTCTCTCTTTTCACTCTTTTCTTTTGTCTCTTTTATTCACCCCCTCTTTTTCTCAATTTCATTTTTGCACTCCTTTTTTTTGGTCCCTAGA
>NW_006288116.1:0-408 GCF_000327345.1 Myotis davidii | reverse complement strand
TGACGTGAATATATTTGTGTTTAGTGCCTGGTACGTGGTGCCTTGTTGTGTTGTATTTTGTGCCTTTATATCAATGCAGCAGATCCAAGCAACAGCAGCCTCCTGAGCACCACACTCACTGTCTGAGGAACAGCAGCTGTACGTGAAGCCTCCCCCCACCAACCAGAAGAGCCACCACAGCTGTGAACAGCACCCACCAGAGGAGCTACTGCCAACTGAGGAGCAGCTGTTACCGCAACCGCCCAAAGAGCAACCACAGACCAAGGAGTCACTGCCACCCAGGGAGCAGCCACTGAACAACTCAATGTCTAGATATGTCAGTGAGATCAAACATGGGTAGACAAAGAAACCCAAAAAGGAAATAGAAGGAGGACACTACAGAAAAGCAGCTAAGTAATACAGAGGCAT
>NW_006288115.1:388136-432804 GCF_000327345.1 Myotis davidii | reverse complement strand
ACATTTGCCATGGTAATTATGATGTTTGGCATGTGTTTTTTTGGGTTCATCTTATTTGGTACTCTCTGTGCTTGTGTGACTTTTTTCTTCCCCACCTCAGGGAAGTTTTCTGATATTATTTCTTCCAATAGGTTTTCTAACCCTTGTTCCTCTTTCTGTTGTTCTGGCGTCCCTATTATTTGTATGTTGTTTTGTTTCATGTTGTCCCATAGCTCTCTTAGGCTCTCCTCCCGTCTTTTAATTTTTTTCTCCAATTGCAGTTCAGTTTGGGTGTGTTTTGTTTCCCTGTCTTCTAATTCGCTAATTCAGTCCTCTGCTTCTCCTAGTCAACTGTTGAAACTTTCCGTGGTGTTTTTTTATTGCAGCTATATCACTCTTCATTTCTTCTTGATTCTTACATAAGTTGTTGATTTTTTCTTTCATTTCTTCTTAATTCTTGCAGAAGTTGTTGATTTTTTCCTCCATCCGGTTTATGCACTCTAGAACCCTTATTCTGAATTCTTTTTCTGACATGTTGCATGCCTCTGTTTTACTTAGCTGCTTTTCCGGTGATTCTTCCTTTTCTTTCCTTTGGGGGTTCTTAAGTTGTTGATTTTTTCCTCCATCTGGTTTATGCACTCTAGGACCCTTACTCTGAATTCTTTTTCTGACATGTTGCATGCCTCTGTTTCACTTAGTTGCTTTTCTGGCCAGTGTAGTGTGCATTTCCTTCCAAGTCCTGCGTGGATCAGGGTTCGGGATCTGAAAAGAGGAGCTGCACACAAATGAGAGAAAAATGACACAAGATATTGGGGGACCAGGCGGGCAAATCCAGAAGGACTTCCACTGATGCTCAGGCTGCTCCAATCTTTTATTGATCTGGAGTAGCCCTTAGGGTAAGGATGTTTCAATGACACACGTATTAGCTCATCAGCAGACTTTTTCCAGAAATAGGCAGATATCTAATCAACAATAATCAACAAGGATTTACATAAGTATCTAAGGAATTAAGTGAACTAAGGTAGGGATGATGCTTCACCTACCATTATCTAGATTAACTGGGTGGTGCACAGCCCTGACCTTTGTTTGGGCTTTAAAGGTTACTAACTTTTGGGGGTCTCTGTCTATACTCAGCTAGTGAAGACAATAAATGGACTCTGGCATCTCCCCCTTATTTTTTCTTTAAAAAACCAAGTATTTGTAGACTAGAAATATGAGAACAAGTCTAAATTTCAATGTCCAACAGTTTTGAGTCTAAGTTTCAATGTCTGACAGTTCATGTGTACATTCCAGCAATGAAATGTTGGTTCTGGATGGTGGACAAATGCAGGTCTGGTCCTCTCTGGTTTGGTCCTGGGCACCCTGCAGTGACGCACAGCTACTGACTGTTAGCATGGCAAGACGTCTTCACCATCTCCATCTCTGATTTGTCTCTCCTGTCTTTGTGGCTGGAGCAATTTGGTCAGTTTCTCTCTGGGGTCTGTTGTTGCAGGATTCCACATGGTCTTGGAGCTGTTCTCTGAAAGTATACAAACGTATTTTCAACCAAAGGTTAATAAAGGAAACCTTACTTGGGGTTTTTTCTTTAAAATGATCTTCCCCTGGCTTACCCTGGCCTTCACTTCCAGATTACCCATTGCGTGCCAGATGTCGTGTGTGTTTCCTTCCACGGCCTGCGTGGATCAGGGTTCGGGATCTGAAAAGAGGAGCCGCACACAAATGAGAGAAAAATGACACAAGAAATTGGGGGACCAGGCGGGCAAGTCCAGAAGGACTTCCACAGATGCTCAGGCCGCTCCAATCTTTTATTGATCTGGAGTAGCCCTTAGGGTAAGGATGTTTCAATGGCACATGGATTAGCTCATCAGCGGACAATTTCCAGAAATAGGCAAAATATCTAATCAACAATAATCAACAAGGATTTACATAAGTATCTAAGGAATTAAATGAACTAAGGTAGGGGTGATGCTTCAGCTACCATTATCTAGATTAACTGGGTGGTGCACAGCCCTGACCTTTGTTTGGGCTTCAAAGGTTACTAACTTTTGGGGGGTCTCTGTCTATACTCAGCTAATGAAGACAATAAATGGAGTCCAGAAGGCGAGTCCTCCTCTTCTTTCCTTTGGGGGTTTCTTTGTCTACCAATGTTTGATCTCACCGACAGATCTAGATATTGAGTCGTTCAGGGGCTGCTCCTTGGGTGGCTGTGGCTCCTCAGGCTGTGGTTGCTCCTCGGGCGGTTGTGGTAGCAGTTGCTCCTCAGTTGGCAGCAGCTCCTCTGGTGGGTGCTGTTCACAGCCATGGAGGCTCCTCTGGCTGGTGGGGGGAGGCTTCTCACACAGCTGCTGTTCCTCAGACAGAGGGTGTGCTGATCACGAGGCTGCTGTTCCTTGGATGGAGGCGGGCTACACACGCAGCTGCTACTCCTTGAGCTGGGGCGGACTGCTCACGTGGCTGCTGTTTCTTGAATCGGGGCTGGCTGCACGCTGCTGTTGTTCTTCTGATGTGGTGGGCTGCTTGTGGGGCTACTGCTCCTTGGACTTGGACAGGATGATTGCAAGTCTGCTGCTCCTTGGATGGGGGTGGGCTGCTTGCACGGCTGCTGCTCTTTGGACGGGGGTGAGCTGCACATGTGGCTGCTCCTCCTCGGACGGGGGTGGGCTGCTTGCGCGGCTGCTGCTCTTTGGACGGGGGTGAGCTGCACATGTGGCTGCTCCTCCTCGGACGGGGGTGGGCTGCTTGCGCGGCTGCTGCTCTTTGGACGGGGGTGAGCTGCACATGTGGCTGCTCCTCCTCGGACGGGGGTGGGCTGCTTGCGCGGCTGCTGCTCTTTGGACGGGGGTGAGCTGCACATGTGGCTGCTCCTCCTCGGACGGGGGTGGGCTGCTTGCGTGTAATCTGGGTGTGGCTGTATTCCTTGCCTGGGGTTCAGAGGGAGGAAATTATAGCCTCAGGAGAATAAATGGCTGCCCAAGTCCTGGACTCAGGGGTGACTCACCACTCAATTTGTTGCCACCTCTCCTGCCCCCCTTTTCTCCCCAGCCTCCCCCCAGATTCCACTCGTCTGCACCTTCTCCCGCTCTTCAGCACGGGTGAGTGTCTGTATCCAAAATGTCTATGAACAGGGTTCAGTGAAAACAAACAAACAATCGTCGACCGCAGAAACGGGGAAGACTGAGTCTCTGTGAGCTCCTCTCTTACCGGCACTGCATGGTCTGGTCAGTGCTTCAGGCTGCCCGCTCTGGGCTCAGTCCTCCATAATTATAGAACCCAGATCTCAAATCCCCAGTCAGGGGATCTCAAATCAACATTCTTTCAGTTTCCTTTCCCCAGTCAGGGGCTGTGCCTGTCCCAAGGTACGTGGCTGGGTGTCGCGCGGTTTCTCTCTGACCTTCTGGGCTGAGAGATCTGGCAATCTTTCCTGCCCAGGTCCCTGGTTTTTACCTTTCCAGGGGAACTTTGCCCTGCCCTGCTGCAAACTGTCTCACCAGCTGAGTATACTCGCCAATTCGGGGGTGGATGTTTTCTGTTTCAGCTGCTCATTGTATTTGCTCTGGGACAAGCCTTAGGACACATCTGCCTATTCCACCGCCATCTTGTCTCTCTGAGAACTGCTACTTTAGATATATTATCTCATTTTATCTTCACTCATTCTTTGAAATGCAGACTATTATTATATCTTCAAATGAGCTATTGGAGACTCAAATGAGATAAATAACTGCTGAATGCAACTCAGCCAGTTAGTAGGTACCAAAGCTTATATAATTAGTCATTGGATGTGTACATAGCAGTCAAAAACAGTACAAAACAGCCAGACATGGCAAAACAGGAAGAAAGAACAGGATACCAGGCACTGGATAGTTTATCAAGTGATGGTGGATCAAGTAAGAAAGTGAAGTTTATAGAATACATCTTTTTGTTATCAGCTCCACAGGAATTTTGCATGCCCTTAAATTCTGTTGGAGAATCTTGTAATCATTCAAAGAGATATCTATTATCCTGATGGCTTTTGTGAGGGCTACAGTTCATTTGGCTGGGACATTCCAGTGATGGTTACCTACCTGGCACTTCTAAACACTATAAGATGTATGCAAAGATTTGTCACCAAATGACGTAGATCCTTAGGATGATACACAACATTTTGCCTTCCTCAATAAATGCCTAGGGAATGAAGGATAGTAGGGGCTTATTTTCATTGAGTACTTGTGGTCTGAATGTGTCATGCATTACATTTCACTTATTCCTCACAACAGCCCCTGGAAGGTTAGAGGTTTCCTCATGTTGAACATAGAACCAAGAATAAGGCATAAAGAGGTGACTTGCTCTCGGGAGGAAGATGAGCGAGTGCAAAGCAGGCTCTCCCCTCCAAAGTCTGGGTCCTAGGGGGAGGCCAGATTCTGAAAATGAGAGGTTAAAGGGACAAACCAACAGCTCACTGATCAGAACTGGAACAGTCAAGACCTGATTACCTACACAGGCACCTCCATTTAAATCTACAAAGATTTGGTTTAAGTGATATCCTAAAGTCTGCAGCCAGATGTTTCCAGTTGTGAGAAGTGTAGAGGTAAAGAGACCAAGATCTAAGCAAGCCCTGACATGAGAGTCATTCTATAAAGACATTATCTTTAAATATTATTAGCATTCTAATGTGCTCATCTCCCTACTCTCGCCTGAGTTGAATTTTGAATGTATTCAATTTGCATTATTCATAATTTCAGATTTCTGTATTTCCTGACAGCTAACTAAAGATTGTAAGGGAGGCTAACATTCCACTGTATTTGAGTGTGTGTTGTCTAAAAGATTTTCACGTGATTGAACATTCACATGATGTTTTTCCTAATTATATGTTTATAAGTTGCAACATTTGTGTGTTTATGTAACATCGGTGCATTAAAGATAATTTGTGCCAAAACCGGTTTGGCTCAGTGGATAGAACGTCAGCCTGCGGACTGAAAGGTCCTGGGTTCGATTCCAGTCAAGGGCATGTACGTTGTTTGTGGGCACATCCCCAGTGGGAGATGTGCAGGAGGCGGCTGATCGATGTTTCTCTCTCATCGATGTTTCTAACTCTCTATCTCTCTCCCTTCCTCTCTGTAAAAAATCAATAAAATATATATTTTTTTAGAAAAAGATAATTTGTGCTTCTTTCCATGAACATGTGGTATAGTCAGGAATGGGTGTTTTTCCATGAATGGGAGCCATTAGACCACTTTTTCTCTATTCCTGGGCAGAAGGATAGATATTTGCCTGATTTCAGGATAAACTTGTAGTCTTACTCAAAGAAAATACCTTTTTCAGGTTGTTCCTAATGCTACCACCACGTGTTCCCACAAGAAAGCTAGATGCTCTGGTAGGTCACTGCCAGCCTTGTGACCTTGAACAATGACCAGCGTTCATCATCCTGGGACCACACTCCCCATGATATAATTCTTATATAAGAGACCAAACCAGAAAATACGTTGGATTCGAGGTGCTGAGATTTAATCCTGTATCATTGGCACACTGTTAGAGCCATAAAAAAGGTTTTTGTAAAAGATTTTTTATAAAATGTTAAATAGGATTAACTTGATAAATAGGACAGAAAGGGCTAAATAAGGGAGGAACGGTGGAGCTAAAGTTGTGATGATAGAATTGAGATGATTCACTTCATCTTCAGCACGTCTGTTATTCTCTTGCAATGTTTCTGCCAAGGGTGCTTCTACAGTCCCCCTGTTCTGTGTGGTGTCCCCTGTCCTCGAAGATCTGATGTAAGAGTTGTCTCTTTCATGGCAATCATCATAAGTGAGTCATTTCCTCCTCAGAACTATGGCTGCTGAGTTTGTTGTATGGTGTCACTTACATGTTGCTGGTGCAATGCGTGTTTGTGTTGAGGTCTTCTCTCCTTTGTTGAGGGAACCTCCTCTACTCTGGCTTCCTAACTTCAAGAAGCATGTGTTACCGTCTGTCTTGCAAACCTTGGTTCTACAGAAACTGGCCACTGTGCTTTGTAGGAATTGCCTGGGCTTTTTCAAGCTGTCTATGATTGGCTAAAACTAAATCTGGGAGACAACATAAAAAACAACAACACACTGTTTCCATACAACTAAGTTATAGTCTCCAAAACCCCTTCTAATAACAAGTTTGAATGTTTATCTCATTCTCTATCATTCCTTTGCCTCTAACTGAATGAGGAAAGAAACTGCTGGAAACTTCCCTGGATTGTCCTACTCAAGGACAATGAGAAACAGACAAAGAGTGGACCTTGAGTAGTAAAATGACATCTGGAGGTTGAGGCATTCACTGCGCCCTTGAGAAGAGGGTCTCCAGACATTTGGTGTGAGCAGCCTGGACTGTGCCATGTAAATGGAAGTGGTTTTTTCCTTTGGTTTGGTTTTGCTTGTTTTTTGTTTTTAACTGATACACTCTGAATGGGCAGCTTCAAGATTTAGCCTTTAGCAAGTGATTACCACATGGCATTTGAACCTTGTCAGGTCCTCAAAGTTGATGACAGCTTCAACACAGGTAAGTGGCTCTTTTCAAAAGGCTGAACTGAAGGCACCAGGCCGAAGAAACATACCCAGAAATCTGCCATATGGCCACTTCAGACGGGGGCTGCTGCAATCTGACCCTAAATTCCACACGTGTGGCTTAGACTCATGTTGAGTACAGTGTTGTGGTGGTGTGAGCCTTCCTAAAGCACCAATGGATGGGCAAAATTATCCTATTTTACTGCTTCACAGACAGAACTACTTGCAGTGGTGTTCTACAGGGTATGAGTGAGGGTCCAGCTGTAATGCCATGTCTAGGTAGACAGTAAGAGATTGGTCTCAAGTCCCAAATTCCATTCTTCATTCAGGAATCAGAAGGCAATTATCCTGGATCTTGCCTTTACGCCCAAGAACCACCCCACCATTTTGTTTGAAACTGGCTCTAGACAGTTTCAAATTAGGCTTCACCCAAAGAAGAAGAAGAAGAATAGATTTCACTAATTATCAAATAAAAAGACATAGAATCCTTGTTATAAAGAAAATATGGCCACTTCTTAGATTGTTCCAATCTTCCTATTAGAATAGGAACAATTATGGAATGAATATAAAATAAAGAAAAGCATACTGGTTAAGCAGGCACAAGAGAGAATTGCTTAGGAGGATAGTTGAGATGTGAGCGGACAGACTAAACAGACATGGAACAAATCAGAATTAAAGGTCAGAATAGATGGACAGCAAAGGTTCTAATTGCTTTGAAGAAAGTACTCAAAATAGAAAACATTTTATCTCAGTGGTTCTCAAACTGCTGGCATTAGAATTATTGGAAGAATGCACTTCAGGCCAAATAAATCAGCATCTCTGTGGGTAGGCCCCATCACCAGTGTTTTCAAAGCTCCTAGGTGGTGCCAACATGCAGAGAAGTTTCAGAAACAATGTTTAAACAGGAGACTGTTTGTTTTAATTGTTACTAAATCAGAAAGAGCGCCTAGCACTGAACAAAGTCTAGCAGAAGGGGAGAGGAAAGATGTCAGAGAGCAAACTGGAATGACTCCTCCAGAGGGAACCAGAATCCAGGAAATGATTAAGAAGCATCCTTTGATTAAGAACAGTGGAGATCTGTAAATCAGCAGTGTAAAATTCTCAAAGCATTCCTGAGTAAACTGCAATGAGAAACAATTATTAAAGATCGATAGAGTGACAGAATTAGGACCATGCCTCAAATGTTTATGACATTAAGGAGACTAAGATGAAGTACATTGAAATGGAAGCCATGAGCCCTAGCTAGTTTGGCTCAGCGGATAGAGCATCAGCCTGCAGACTGAAGGGTCCCTGGTTCGATTCTGGTCAAGGGCATATGCCTAGGTTGCAGGCTTGATCCCCAGTAGGGGACATGCAGGAGGCAGCCAATCAATGATTCTCCTTCATCATTGATGTTTCTATTTCTCTTTCCCGCTCCCTTCCTCTCTGAAATCAATAAAGATATATTAAACATAAATAAATAAAAATAAAATGGAAGCCATGAAGGACAATCAAGTTCCAGGTTAGCTGTTAGATGATGGGAGAGCAATACCTGCTGGGATTGCATAAACCAGAAAAATGAAGGCAAAAAAGATGTCTAACAATTAAAAATTTTGGCAGAAGCCAAAACTCCTTGATTTCATAGCTGTTGCTTGGGAGACCTACAAGATTGAATCTAGAAGATTATGTGTTGAAGATATTTCTTCTATGGGAAGAGAAAGAATTTATCTGGTAGGTAAAACTGTAATAATCAGCTGGATATACAAAACTTCTTTCTTGAGAATCCACTGTGTAGGAAGCACAGTTGGAGATCTGCTCTTCTGTACCTATGATGTACGGGGCCACCCACCCTGCAGGGAATGGGCGAGACTGTGCTGTGGAGGGCACACCCACCTAATCCCAATGTTGCTTCCCAGCTGTTATGCCCAGATTTCAAGATCCCCAAGAAAACCACACCAGGGAGCCAGTCCGATGCAAAAGCAGAAGGTCCTTTATTGAGCTAGCTAACTCGACCCCGCCCTCCGGTCGACTCAGCGATCGGAAGCAGAGTGCCCCTGTGAGAAAATCAGGGCTTTAATAGGGGGGTGGAGTGAGGGGAGGGGAGCTGACTGTGGGCCCTGCCGATTGGCCAGGCGCAAGTCGGGTCTCGTTACACAGGATGTGGTCATCTCTATGGCGCGCATGTTCCTTGATTGTCATTGGTTAGTTTAAAGAAATCCCAGCTTCCGGGAAGAAGGTACTTTCCTGAGCACATGGCAACTGCCCCAACATGGAGGATCCGGGGTGAGATGGAGGGCATGGCCCTCGCCCTTTCACCAGCTAAGCCACATTCTGCTGCTACTCTATCATACCGGAGCTGGTTTTCATCTTACCTTTGCATCAATTTTTGTGTCTCTCCCTATTCATTCAGAACTTGATTTGGGAAAAGGTTTATTAAATATTGACCTCCTGAAAATCCTGATATTCTCTAGTCTTTGCCAGATTGTAGTTTCCTCCATGGTAGAGACCCTCATATTTGTATTGGCAACAGTGCCTCACACACTGTCTTACCCATTATACTGCCTCTACAAATACCCGTGAAATGAGGAATAGTGCTGGTCTTTCTCTGCCTTTCCACCCTGACTTAAGAATCATATAGTAGTCTTGGCCCAGCCAGCATTGCTCAGCAGTTGAGTGTCAACCTATGAACCAGGGGGGTCACTGTTCAATTGCGGGTCAGGGCGCATGCCTGGGTTGCATGCTCGATCCCTAGTGTGGGGGGTGCAGGAGGCAGCCGATCGATGTTTCTCTCTCATCATTGATGTTTCTTTACCTCCCTCTCCCTTCCTCCCTGAAATCAATAAAAATATATTTTTAAAAAATCACAGTCTCTGTACATGAGTAACTAGCACTCGCTTCTTCCACTTCTTACTAAGGTGGAGCTTTCTGAGGGAAGAGAGAAGGAACTCAGTCTTTCCCCTCCAGCTAGAGCTGATTTCTCCTTCAGCTCTGTCAGCAGTCCCTGGTGGCTTCTGTTCCAGAAGCACCACCCCTCTTTAATGTCAAGGTCCAGGGAAAGCACGAAGTCGCTATCAGGCCTTGGAGCTGAAACCAAGGGTCCTGATTTAACTTATTCTGATTTCATATGGAGTCCTCGCACGTTATTCAGTTTCTTCACAGCGTAGCTTCAGCCTCAGCCCTCTCCCTAACTAGTCATTAACCCCCTGAGCAGCCAGAAACATTGGCCGTGCCTTGACTGAGGGTCACAAGGTACGGTTTCTGTTTAGCTAAAGATAATAGCTTGACCTACATTACGTTTCAGATCCTGAGCCCTCAGGTGGAATGACCCCTGGCTTCTTCTCCATGAAACCAGATAGAGGAACTGGGGAGATCCTCAGAGCTGTCCTCAAGACCTGAAGAAATGATTAATCACTTCACCTCCAACCAATTACCCTCCAGCATGACCCTAAACTCCCAGCCCATGGTGTCTTGTGATTTTGTCCTATATAATGTGTGACCGACACTCATCAGGAAGTCTGGCTTTTGAGCATTAGCTTCCCATTCTCCTGGGTTGCGCCATTCATGGTGAAATAGCCAATCTTTCTCCATATAGTTCTGGGGGGTTAGTGTTTGCTTTGCCAGTGCCAGGTGGACAAACTCTTTCTGTTTGGTAACAGAGCTCAGCCTAATATCTGGCCAGTTCACCAGCAATGAAACCAGGGGAATGTGGGGCAGAACCTGAGGCAGAATTCATAGCTAAATATAAAAAGTTTATATCTACAACGTATCCTTTGGGCAACTTCATCTCAGTCAGATCAGGAATTTAATATATTTCATATCCCAAAATGAGACATCCCCTCATATCCTCTCTTTAGAGCTGGCTTATATATTAACTTTTTTTTTTTTTACAAATCTATTTTATTTTATTTTTTCTATTGACAGAAGAAATAAAAGAGAATCATGCAAATTGACCATACCTCTGCTACACTACAACCCATGCTCACAGCCATGCCCACCAGCCAATCAGGAGCAAATATGCAAATTAACCCAACTAAGATGGCAGTGGCCATGGAGCTGGAGTGAGCAGGAGGCTTGGGTTGCCCCTGGCAATGGAGGAAGCCAACCTTGCATGATTCTCTTTTATTAGATTAGATTATCATTTTTGTAATCCAACCCTATCTTCTTCATTCAACTTCCACAATAATTAGGTGACATATTCTCTTTCTATAATTTAAATGACAATGTTTTTAACAGGAGTTGTAGCACTAAGGAATTAAGAACCCATGGGTAGTATCTAATGGCCTTCCTTAGCCTCATTTTTAAAGGGATGGGTGTTGTGAGAGACTTTTATATGTAGATTTCTTAAAATCCAATGTGTAGATAAATTCTGCCTGTTCAGGATAGTGCCATAAATAATTTTCCCAGGCATTGTTTAAGAGTATTAAAGAACATTCAGTAGTATGTCAATGCTGGCTACCCCAAGCCTAATTCCAGAGAGGTTACAAATCTCTCTTCCAGTTCACCCTGCTTGGAATACCTTCAGGATGTGAAACCCATCCCTGAATAAAATGGAAACATTCTATGGAACAAAAGTCCAGATTATCTCTTTTTGTTACATATACTTTATTCTTCTCCATTCTAAGGCCTAAGCACTTTTTCTTTTTTCCACATTCTTTGGATAAACCTCAATTTCAAAATATGTTTAAAAAGCAGTCTCACCCTGTTTCTCATATATGCAAATTAATTTCCCTGTGACTTTTTAGAATTGTAGATTAATTTATGTTTCAGACACTAGATCCTTGTTACTCTGTTTTAGCCTAAGCTCACCGTCATCAACCCAGAACTGCCAAGGCCTTTGATGTTCGGCACAGTGATTACTCACTTAATGACAAGTTTTATTCCTGAATTTTAATCGGGCCTATTCTAATTTTTAATTGCTTTAAAAAATGAGATATTTTAAAGGAATCTATATATATTTGGCATAATCATAAATAATTTTCAAAAGAAAACTCATTCTGGAGACGTCTGAAAGACTCGTCAGTTAAAGTAAATAGGGCAGGGCACTTGCAGGATTGAATTGCATTATTTCACACCAGATTGGGGCAATTAATAAATTACACTGTAGTTAACATTTCAAACGCACAATGTATTTTACATTTGTCTCTTAAATTACTAAAATTATTTAATTCCAAAGCCAACTTCTCTCACTGCAGAAACATACTTCCTGTGTGTCACACTATTCTTCTTTGGACACTGAATTTTGATGTTTTCTTCCCCTATTGATATTGAATAACAATGCGCCCTTCAAATGACTTCATTCTGTTATGGTCAGAAGCCCTCCAGCTCTATGCAGCTTTTACCGATCGTCAGATACCACCTTGTACCATAAATCATACATCAAAAGAAGTATCTTCTTCACTCTGGGAACTAAAAGAGGAATCTCAGGTGAGTACCCTGCTACTCAGACATTGCCACTTCTATTTCTCTTTTGCTTGAACTTCCATTTATGTTGGAAAAGGCTTGTTGGTAAGACTAGCAAAGGTAAGGAGTGATCGGACAAATATAGACAGAACAGCATTGCTTTTGAACTGCTGTCTCTTCTTCCCACATACTCAAGTTTCAAAAACTAGCTTGAAGAACTCTTATTTCTACTCGGCAACCCCACTCTACTTCACAAATGTGGCTTCAGTTACAGAGAGAGTTGCTGTCAGGTTTGGGAAGGATAGAGAGTATTGCATTTTATAAAATCCATATTCACCTGGAAATTGTTCCATTATTGATATTTTAATTGTAAAAAATATTAAACACATCAAAAAGTACAGAAAGTACTGTAATAAACACCTTTATCTATCTTCCAAGAAATAAACACGGTATTATTTTGTTTCAGATTTTAAACTAAATAAAACATTGCAGATGCAACTGGAGTTCCAGTTGAAAATGGCCCAAATTCAATTTTTCTCTCTCTCCCCAGTAGCAACTGTTAACACTGTTTAAACAGTTTTTGTATTGTTACTACTTATTATATATTTACAAACATATTGTATTATAATATGAGTTTATCAAATTGACGTGAATGGTATCATGTAATATGCATTGCATTGCAGTTTGCTTTCATTCTTAATGTTTTAAAATCATATGTATATCACTACATATGGATCTCATTCATTTTACTACACCATTTAAATACATCATTGTATAAAAACACCACAATCCTTTCACCTAAATGATAGCTATTAAATTTGTTTCCAATTATTTATTTTTGCATAATTGTAATTATGATATATTAGAACTTATTTCAGACTAGAGGCCCGAAGCATGAAATTCGTGCAAGAGTAAACCTCTTTCCCCCCGGCTGCCGGCACCGGCATCCCTCTGGCACACGGGACCTGGGCTTCCCTCACAGCCCTGATTAATCTGAAAGTTCGGAAGGACATCCAGTCTAATTAGCATATTACGCTTTTATTATTATAGATTCCTCCCTATCTTGTCCTATCACCTTGCTTTTATGCTCTCAAATATGTTGTTACTTTTACATTTAAGGTCATATTCATTTATTGTTTTTATAATTTCTGTTTGGTTTTCTTTATGTAAGCTTTCTTTTTTCATTCTGTCCTGTTCTTACTTTATGGTTTCTTTCTTTCTTTCATCTCTGATCATTCTTTAAAAATTTTAAAGTCTTGTTCAGGCTGCTCATTATTGGAAAATCTTGGGCTGTTTATACATCCGTTTATTACTTGCATTAACTTTCTCAGGGTGATTTGTTTCCTCAATAATTTGATACTTCTTGGTCTCTTATTGAGAATTTTTTTCCTCATAAGGGATAACTTCATAGGGAAGTTCCATATCCGTTCCCCTTGGGTCTTCAGCATCCTTCCACAGTTCCATAAAACATTAGGCTTCAGTTTTAGCTCATTTTTATGGCTAGAGTTCCTCTTGGTGTCTGAAAACGAAATTTTTCTTACTTACCTTTGAGGTTTAGTCTATATTAATGTTTCCTCTTCTTGTGTATTTCATTCAACACTCTGTGTTTGGAAAAATTGTGGAGGTGTGTCCCCTCTTCTAAGTGAACACTTCCAAATCCTCCCTCTGAGCTCTCTGAGTCCTACCACCACCACTGCGCCCACAGAACATTCCTTTGCTTATAACGTAAAAGGAATGTTTCCTATTGTAATAAATGCAATTTTTTGAGCTTTAGGCTTCCCATTTTATCTCTGTTTAAATATCCTTTTGTAACCAAATACAGGTTTAGCTGCTTGCAGCAACCAAAAACAAATTCATGAGACAGGTGCTGGTGAGAAGTGAGCAATTTATTCAAGTGCTGGCCACCTGAGAGGACGGGGACTCTCGTCCTAAAGCCCATCTTAACATCTCAGTGCACACGGTGTTTTTATTAGGAGGGAAAGGGGAAGCAGAACAAAGAAGCCAGGAGGGAAGGGGCTGAAAGCTCTCTACGTATAAGTTAGCTCAGCCCATTCCCCTGATTATCTCTAAACTGATCAAGCAGAAGTCTGGTTTTTGTGGTTGAGAGTCAGCAAGTCTGCCAGAGCCAGACCATCACTCACTGGAGTCAGCCTCCTTCCCTGGATTTAGCTCCTGGAACTCTTTCTTTTTTAATCCTCCCCCAAGGACATACTTTTATTTTGATTTGAGAGAGAAAGAAACATCAATGTGAGAGAGAAACATTGATTGGTTGCCTCCCGTACACACCCCATTGGGGATCAAACCTGCAACCTAAGTTTATGCTCTAACTGGGAATCCTTTTGGTGTATGAGAAGATGCTCCAACTAACTGAGCCACCTTGCCAGGGGCTAATTCCTGGAATTCTTATACAGATATGCAGCTTATCCACAGTTACATTTTAGTTAACAATTCATCTTTTATAAAAATAATTTTAACAGAAACAATATTGTAAGAATAGAGAGGTGGGTTACAACATCCTTTATTTATGTAATTTATTTTTCCTCTGTAATCTGAAATCCTTTTCCACATATCATTCCTGGCATAACTCACTGACAGGTAAAACTAAGGCTCTATAAAATGTGTATGGTTTCATTCATAAATTTAACTTACATGAACATTTTATTTGAAAGCAACTTTAGAAATATTGCTTTATAACCTTGTTTCATCTGTATATTTATTATTGTTCTTTTCCTAGGATTGTGTCCTTTCATGAAAGCTAACACAGTCTTTGTAAAAATCTTGTAGAAATATAAATCTTGTGAAAATTTCAAGGAATGAGTTGAATCTAAATATGTAACAAGTAGATTATCCTGAGTCTTTAAACTAAAGCATTATAAGAAACAGATATATACTCCCAATTTGAGCTACTGGGAAAGGGTATAACCTTACTAAGCCAGTTACATATCCTATATAATAGAAGTCTAATATGCGAATTGTCCCCTCGACGGTCGACCAGTTCACCTGACTGGGAGTTCAACCACTCACTAACCACCAGGGGGTAGCGTGGAACATGGTGGGCACTGGTGATGTGGTGCTGGAATCAGGCAGCAGTGGAGGTGCTGCCAGCCCCAATGAGCCCCCATGAGAACAGGACAGTGGCGGGATAGAGCAGGTGAGTGGGCAGCTCCAGGCCAAGGCAGGTGCAAGCAGGGGCCTGATCGCCTTGCCAGTCACTCTGCAGATGGCAACCAGTGGTGGAGGTGGGGGGCAGGGCCGATGACTGGTAATATCAGTTACTTACCAGTTTGACTTAAGACTTCAAAAACTATAAGATTAAACAAATCTAAATCTATTTTAATTAAAATAAAAATTAAACTTCCAGAATAAGTTGGCCTCTATTATAGTTTTTTTTTTTGTATAATTTGAACCCTCCTGAAAAATTAACAACACAGAATTGGGAAACGCTCACCCAGATATTTGCTATGGCCTCACTGAGAGAGAGCAGTTAAGCGGCAGAGCCAGGAGTTGGACCCAATTTTAACAAATTCTGAACTCTGCGTACTTTCCACTTTACTGTTCTCCCCACAGTAAAGATTTCCGTGGTCTGGCATGCGTTAATAAAAGGGCCTCTGTCCCAGAAGTCAAGAGATTTATGTCCAAGCCTGGACACCACCACTCCCGTTCTCCCCATCCCGGTGTCTCAATGAGAAATAATAAAGAAGCCCTGATAGCTGTCAGGGGACTCTGCCTGACACAGTTAGACACTGGCGTTTCCCCTGTTGAGCATAAACACATCATAGAGCACAACAGCAGCCAAGGTCACTCTGCAACTGTGATGAGAAGAACACAAAATCAACTTGTAATTATAGCTGATCCTGAAGAGAAATAACTATATGCCAACCACCCAGCTGTCATGAATAGCAAATGCTTTTTTACCAATTACAACTTTACCCCACTCTGTTCCTCCTGTATCCAAGATACAAAGAATTGATTCCCAGCAGAGGATCACTTCAGGTCCCTGATAGTACCCACCACAGCAGATTCCAGCCCCCCGGACCTCTCCCTCAAGTCCCCTAACATAAAGCCAGACTCTATAACAAATCTTGCTACACCCTCTTATTTTGACGCCCACATTTACCATGGGGTCAAGTCTCATTGTTGTATCAAGTAATAAACCCAACTTCTTGTGAGTTCAAGTGTCTCTGGGGGTGTCTGAATGGAAGGCACCAGCATTAGTGAGTCACACAGTTCTCCGGAATTTTATAGTCTACCCATCTACAAAAAGAGGCCATTGGACTAATCGCACTCTGAGGGCCATTCCAGTTCTGTCATGCCATAACCACAAGAGTCTGCTGTTTTTACCCCTCTCTTCCTATTTTATATGATATTCACCAAATTCCTGAGAAACTGCAATAATGATTATTTCTATTTTTCACAGGAGAAGTTTTACAATAATTAGCACAAGCACTGAGGTAAAGACAGTTCTGCAGTGGTCTTAAGAGAGAATGATAAGAGTAATGTTGTTATATAACCTATGCAACTTTGAAGTCAGAAGTACCAGACCCAGATTCACCCTGTAAATAATCCTGTAATCATATACACAGACTTTATAATCTTTTCCTTCCTCTGGGGATTTAACCATTTTACAGATATTAAAGCGTGGAAGTACATTTTTTTGGCAGGACAACTTATTAATTAAATGTGATTAAAAGCAACTCAGTGATTAAGCTTTGTTCATTGAGCTATAATCATAAAGTCAGTAAATACATAATTTAATTCTATTTCTGGTACACATGATATGGAAGTTATGCATCATAATAATCATTTGGATTAGAAATCATTTTCGACTTTTTGTTGAAACTTGGCTGAATGGATCATTTGGATTTAATAAGTTTGATTAGAGAATGAAGATTATTCTCTTTGTAAATGGGAAAAATTATTTAAATTCCAATGAAGAAAGGTATGAGGAAATGGTAGCGAGGGGAAGAGGTCCATGTAGAATATCAAAGGCAAATGGACTGCCAGACCAACAAAGAGCATGAACAAAGAGAGAGCAGCAACATTGTTAATGGAAAATACCTGCAAAGAAAACTACCTGTAGGAAGGATCTTAGTTGTGATAAAGGGCTATCCATTACGATGACCTTTTTGAATTAAGGAAACAAAACCATTCTTTAGAAAATTACTAAAACAATGGGGAAGAAAAATATTGGTAAAACAGTAGTGATGGATGCCCTAACCAGTTTGGCTCAGTGGATAGAGCATCAGCCTATGGACTGAAGGATCCCAGGTTCAATTCCAGTCAAGGGCATGTACCTTGGTTGCAGGCACATCCCCAGTAGGGGGTGTGCAGGAGGCAGCTGATCAATGTTTCTAACTCTCTATCCCTCTCCCTTCCTCTCTGTAAAAAATCAATAAAATATATTTTTTAAAAAACAAAAACAGTAGTGATGGAATAACTAAAGCATTCTTAGAAAGTATTTATTTCATCGTATCAAATAATATTTTAAAGGAAAAATTCAATTTTTCTGTCAAATATACTTGCTATTGATTGTTTGAAGGTGCTTTCTTTATTTTATTAAACAGGGGCATCCTATGGGCAGCTGTGGGACAGTACAATCGTACCTGGGTAATCCTCCCAGAGCTACTTACTCTTTTGCGGACCATTATCTCTTCCTGGTCATCAATAAAATGGGTCTTATGTAGCCAAACTGCCACCCAACAGCACCCTAAAAGATTGTTCAGGAAATGTTATTTTACAGAGACCACCCAGGACCGTCTACCTACAGGACATACTAACTCCTCATCTTGGAAATGTTCTAGATCAGCGGTTCTCAACCCGTGGGTTGTGACCTCTTTGGGGGTCGAATTACCCTTTCACAGGGGTCGCCTAAGACCATCGGAAAACACATATATAATTACATATTGTTTTTGTGATTAATCACTATGCTTTAATTATGTTCAGTTTGTAACAATGAAATTGGGGGTCACCACAACATGAGGAACTGTATTAAAGGGTCGCAGCATTAGGAAGGTTGAGAACCACTGTTCTAGATTGTGTAGCTTTATCAATTTGGAGTTCCAGAAAATAATATATATAAGCTTAACCCTTTAAAAAGGAGTTTATTTGGGTTACAGTCACATTACACCTGCATCTTCTGAATATTTGGAAGTACAGATATTGAAAAATTTCCTTAGTTATTCAAGTTCCTTAACATGAGAATCAGTGTGGTAAATTCCTGTGGGAATTTAGCATTTCTATTGCTGTGTCTTCAAATTCACGAATCTTTCTCTTCTGCAATGTTAAAACTGCAGTTAATCCATCTAGTGTAGTTTTATTTTAGATCATGTATATTTCATCTTTAAAAGCTGAATCTTTTTTGCTTTTGTATCTCTCTTTAACTTTCTCATGTTTTTAATCTTTCTTCTTGAGCATATATATTTATAATAAATATTTAACATCCTTATCTTCTGATTCTATCATTCTTGTAATTTATTTATTTATTTAAATATATTTTATTGATTTTTTACAGAGAGGAAGAGAGAGAGATAGAGAGTTAGAAACATCGATGAGAGAGGAACATCGATCAGCTGCCACCTGCACACCTCCTACTGGGGATGTGCCCGCAACCAAGGTACATGCCCTTGACCGGAATCGAACCTCGGACCCTTGAGTCCGCAGGCCGACACTCTATCCATTGAGCCAAACCGGTCAGGACCATTCTTGTAATTTAGATGTATGTTTCAATTGAATGATTTTTCTTCTCAGTATGAATGAATTTTTCCAGTTTCTTTGCCAATCTTATAATTGTTTATTTAATTCCAGACATTATGAATTGCATGCTGTTAGACTGGAGATTTTTTGTTGCTCTTTGTATAACTTTAAATATTTGGGGGACTTTGTTCAGGAGTTATATTACTTGGAACCAGTTTGATTCCTTTGAGGTTGATTTTAATTTTCTTACAGTGGATCCAATTATCTATAGTCAACATTTTGCCATACTACTGAGCCAATACCTTTCTGAGAACTCTTCTCAATACTTCATGTGTTAGATCATCTTTCATTCTTGCTAAAAATGGGATTCTATACTGAATAGAAACACAAACGATTCTGCATATGTTACATGTGTTACCACATTTAGTCTTTAAAACAATCTTATAATGTAAGAATTTTACAGATGATGTAACTGAGCCACCAAGACATTAAGGTTATGCAACTACTAAGAAGCAAAGCTATAATTTGAACAAAAGCAATCTAGTTACAAAGTTTGTATTTTTAATTGCTATGTTATTTGTTGTCATTATTATATATATTTTTTTTAATCCTCACCTGAGGATATTTCTCCATTGATTTTTAGAGAATGGAAGAGAGAGGGAAAGACAAAGAGAAATATCAATGTGAAGCACATTGATCGTTTGCCTCCTGCATGAGCCAGGATCAGGGCCCAGGCCAGGGAGGAGCCTGCAACCAAGGTATATGCCCTTGACCGGAATCGAATCTGGGACCCTTTGGTCCATAGCCCGACATTCTATCTACTGGGTCAAACCAGCTAGGGCTGTTGTTGTCATTATTATTAATGGGAGGCAGAGGATGCTAGAGTAAACTTATAAGTTGATATGCAGCAGTCACAAACTGGTGGTCTGTGAGGTCCAAAAGGTTGATGACCACAATATTAGAGTATACATAGTAGTATGTTCCAGTAGGGGAAATGGGACAAGGCTCACCCTATAAGCAGGCAGCATATGAAGACATAGTCAAGTAAGCAAGTAAACATGTACCCATAATGATGACAAGGTTGGAGAATTATGAAGACCAAGATGGGACTCTAACACTGAGATTCTTTCCAATAATCCAAGATCTCTTAGTGTTCTACATTCTTCACTTTAGAAATGCTTCTGCCTAAGCTAAATATCTGTACATATAAAAGCCAAGTGACCGGAACAACCAGAATGACTGGTTGCTATGACATGCACTGCGGCAGCCAACTGGCCAGATCGGGGCCCTGAAGGGCCCCCCCAACTGCTCAGGGCCCTACTCCCTGCTAGCTCCACCCCCAATCCGTCCCCCAACCCTGATCAGGGGCAGGGCCAGCAGCCAACCTCCTGTATCCCCTTCCTCCCACTGCCCTGCCCGAGTCAGCCCCCAATTAGGGCAGGCCGGCTGGACCCCACGCGTGCACAAATTTGTGCACTGAGCCTCTAGTCAAATAATAATTGACAGGTTGAAACCTTTTTGGTCCACAGTAGGAACATACAAGCTTGGTTATCCTCACTCTGAAATAGATGAGAAAAATGAAAATAAAGCTCCACAATATCATTTTAAAAAAAAAAACAACACTCTTTAAAGTGGAATAAAGAAAAATAAACAAAAAAACACCACTTAGAAAATAACTAGAACTCATGCATCCTGATCCAACTTTCTGCAATGTACTTTGGGATGAATGGTGGCCACAAAACTGATAATACAGGTAAGATATTTTAAAAATCATAACACTAAGAATATTTGATGACGAGAATCAGCATATCTGACATTTGTGTTACATTTTAGAGTTTTCAGGGGGCTCCATCTGATGTGATCACCAAACCAAAACTCTCTGTGGTCAATGGAACAGTTATGATTTTTCCTGTTTAACAAATTAGGTGCCAAGCTGTCCCTGCAAGCAGACTGGACTTCTGACATTGTATTTCTGTCCTGTGTGATGTCTGTGCCACACTGTCTGAGAGGCCCACCATGAGACTTAGATGAACAAAGTACAAAGATTGTGGGCCCTCTGACCATTCCAGACTTTCTTTTCCCTTAGATATTAATTTGATGTCTCTCAAAAGCATAGAACATTTTATGTATTTTAGACTTGAACATAGCTTTTAAAGTTCGAAGCTTAGATACTTCCATCCGAGTGGTTTTTTAAAAATTTGTTTTGAGGGTGAATTTGATGGGTTTGATTTGAGAATCATGGTGAGTTAACTGACAAATAGACTCTGAAGTGCCGGCACACAGATCAGACGCCAGCACTGGGCGTACTTCTGCTTGTGCTTATCCTCCATGAGCCAGTTTGGAAATTCCAGCCAGTGTTTGCTGTGTTACCAAAAAAAAAAAAAAAAAAAACAAAAAATCAAAATTGTAGCGGCTTACAACAATAAACACCTATTTGTTTATCTCTTAGATCTGAGACTAACCTGGGAAAGTTCTGCTTCAGGACGCAGGTCAGATTAAGGTCAACTCCATGCAGTTCTCATTTTCCTTGGAGCAATAGCTACCTAGGATATGTTCCTCTCAGAAAAAAACTGAAGGAAGTGTATGTGACAGGAGCAGAAACACTCATATCTTTAAGGCCTCTTCTCAGAACTGGACATTGTCCTAAGCCAGTCAATGGGGAAGGATCCCCACACCCTCTGGGGACACTTTCTGCAAAGTCACAGGACAAAGGCTGTGGGTGTGTAATGGTAACACAGGGAGTAAGGAAACGGGAACATTAATGCCGTCTACCACACTATTTTATATTTTATTTTGCAAAGCACATAGGTATTGGCAAAGACAATGCGTATCAGGGACAAAAGGGAAATGCTAACTTACTCCTGCTGCTGCTTCTATTTAGGAATAATGAGACTCAATTATTAAGCTTGCAGACCTCACTAGCAGCAGCATCGTAGGTACTATGATTGTGTCATTTCATAAGTTAGAATTACTTTGTGCTAACATCTGGAGTTTTAAAGAAAATTGCACAGTTTGAACAATAGTGAATTTCAGGCAAAAGTCATTTGGCGGCACAACTAGTGAAATTTAACATTCATGCTAAAACAGAATTGCCTATAAAGTCTGCCCCCGAATGAAAACTGGTCTGCTATATGTCCCAAAACAAAGAGCACACTCGGCATTGGGTGTTCTGAAGTCATATTTATCAGCTCATTTATCTCGGAATAAATCCCACATCGTCTACTCCCACCCAGGCACCAAGCCGATATACTCATGCAATGGGATTCACACACAAAAGAGTAAAAAAGAGGGGGGGAGGAGGAGGTGAGAGGCACACCAATTTGGACTAATCAAACCTTCTGTTTAAAATAAATAAATAAATACAACAAAAATCTAAAAATTAAAAATTGACCTCTTATTTCTACATAATGAAGTGTAAGATTTTGCTATCGTGTTTACGTTAGGATACTGATGCTAAAGATAATTTTCCACATTGGGTGCCAGAAAGTGTCTAACTGGTGTGAACCCCCCATTGACTGTGGAAACACTAGGAGAGACCCAAGGCCTGCAGGTTGCCTGGAAGCCCTAATCTGCTAAGAGAACACACAGGAACAGTCATACTTCAGGCGAGACTGACAGGACAGCTGCTGCATGGCATCCCCAGTGGAAGCCTCGAGAGGAATGATCTGTTTGTTTGTTTTATCTAAGAGATGAAAATTATTCCTACAGCCACGTCTAGGTGCAGGGCCTTGTCATCTGCTGACCGAATTATTGCCGTTTTCCCCTGCCAACCTCCCCTATTTTCCCCTCCCCACCCCCCCACCAGCTGATCTCTCCCCTCCGCCTTCTCCTGCGTTGTTCTCATGCTTTGAATCATCTTTGTCTCTAAAACACAGATCTGATGGTCACGTCATTAGACATGCGGACAGTTCAGTGGGATGCTGCCCTCCCCTGCTGGCCCTCTCACTCACTCTGCTGCACTAACTCTTCCTCCCAGCATTAAGAGCCTTCAACATCTCACCTGTTTTCTTCCAACCTACATTCCAGCCTCCTCTTCCTTTAATTTCTTCATGTACCCAGCGCCTCATGCAAATTGGACAGCTTACTCTTCCCGTTTTCTCCTGAACATGGAGCCCTTTGACCATGCTGCCTCCTCCCTGGGATGTTCGTTATTGCCCATCTGAACCTGGCACAGTTATACTCACCCTCCAGTAGCCTTTCGGTCCCTAAGATCCTGGCGTGTTGTAGCAGGCTCCCGCCACAGTCTCCGGCATTTTCCTTCCCTCTGTCCTACTCTACCCTAATCTCTCCCTGAGATCGTCTCGAAATTCAAACGTTATTCTTTTTATAAAATATATTTTATTGATTTTTTACAGAGAGGAAGGGAGAGGGATAGAGAGTTAGAAACATCGATGAGAGAGAAACATCGATCAGCTGCCTCCTGCACACTCCCCACTGGGGATGCGCCTGCAACCAAGGTACATGCCCTTGACTGGAATCGAACCTGGAACCCTTCAGTCCACAAGCAAATGCTCTATCCCAGGGGTCCTCAAACTATGGCCCGCAGGCCACATGCAAGTACAAATATTGTATTTGTTGCCGTTTTGTTTTTTTACTTCAAAATAAGATATGTGCAGTGTACATAGGAATTTGTTCATAGTTTTTTTTTAAACTATAGTCCAGCCCTCCAACGGTCTGAGGGACAGTGAACTGGCCCCCTGTTTAAAAAGTTTGAGGACCCCCACTCTATCCACTGAGCCAAACCAGTTAGAGCTCAAACGTTATTCTTGCTTATAATTCTTCAGTGGCTCTTCAGCCCTGTGGTATCAAGTGCAAATCCCTTTACATAATGAATAAAACCCTTCCTCATCTCTCCTGCCCCCACCCCCTTCTATGCACCCTATAATTTTGAACTCCTTGCAGTTTCCAACTCCTTGCACTTTCTGCCTACTCAGTAGCCTTATGTGGGTGCACCTTCTTCCTGGCACCCTCTGCCTTGCCGGTGAACTCCTTCCTTCTGAGACCAGCTCAAAGCACTCTCTTTAAGATGCTGACCTTAAACTTCCACCTGGGATACGTCAGTTACTCTCCCAGCCCTGCTCCCATAATCCCCACTTCATACCTCCAGGTCCCTCTGTCTAGTATTCTACTCTGACAAGCTGTGTATTTGTTATGCCTCCGTGGTTGAATTGTGAGCCCTGGTAGGGCTCCCCCGTGTACAATAAGCCAGTAAATGCAGTAGGTTACAGAAGGTGCCACATGAGAAGTAAAGATAAAATGCTACAGAGCCCCTAGGGAAGAAGAGCAATCTCCAGAGGGAGGGGCCCGCTCATTCACTCGTTCATTCATGTGTCCGGTCATTGCCTAGATAGACCCTGTGCGCATGCCCATCTCTCAGATCAAAAACCAGCGTATTCCTCTCAGGGCTCGTCCTGGGGACACCAGGCAGCAGCTGTCCTGTCAATCTCGCCTGAAATATGACTGTGCCTGTGCGTTCTCTTAGCAGATTAGGGCTTCCAGGCAACCTGCAGGTCTTGGATTTCTCCTAGTTTTTTCCATCGTCAGTGGTGTGCTAAAGCCAGTCATAGCCAAGGCCACACTTGGCCTAAAGATATTCTGGTGGGAAGGCAGCTCTTGCCTGACTCCTACAGGCAGACTTCAAGTTAGCAGACCTCCATTTTGAGCTCTACTCTGTCCTAGAGACACAAAAGCTGGAACTCGGGTTAAACCTGATGAATCTGCGTCCAGCTCTCTAACTGCCTACAATTGCCAGGCCAATGGACCCAGGAAAGGCTCACCCTCCCCCGGGCACCACAGCACAGCCTGCACTGCCTTCCGGGCTCCCCATTGGGGCATTGGCTCCAGGGCATCTGGTTGTAGCCCAGGCACAGCTTTCTATTCCAACACCCATTTCTCTCCTAGAATCACAGTGATTTCAGGTACCTCACTTCCAGACATGACTGCCGGTGACAGTTACGGATGATGCACTTAATCCAAACTGGTGTGTGCACACAGGTGCAAACTATGTGAAAGACCAAAAATAACCACCCCTCTCCCCGAGTTTTCACAGGCAGCTTGCTCCAGACACTAACAACTGACACACGTGGGAGGCAGAACAGCAAAGCACTTCTGAGTCAGGGGACCTGAATTCAAGTCCTGGCCCTACCACTTTCTCACTGTGTGATAGTGGGGGAGTTGCTGAGCCTTCAGCCCCCAGTTTGCTCATCTATAAAGTGGGATATTATTAATTTTTATATGTGAGGTCTTTTGTAAGAAATAAATGGTGTTTTTAAACACATTTGGCGGCACATGATTAAGTGTCAACAAATGTTTCTTACTACATTGTTGCTGCTGCTGCAAATTATCTACAGAACAATATTCTTGAAATTGCCCTGCCTTTTTGTCCCACAGGCAGACACATTGGGTTCAAAGCATGAAAAAAAAGTGCCTGGAATGTAGGCCACTGACTATCATATAGTGAGTGGTCAACAAATAACTGTTCAATCATTGATCAATTCTTTCGTTCCATTGCAGACAGTTCAAGTATTTTCAGACTAATTAAGAGGGAAAGTGATGTTAACAATACAAAAATTGTGATAATCAAAAAATAATGTATGCTTGCTTTATAGCAGAGTGTTCCATACACCTTTTATAGGAGAATCTGTCCAATGTTTATAAAACTCAAGTGGAATTGATCCTTTCACTCAATCAACAAATGCTGGCTGAGACTGTGTCTCTCACCAGGCACTCTGTGGCCTCTCTGTGATGCCGAGGAGAGCACCACCCCACCCCTGACCTCTGCCCTCAGAGAGCTCACATTCCAACGGTGGCACCCTGGCCAGTGCTGCTCATTGGGTTGGGGTGTTGTCCCATGCACCAAGGGTAATGGGTTTGATTCTCATTCAGGGCACGTACTCAGGTTGCAGGCTCAATCCCTCAGTCTGGACGTGTATGGGAGGCAACAGATCGATGTTTTTCTCTCCTCTCTCTCTCTTTTCCTTCCTCTCTCTCTAAAAAAAGAAAAACCATATCCTCAGGTGAGGATTAAAAAAAAATGTAAGCTGGCAACTAGGGCTGCTTCATGGCTTTTGTGTGCCTCTTCCTCTATAAAAATAGATTAAAAGTTATACTCTATGGCTATCTTGTCATAAGAATAAATTATTAATATTACATATTAAAACAAATCTTTGACCTGGAACTTCATTTTTTGTCTTTTGATTTTAAAATAAGTTAAAACATTTCTGTGGATCCATAAGAGTATTCTGAACCCTACATAACCTACTTACTGCACCTAAGGGAGAGGATGATGACAAAGTAAAGTGAATATGGGAACAAAATATTCAAAATGGCTCTTTTTTGCTGAACCCTTTGAAGGCAAATTGCAGACATCATGACATTTCACATCAGAATACTTCAGCAGGCATCTCCTGAATAAGGCTGTTCTCCTATGTATTCACATATCATTGTCATACCTCAAAAAATTAACACCAGTCCACAACACTGCAGTATTTTGCTGACATTATAGCAGTTTCTGAGTCTGACGTCATGTAATTTTAGTAAGCTGTTTATATTGATACTTCTATTTTGAAACAAAATTGTATCACCTAATTTACCCACTCACATTATTTGCCACATTTATCTTTGGAGGACATCTACCTGTGTCCAAATACTCTCATGTGTAATACCTGAAATGGTTTTTGTGCCGAAAAGTGATGCTTTCTTGAGACGCTAAGTTCTCTCTCCTGCATTCTCTCATTGGCATCCCCATGGTAATTTTTTCTTTCTCCCCCAAATCTTTAGCACGTATTTCTTTTCAGAAGGTTCCTCTTTGTTTCACGAGTCTAGTTGCCTAGACTGAAATGTTATGAAAGAGAAATGTCATGTTTCACTCTCTGGATGTCGTTTGATAAGGTGTGCTAGTTACTGAAGTCAGCAGCAGATCTCAATCTTATCTCTACTCACTGTCATAGCTCCAGTGTGTCCTGCAGAACAGACAGCGCATAAACTCAGAGCAAACCTTCAGCGTAAATGTGTGGTGAAGGCAGGTTGAAAGAATAGCTGAAGCTGTTATCAGTACCAGACGCAGCCTTCAATAGCAATCCCAACACATCTACTGAAATAATCTTAACCCCTCTGAGCCCAGGTCCCAGCTGGAAAATAGGGAGGGTGACAACACTGCTGTGAGATTCAATGAGAGAACCCGAGTAAAGCACCTCCCCCTAAACAGGTGATAGCAAGTGCCAGGGAATCTGCAAAAAAAACAAAATCACATAAAACTAAATCAACCTTATTTTATAAATATAAGCGAAATTTGACTTGGGTTATTTCTTATAAATGCCTCTGAAAATCAAAAAAGGCACTTCAGTCATCTTCCTAGAAGTGATATGAGATCATCACTTTTACCAACCCCATGCCCTCTGGAAACCCGCGTTGTCATCACCAACTCCTGCAAAGGGTAACAGCCATGCCCCTGAGTGAGCTTCATATCAGTTTTTTTCTGGTTTTGTTGTTGTTAATCCTCACCTGAGGATAATTCCCCATTGATTTTCAGAGAGGGTGAAAAGGAGGGGGAGAGACAGAGAGAGAGAAACATCGATGTGAGAGGGATACATCAATTGGTTGCCTCCCACACACACCCCAACGGGGGCGAGAATATCAAGCCTACAACCCAGGTACCTACCCTTGGCTGGGGAATTGAACCCTTTCGTCCTCGGGTCGACACTCTATCCACTGAGCCAAACTAGCTAGGGCTCTGATTTTATTTTTGAAAGCTCCCAGTTCACAGACTGTTCTTATATGCACACACAATAAAGTCATCTTATATAATAAATTAATTAATTAATTAATTAATTAATAATAAAAACACACAGAGCAAATAAATTAGTTCAGCAAGGCCATAAAGTACAAGAAAAATATATAAAAATCAATTATATTTCTACACACGAGTATGCAAACACCAAAATTTAAAATTCAATACTATTCTCAATGCTCAAAAAATGAAACACTTATATGTAAATCTAACAAAACATGTGCAGAATATGTATGATGAAAACTGTACAACACCAATGAATCTACACAAGAAATCAGTAGAGAGACATACTGTATTCGTGAATAAACATAGGAAAGATGTCAGTTCTTCACAAATTGGTATATAATTTTAACACAATTTATGTCAAAATCCTACCAATATTTTTGTAGCTATAGACAAAAATTATTTAAAAATATATATGTGGAAATGCAAAGCAACTGGAAGATTAAAACAAATTTGGAAAAATAAAGTATGAAGTATTAGTCTACCTTTTTAAGATTCGTTATTTAGCCACAGTATTCAAGACGGTGGTATTACCGGAGGATTGACTACTTAGACCAATTGAACAAAAGATAGAATACAGATACAAATATGCCCAACTGAGTTTTGACAAAGGTATAGAACAATTCAGTGGAGACAAGATTGACTTTGCACTAAAGGGTGCTCAAGCATTTGAATATCTGTAGGCAACTAGGAAAAAAAAACATACAAAAATTAACTCCAAATGGATTACAGACTTAAATGTAAGCTGTAAAGCTTTTAGAAAAAATATAACAAAGTAATCTTTGGAATTTAGGTCTAGGCAAAGAGTTTTTAGACTTGACACCAAAAGCACGATCCATAGAAGGAAAACTTGATAAGTTGGGTTTAATTTAAAAACTTTTGTTCTGCGAAAGACGCGCTAAGAGAAAGAAAATACAGTCTGGAAGAAGATTTTTGCAAACCACATATATGACAAAGGACATGTATATAATAAACTCTCAAAAATCACCTCTAAAAAAAGCTAATCAGCCTAATTATAAAATGGGCAAATGACATAAACAGACATTTCACCAGGGAAGATATACAGATGGCAGATCAGCACATGAAAAGATGTTCAACATCACTAGCCATTAGGGAAAGGAAATTAAAACCATGATG
The DNA here is from genome assembly GCF_000327345.1 of Myotis davidii. NCBI lineage: Eukaryota > Metazoa > Chordata > Mammalia > Chiroptera > Vespertilionidae > Myotis > Myotis davidii. Next base: position 404,319 of record NW_006288115.1, on the reverse strand, counting down.
AATTATTCTATATAATAAAAGGCTGATATGCAAATTGACTGAATGGCTGAACAACTGGTCACTATGATGCACACTGACCACCAGGAGGCAGACGCTCAATGCAGGAGCTTCCCCTTGGTGGTCAGTGAGCTCCCACAGGGGGAGTGCCGCTCAGCCAGAAGCTGGACTCATGGCTGGCGAGTGCAGTAGTGGTGATGGGAGCCTCTCCTGCCTCCGCAGCAATGCTAAGGATGTCTGACTGATGGCTTAGGCCCGCTTCTAAGCCGTCAGTCGGACATCCCCCAAGGGCTCCTGGGCTGCAAGAGGGCACAGGCCAGGCTGAGGGAACCCCCCTCCAGTGCACAAATTTCGTGCACCAGGCCTCTAGTCACTGCATGTCTATCAGAATAGCTAACATAAAAAATAGTGACAACATCTAATGCAGGTGAAGATATAGAGAAACTGAATTACTCATACGTTGCTGGTGTGAACATAAAATGATACAACCTCTCTGAAAAACAATTTGGCAGTTTTGTAAAAGACTAAACATGCAACTTTCAAATAACTTAGCAACAGAGAAATATTTCTCTGGGATGTCACCTATCCCAGAGAAATAAAATGTATGCTCACACACACAAAAACCATGTATATGAATGTTACTGCAGCTTTTTTGGTAACAGCAAAAACTGGAAACAACCCAAATGTCCTTCAATGGGTGAATGGTTAAATAAACTAGTACCTCCGTACCATGGAATACTACTCAGCAATAAAAAGGGACAAACTATTGATATACACAATAAATGAATCACCAGAGAATTATGCTAGTGGAAGAAAGGCTGCATACTATATGATTCTATTTATATGGCATTCTTGAATTGAAAAAGTTATTGAAATAGAGAACAGCCTTAGTGGTTGCCAAGAGTTAATGAAGTAATTGCTGTGGAAGGGAAGAGGGTGTGGCTAAAAAGGAGCATCATGGGAGATTCCTTGTGATGATGGAAATATTCTATATCTGAACTGGATCACTGTCCATATCCTGGTTATGATATTGTCCTATAGTTTCGAGTAAAGAGTATATAGGATTGCCCAGCCTGCCTGTCTCAGTGGCTGAGCGTAGACCTATGAACCAGGAGGTCACAGTTCAATTCCCGTCAGAGCTTATCCCCAGGTTTTAGGCTCAATCCCCGGGGGGGGCGGGGGGGTGGCATGCAGGAGGCAGCCGGTCAATGATTAGCTCTCATCACTGATATTTCTATTTCTTTCTCTCTGAAATCAATAAAAATATATATATTTTTTAAAGAGTATATAAGATCTCTCTGTATAATATCTTACAACTGCATGGGAATCTACAGTTATCTCAAAATAAATGGTTTAATTAGCACAAACACACACACACACACACACACACACACACACACACACACACTATGCAGAGTTTGCCAAGAAGCCCCACTTCTATCCCTGATAAGTCAGCTGCTCATGAACTTATGACCCTGAGCATAAAGGGACCCTCGACTCTGCACCCAGACTGAGATGTTCAAATCCATCAGCTCCCTGGCTGACAAGCATTGCTTTGCACTAATATCACTGGAAATATAGTGAGCTTTGATTACCGGTAGAGTTAATTACATAATATCTGTCAGCTGATTTGACTATTGGGTGGTTATCTGATGTGATGTCGTGCTTTACTATGTGCTCCTGAACCTAATTGGTTTCTCAGCAGTTTGTTCCTGCATCAGCCACCAGCCTAGCCCCACACAGTGGCTGTCACCCATGGCTGAGCATTAGAATTGCCTGGGGAGTGACTGATTCAGTCGCTGGGGGTTGGGACTCAAGCATTATTTAGAAGCTCACCAGATCCACAAGCAACCGGAGCTGAGAACCACTGGTCCAAACCAGATAGACAAAATCGAGTCAGCACATTGAAAAAAAAATGACCAATATCGTAGATTTTTTTTATTAATTCTCAGAATGATTTTTTAAATAATTTCTTTATTGATTAAGGTATTATGTATGGGGGGGTTGGGGGGGTAATTGGGGGATGAGGACACTCATAGATTTTTTTTTATTGCTTAAAGTACTACAAACGGTATTACATATGTGTCCTTTTTCCCCCCTTGACCTTCCCCGAGCCTCCCCTACTCCCGAGTGTCTTGTGTCCATTGGTTATGCTTATATGCATGCATACAAGCCCTTTGGTTGATCTCTTATCCCCATCCCCCAACCCTCCTCGGCCTTCCCGCTATAGTTTGACAGTCTGTTTAATGCTGCTCTCACTCCTTATGTATTTTTATTCATCATTTTATAGTGGTCTTTATTATTCATAAATGAGTAGAAGTGGGATCACAGGGAAATGGGAGTTCCATTTGTAGCTTTTTGAGGAAACTCCATACTGTCTTCCATAGTGGCTGCACCAGTCTGCATTCCCACCAGCAGTGCACAAGTGTTCCTTTTTCTCCACATCCTCTCATAGATTTTTTAAAAACAGCACCAATACTGGCCAGGATGAAGAGAAACTTTCATTCTCATTCACAGCTGAAGAGAGAAAAAAATAAGGCCCAGCCCTTTCTGAAGGGCAAGTTTACATCTTTGGAAATATTTATCCCTTCCAGGGAGTCCCCTGCACCCTAGCACAGACCAAAGGAAGAACTCTAAGTTGGTATTCACGACCTCTCATCTCAGGGAGGATCCAGGCAACCCTTAGCTGTGTGCTCAGTTAGAAGTCCGACCCTCGAACAGCAGCTTTTAAAGAATGCATAGGCTTCCTTCAGGGGAGATTGAGAGATGGGAGTATTGGTCAGCTCCCTCTATGGTAAGTCCTGGGGAATAGCCACAGGGGGTCTTCCTGAGCCCATTAAGAACTATTTTTTTTAATATATTGTATTGATTTTTTACAGAGAGGAAGGGAGAGGGATAGAGAGTTAGAAACATCGATGAGAGAGAAACATTGATCAGCTGCCTCCTGCACACCCCCTAGTGGGGATGTGCCCGCAACCAAGGTACATGCCCTTGACCGGAATCGAACCTGGGACCTTTCAGTCCGCAGGCCGTCGCTCTATCCACTGAGCCAAACCGGTTAGGGCAAGAACTATTTTTACAAACTCAGAGACACAGGCAACAAAAGGGCGGTTACCAGATGAGAAGTGGGTTGGAGGGAGGATGGAGAGGTTAAAGGTGGTCAAATATATGGTGATGGAAGGAGACTGGACTTTGGGTGGTGAGCACACAGTGGTGAATACAGATGTTGGATTATAAAGTTGTACACCTGAAAGCAAGTGATGTTATTAACCATTGGTACCCCAATAAATTTAATTTAAAAGAAAACTTTTGTTTGCTTTAGTCTTGTGGGTCTCGTGAACACAAACCCCGTTGGCTTTCTGAGCTAGGTGTTTGCAGGGGGGGCCCATTTCTCAGGTGCAAGTCTTAAAGTTGGGGCACTAGATACTGGGTCCAAAACCCTTCCCTCCTAAGGGAGAAACTGGCAGCTGGGAGTTTCCCTCCCAACTGTGTGTCCTGGGCCAGGGAGGGGTATATGGTGAGAGTATGGCTCAGCCCTCCCTACCCATGGATATGGGTGTTTCCTCATACCCGATGTGTACGAGCTGCTCAGCTCACTTCTGGGTTTCTTTCGGGAAGAATTGCTGCCTGTAGGCTGTAGATTTGGTGTCCCAGGGAGGCGGGATGTTCAGGGGCCTCCTATGTTGCCATCTTTGACAGGAAGTCTCCCCGTTTTTATTTCTCTGACCTTAAAGAGAGGTAGTACTTGACCAACTTTTCCCTTCCACAGCAATTACTTCCTTAACTCTAGCTGGCATCAGGCTTAGAGCATCTCTATTTATTAATTCTGACAACTTCAAGTGAATCTACATTTCTTCCAATAAAAACTTCAATTAAAAAATGCATGGCTAGTCACAGAGTTCATTCATCAAAGTCAATCACCCTAACAGCATCATATATACCAGTCGTCTGATGAAATTTATGCTACAGCTCTTACACAGTTCACTCCACCTCACTTATTTTGGGGGTATGCAGTTGACTGTTTAACAACTCAGGGGGTGGGGGACTGACATTCTGCATAGTCAAAAATCTGCATGTAACTCAATCAGCCCTACACACACACACACACACACACACACACACACACACACACACACATTCCCAACCACTTGCTGACCCTTAAATAACTCAGGTTTCAGCTGCTTGGTCGATTGATGGCAAGATCGATTGAACCGCGTGGGTCAATTTTTAAAAATCCATGTATATGTGGATCAAACACGAATTGTTCAAGGGTCACCTGTATTTATATTTAGGCTGCTCATTAAGTAACACTATTCAGTTCTTCAGCTCTTCATTTTTGGTGTTTCTCGCACCAGTATTGTTCTTTATTGCTAGTGGTAAGCATACCTTTGTAACTAACCCAGTTATCAACTAAAGGAAAGGAGCAAAGGCGAGGCCAAATATTATGGACATGCCATTTGTGCAGCTTTGCCAAGAAGCTGCAGTTTAGACTCATGCCCAGTAAAGTTGGGGTGAGATAGGGAAGGTACTTGCTTATCAGTCACATCTGGGATCAGGTCATTGACCAGAGTAAGTGATGATGAAACAATAACAAAGAGATAAAAGTACTGCTATTGGAGAAATGCCTGGATGGTCTTTCTCCATTCCTCTTTGCAGAGGGATTCTGGGGTAGTTTCTGGCCACAGCAAGCAAAGGAAGATTGGAGACACGTAGCTCCTAAACAAAGGCGTTTGCTCTCTTGCTCACTCTTGACTCCTGTCTTGTGGAGCTCTCACAGGCCTACATTAGCCCACAGGACCCCACACACAATAGTTTGCCTGATGCTCCACTGGACCGAGCTCCTCCATGGAACGGAAGCTCTGGACACTGGCTTTGCTTCTAACTCTGCTGAATCCCCAGCTTCGCCTCTTCCAGGACCGGATTAAGAGAAATGGGACTTAGCAAACCCAGGGATGTAATTCCACAAAAATAAAGCTTTCTACCACATCTCTTCTTCCCATGGGGCCATCCAGAGATGCTTATTCCAGCGGTACCCCAAGAACGCCACTCCCACTAGCAACGGAGAAAGACCTCCATGCATTTCTCCAATAACAGTACTTTTATCTCATTGTTATTGTTCCATCAGAAAACAAATTTAAAATATGTAATAAGATAGTTTTCAAAACAGAGAAAAAATAATAAAATAGCTTACGAGAAATAAACACAAAAATTCTTGCCCGAGGCATTTGGTCATTCGTTTTAATAGTGCCAAGCACTATACTAGGTACTGAAAACACAGTAGTAAATTAAACCAAGTCCCTGCCTTCTTGGAGGTAACAGTGAACCGGTTTGAAAAGATAAACAGATGAATAAGTATGTGACACAATATCATGTAATACTACTAAGTGCCATAAAGAATATGCATCTGAGTAATTTTGATAGAAAATGACGGGGACACATGTAAATAGGGTGATGGTCCTAGATAGGTTGGCTGAAAAGATGACACTGAGCAGAGATTTTCATTTCATGACAGGTAATAACTGGCATATAGTTCATAGTCATCAAGACAAAACAAATGCTGATGCTTCTAACACAGATGCTTGTTAAGTCTTGATTCCCATAGAGTTAATAGAAAAATAAGTGCTCAACAAAATTTCAATATCTTTCAATCCAAAGGCTGAGACATTTTGGTTACAAAATAAAATTTAAAAAAGGTCAAATACTAAATTCATTCTTCTTTCCTTTGATATTTTTTAAAAACTTGTCTAGATCTAAAACGAAGAAATAATACCATTTTAATGAGGATTGCAATTAAGAGATGTGTCCCAGGAAACTAACATCCTTTGAGCTGAGGTGAAGTTGGCCTCTTCCTGATTTGAGGTCAATAAAGTTACACTGTGTGTGCCCCAGGGAAAATCCCTGCAGGTAAAATCATTTGACTCGCTCTGACTCCCCCTATACTCCTAAGAAGCTCAATCTGCCCATTAGAGCAGCTACTCCTTTTCAATTAACTCTCTTTCAGACTTGATCATTGTCCTTGTCTTCACTTATCAAGCGGTGCTCCCTGTGGAGATAGGCAGCTGGCTATTCTGAGCTAACTCAAATAACCCTTATTGAAATAAAATCCATCTATTACCTTTACCTTGATGGCCCGTCAGCCTAGTGCCTGGGTGCCATTTCTGAATCCCAAATGGCAGGCCTCCCACTACCCAACCACCTTACAACACTGCACCGTCAGCCCTGGGGTGCTGTTTGCAAAATGCAAACTGGGTGTAGAGATTTTGAGCCATTTGGTTTTTTAAAAGTTCAGTTCCATTCAGGAAATGTTAATTGAACAAATATTATAGGTTCTAGGGAAACAGGTGTAGGATGCTAAGATGGCTTTGCCTAAAAGGTTTCCTTGGAGACAACCGGGCATGTTCTGGGCTAGTTTCTGGTATCTAGGACAACACAATGTCAGATCAAGGTTTTCGTAGGGCTGAGAGAGGATAAGAGCTCTTGAGAACTGATAAAATCTGGGTTGAGCATGAACAGCTATGGAGGAAAGTAGGAGTTAACATTTGTTGCTCAATATGGAAAACTGTCTGAAATGAAACAAGAGGGGCTAGTTATGGGAGCCAGAAGACACAGTGCAGCTCCAAAAACCTTCCCCAGCCCCTCCTATTGTCTCCCGCCCTGCAAGGTTCCTCTCCATGCTCCTCCTGGAATGTGAATGAGCTGCTCTCTCTGGACTTTAGAAGTAACCTACCTGGCCTGGAAATTCACACTCACACTGGGATTGAAGAGCAAATGGGGCCAAACAAACAGCCCCTGATGGGATTTGTGTCAGTATTATTTCTGAGAACATTGGTCTCTATTAACGTGAGGCTTGAATTGGACGTAACAAGATGTTGGGCCTGTCATGAGCAGTGAGGAGCTAGTGACCCAGGCAAGATGGCTGTTTCCTATTTTCCCTTTGTTACTCATAGAAATGAATGGGGACTATTTAATTCATAGATAGATAGATAGATAGATAGATAGATAGATAGATGTAGTGTAATGAGTTCTAAAATGAATTGGTAGACCCCATGGTACATGCTCATGCACCTTAGGAAAAGGATGACCAACCTTCATTGGCAATTCATTAAAGGGTCCACAGGTTTGGAATCGCATATAGCCTCCTTCCCTAAGTAGACAAAGAATTAAAATCAGGAAATACGAGTCAAGAGTCAAATGATAGGGAATGTCTGAATATCCGAGAGCTTATAACGAGGGCCGTGGGAGACAGAGTCCCCTCGGGGAACCTTGATGAGGAAGCTTATTGCTAAAGCTGTGAGTGTTGCTTCAGAGCTGCAATCACCAGCCAGCGTGAAGGGGGAATTTAAAAGTTGGGAAGAACTGCAGAATTCCTACAGGAACCTAAAAGGCTAGATGTAATAAATAGACCATGCCGATTGATATACCCTTACCGCACTAGGGAATGTAACAGAAGAATCCTACTTTTAGAACTTGGAAAGATTATGTAATCTGGTTACCAAATCAGTAGAACTTTGAACATTTGTTCATTTCCTAAATAAAATTCCTCCTTCTGACTAATTATAGCTAAAGATTTTTTTAGATAGAGATTCCAGGCTGTAGTAGGAGTGGTGTCTGTCCTTTTGAATTTACCTAATCTATCAGCCACACCCTAGCCTGAGTAATTGTTCTGTAACATAAATGGATTCTTGTCATTCTTGTTATGACAATCATTCAATATTTTCTCATTGTAATGAATAGCAAGTTCAGAGTCTTTAACTTGGCTTATGGAGCCTAAACATTTCCCTGTCCAGCTTCTTCTTTATCATTATCAATACGCAGCCATCCTGTGCATAAGCAGAACATTTTTTCCTGGAGTGGGTCAGGCTTTCTCATTTCAGATTATTCTCTCTGCCTAGTCCCCCAGCCCCTCACTAAACTAACTCCTCTCCATCCTTCAGGTTGCAGCTTAGAGTCTACTTTTCTTAGCCCGCAAATTGCATTATGATGGCCGAAACCGGTTTGGCTCAGTGGATAGAGCGTCAGCCTGCGGACTGAAGGGTCCCAGGTTCGATTCCGGTCTGGGGCATGTACCTGGGTTGCGGGCACATCCCCAGTGGGAGATGTGCAGGAGGCAGCTGATCGATGTCTCTCTCTCATTGATGTTTCTAATTCTCTATCTCTCACCCTTCCTCTCTATAAAAAAATCAATAAAATATATTTAAAAAATTGCATTATGAACCTATCCAATGTGCTCCCACAGACTATCATACTCATTCTGTGCACTTATCATCTGTATTATTATTGCTACTTTACCCATAACCCCTCACCAGTCTATAAATTTTTTGTGGAAAGATACTGCATATTGTTTATCTTTACATTCCCAGCATAATAGGATCTCTTGAATGACGCCATAAATGTATGGGAACAACATTATCACCAAGAGGCAAGAGACCTGCACTCAAGTCCATCCCTTACTATTTAACCTTGATTTTTAAGCCAATTATAAACTCCCTGTAGAAGAGAATGTAGAAGTAGAAATGTGATCTATGCTCTGCACAGAACCAGGTGGCTGGGCTGCACAATGCCCTTGTGGTCCTATCAAAACACTACAATTAGCCCTAGCTGGTTTGGCTCAGTGGATAGAGCATCAGCCTGCAGACTGAAGGGTCCTGGGGTCGATTCCTATCAAGGGCACATGCCCGGGTTGCGGGGTCTATTTTCAGTAGGGGATGTGCAGGAGGCAGCCAATCAATGATTCTCTGTCATCATTGATATTTTTATCTCTCTTTCCTTCTCCCTTCTTCTCTGAAATCAATAAAAATATTTTTTTAAAAACCACTACAATCAATAGTTCCATATGCAAAAGATTTCAAGGTACCATGGGTTGCTATAAAATACATAAAAAAACATGCACCCCTCGGCACTCTGAAGAAGAAATATGAACAGGCTCCATAAATGCACAGATCCAAAAAAAAATCTCTATTCCGATTGTTCTGGGAAGGAGGGAATTAACTGAAAGGCCCAGTATAGAAACATGAATTCTTGGCCAGATTATGCTCCAGCTCAGCTCTCTAAAAATCAAGTGTTATTAAAAACTAGCTTTAATTAGGCAGGACTACAATCTTTGTTGATTGGAATTTGCTTATTAATTTTCAGCATAGCTTCCAGTTTTCTTTCTGGCTGTTAATGGGGCCCTGCTCCTTCAGTGAAAAATGCTCATTTGTGCAAAATTGGAGCATTTCCTGCACTAACCTCCATTCGCCGCCGCTGTGTAAGGAAGGGCAGGGTCCTCTCCGTTCTCACAGAGCCTTGGCCCTGTTCTCGCTGGCATGCAAATGCGGAGTGTAATCCATCATGTTTTATTGAATAGAGTCGCTGAGAGAAAGGAAAAAGGAAATTGTTGTGAATTAAATGTCCTTGTCTCTTCAGGCAAGGAGATAAAAGTTCTGATTGATTGCTGAGAAGGCTGGAAAGGGAAGTATTAACGCAAAACAATGGTTTTGTTATGTTTCTATCCTCCTGAGTGTTGCCGATGGTAGTGGAAATTTTATTCCAGAAACAGATTGGAGAGGGACTGTTGCCTTTGCCAGAACAAGCAAGTTGGGTGAAGTGAGGAAGCAGGTGAAGGCGGAGGAGGAGGCCTGGAGAGCGACATTCCAGTCCTGGCCCTGCTGTGTGCTTGGCCTTGAACAAGTGCTTGACTGTCCTGACCTCAAAGTCCATAAGGTGTGTAGTTTTGGCTACATATGAGGTCTAATGTCTCTTCACTGCCTGTAACATATACAATTCTTTCTCCTAAATTAAGCCACACAGTGGACACCAGCCTCTGGAGCAGCGGTTCTCAACCTGTGGGTCGCGACCCCTTTGGCGGTGGAATGACCCTTTCACAGGGGTCACCTAAAACCATCCTGCATATAAGATAATTACATTAAGATTCATAACTGTAGAGACATTACAGTTATGAAGTAACAACGAAAATAATTTTATGGTTGGGTCACAACATGAGGAACTGCATTTAAAGGGCCAGAAGGTTGAGAACCACTGCTCTGGAGGGTGCTACTGACCCACTCTGCCCTCTAGAATCGTGAATAAAATTATCAGAGATTTCACAAGTTCTGCCATTTCTCTTCAACAATATATTCTTTTCCCCTTACTGATTTGGCAACTTTCCCTGATTTGATGAACCCCTCCTTCATATTGCTCCATTTCCCAGCTTGTACACAGAGATGTTGGCTCACTGATGCTCTAAGGTCCTCACAGAGAATTCCCAGTACTTGACTACAGCTGCCAGGAGTTCAGAATTTAAATATCTTTCATCTACCACATTTCTTTTTTATTTATTTTGTATTAAATGTATTGCGGTGGCATTATTGAATAAGATCATACAGCTAATCAAGCATGCATTTCTGTGATACATGATCTGTATATGGCATTGAGTGCCCACCACCTAAAGCCAAATCATCTTCTGTCACCATATATTTGGCCCCCTTTACCCTCTGCAGCCCACCCCACCCCCTTCCCTCTGGTCACCACCATACCGCTGTCTCACAGACACGGATTACATTTCTTACCCTGCCTCACAACTGCTATCCAGATCCACTGTGGTTTCTTCTGCACTCGCACCCAGGATGGTTACTCAGCAATGGCTGCTTCATCTCACTCTGTGGCTCCTGCTCTGGGGAGTGTGTGTGTGTGTGATGAGAGAGAGACATGCAAGGAAAGCTATTAGAGATAACTACCAAATTCTACAGCTCAAAATAGAGTATGTTGAATCTCAGACCATGCCCAATAGTACCCATTGGGTCAGAATTCAAATTCCATACAAGGCCAGATTTTAAAATGGAATTTAGATGTTGGTCCTCAAACATAAGCCAGACCACTTTCAGTCTTTCCCCGCACTAAAATGGCTCTCCCGTAATAACCAATGATCATTCTCTCTAGCCACCGGGGCATAGCCACACACACGGCGTGAGCAATGCCCTAGCAGAGTAAATTAACAAATGTAACTCGAATGAACTTCACTTGTTAGAGTGTAGAGTTAATGAGCCTGAAACATGTGAGATTAGTCTAGGGAAGCGGGCTTGGGCAGGCTCCAAGGCAGCGGAGTGCATCCCAAGCCTTGGCAAATCTAGGCCATTTGTCACAGGAAGGAGCAGGAGCAAGATGGGTAGTCAGGAACACCCCTCATCTTTGGAGGAAAGGCAACTACAAATGGGTAGGCAGAGGTTCCAAAGATAGCATGGCCAGACGCTTTGTGGAATGGGGAGAGGCATTTTCAGATGTACTGAGTGGATTTGGAAGACACATAGACTTATATTTGTAAAATTATATTTGTACTTGTAGTATAGTCTTCATATTAAACACACATTTAGCTGTAATAGCCTTATTTTTTCATAATTCAGTCTGAAAGTGCATTAGGTTTTGTCCTACCTACTTTTAAATGTTTAAAGGGGAAAAGACAATTATGAGGAAAATGCTGCCCTACTTAATTCTCTCAGAATAAAACTTGAAGTCCTTGACCAGCCCCTGAAGTCAGACCACCTGGTGGCAGCGACTGACTGTCCTGATCCCTGAGGCCAAGTGTATTTCTCGGACTCGGTAAGTAACGTCGCCTTCCTGTACTTCAGTGTCTTCTGCTGAAAGTGGGAAGGAAAATAGTACCTACCTCCTAGGGGAAGCTTGCGATGTGCCTGGTACTTAATGCATTTCTGTTGTTATTTCAAAAGAAGCATTATTCTCCAAAAGAAATGACCTTAGATTTCTACCTTACACCATACAAACAACAATAATAATTGGATTGAAGGTTTAAAAGTTAACAATGAAGATTTAAAAAATCCCTAACAAAGGGTACAAGGTTTCTGTTATACAAGAAGAAACCCTAGAGAACCAGCAGCCTGGCAAGGTGTAGTAGGCATGCTGTGTTATATACGCAAAACCTGCTACGAGGGTAGACTTTGTTGTGTGTTGTTGTTTTTTATTTTCTTCACAAAAGAGTGACAAAAATACAAAATAAAGAGCATGAGAGAAAACTTTTGGAGGGGATGGGTATGTTTATGGCATAGATTGTGACCATTTCATGTGTGGATACTTATCTCCAAATTCATTACATTTTATAAATTAAGTATGTACAGCTTTTTTATCTCAATTATACCTCAATAAAGTGGTTTCAAAAAGGATGAAGGAAAATATACAATCCTGAGGAGAAGCTTGTGTAAGCAGGACAGCAAAGCTGGGTCATGGCACACATAACTAACATTCAAATTTATAAAGATTTAAACCGTCTAGATGGAAAAGTAGTTTCCATAAACCAACTGAAAAAAGTAAAAGGAAAATTGTATTTTAAAATATTTGGACATATGAGACAAAAAATATATTAATGTACTTAACATATTTAAAAGCTTAGGAATTAAGTAAAGGCTTCCCAATGGGAAAATGCAGGAAGAGTACATGAACTGGCTACTCACAAGGGAAGTGATGTATGTTTCTTGTTTAAGCCCTCACCTCACGAATGAGCAAAGTCATGAAAATTAAAACAGTATTGAGACTGGTGATACTGAGGGTAGGGTCAGCACTGAGATGTGAACCTGGGAAAGATCAGAGAGAAGGAAGCTGGATCCAGAATAAGGCAATAAGATGGAAGATGTGGAGAATGGGATCAACAGGAAGAGGAAGAGGACAGGAATCCGGGAGAAAAGTCCGTCATCGTTGACCTGCGGGAACCCTAACGGCCCTTTGGGTCTTGACATGAAATAGACCTGGATCTGAATATTTCCTGTCACCCCTCACACAGCCTTGGCAAGCTACTGGCTTTTATGAGTCCTCGTTTCTTCGTCTGTAACTTAAAGTACAGTTGTAAGGACTGAACAAAACCATGTATTTGGCTCTGTAACTCCATCTCCACTGCACTGGGCCTCCAGGTTTAATAAACATGTTTATCCTGATGCAACTCTCCCTCCTGCTGTTGGTTATGCTGAGACCATCCTGTCCAGGAAGAGCAGATGGGCCTCCTTCCTCCCCATTCCCCACCTCCACACCTTCCCTCGGCCCCCACCCCCCATGGATGAAACAGTCAGCAAGGCTGGAATCCGACGCACGCTCCTTCCCAGGTGAAAGCAGAACGGACATGAGGAGTGTTCAGATCCGTCAGCCCTGGACTCCAGACCCCGGCACCGCCCTCTGACCAGGGCGTGAAGCAACTGCAGTCGGTTTGCCAATGGCTTTCCTCCCGCGGAGAGCAGGACGGATTGATTCCCTGCTCACTTCATGAATTTGGAGGTAAGTGTCCACACATGAAATGGTCACAATCTATGCCGTAAACTTATCCATCCCCTCCAAAAATGTTCTCTCGTGCTCTTTATTTTGTACTTTTATCACTCTTGTGTGAAAAACAAAACAAAACAAAAACCTATTGAAATCTCATTTACGGATTTCAATTAAGTTATTTTTGTGGGTATTTATGTTTGGTTCTTTTTAATACCTTTTTATGTGCATTTCTTAAGTGTCAGGGGATGCTCTCTCTTGCTGCTAAAGCATTCAGAAACCCTCACTATCCCAGAGACGGAGCGAAGGTTGTGGCAGTAAGGAAGTAAATAATAAATATGTCCATAAAGACATAAATAAAATGTTTCATGGGAATAGACGGCAAAAACAAAAACAAAAAGTATGAAAGAGAAAAAAAACGGAGGGAGAGAGGAAGACAGAGAGAACTAGCGGCCTCGGGTTGCAAATGAGGGAGGCTTTCTCCGGCAAAGACCGCCACCTAGTGGAATTGCAACCGCGCTGTCCCTGGGCCTCAGCCTGTCCTGCAAGGGGGCCAGAGGGAGGGGCGGGAGCTGGCCTGCGAGCCTTCTACGCAGAATAAAAAGCCGGGGAATAAACGCTGGTGCATCAGCAGATTCTACATCTTGACCCGCAGGAGCCTTACTTACTAGTATTTGGACACTGTGCACCCGGGACTTTAACCTGCGTTAGTCGGGCGGCTGCTGCGTCTCAGCTGCAGGTGAGTGCTGCTTATGGGGCAAAACCAGCCATAGTCCATGTGAGCAAATGAAAGAAACAAAACCCCTTGTGAGAACATGAACAATAAGTATAAACGCCAGTGCCTTATCCTACATAAGCCTATGGACCTTTTTTCAACACATTTACGTTAGTTCCTCAAAAAAAGAGTATGTATATATAATTGAAATTTTTGAACGAAATAACCATTGACGTGTTTTTAAATGACCAAAGGGGTTTAAATGCTATTAAATTTTAAGAGGTTAATCCTACCCAGCAAAACGATCACGTCAATGGGAACAAAAATGTGTTCATGTTAAATGTTTTCTCTATTCTATCAAACATAAGTCAAATCATCTGTGTAAAGAATGTATCCTTAACGCCATGCCCCCATACTACTTTGCTGACTTAAGCAAGGATTACTCTACTATATGACAAAATTTTATTTAAATACCAAAAGCAACTTTGTGTTTCTAAGCCTTTGCATAGCCTTTATATGTGACAGAGAAAAAAACAAATAAGACTTGTCTGTTCTTTTTACTCCTGCCCTGGAAAAAAAATAGAAATGCTTGCATTCACTTTAATCCCATTTTCTACCTCTAGGCTCCCGATGCAGCTCTCACTTACGGATCTCAAAGGTTTGCATCATGTGTTAAAGCAGAGCACCATGCGTTTCTGGTCTGCGAGGTGAATATCCGAATCCAGCCATGTTAGCGCACAGATGGGATGACCATCCAGATTCTTGCACAGAGAACAGGGAAACATCCAAGAGGGTACTTCCTCTCCAAGGTTGATGTTAAGTAAAAGTTCATTGAATAAAACTAGTACATACATCCCCGAAAGTAAAAAAAAAAAAAGAGAGAGAGAGAGAGAGAGAGAGATAATAGTAAAATTCTCATTTGGATACCCAATCTAAAAAGCTTCACAAGAAACAAAACATAGCTCCAGCCCCTTAAATACACCATTTGCCTTGGTTAGAGGATCTCTCCACCTTCTTATTGAGGAGGACCTACAGGTATCTCAAAATCCCACATTTTCCTTTGATGAATAAATATGTACCACGAATCATATGAACTTGTCCCAAGTAGATCCTGGGAAAGGATCCGGGGTGTTTAATCTAAGGAGTCCCTGGAGATAAACTTAACTGTGCAGGTGTGGGACATTCAAGTAGGTGCTAGCAAAGAGGCTACTCTACGCAAGCAGGACCAAGGGCAGGCCTAGGACCAAAAAGAGACCAGAAGCTTTAATTTAACTTTTAAGTATACACAAAATAATTCAATTAACTGCCGGATGAATTACACCACATGAAACATATGCAGTTGCAAGTCACACAGCACTTTATTACGCACACAATCCCTGGTGCTGCAGGTACAGGCTTAAGTGGGATCCCAGTGGTGCTGTCCTCGGGGGTCTGGCAGCTAGACTGGTCTGGTCCGGATGCAGGGATCCGGATGCAGGGGGCTGGCGTTCCTCACCCGAGAGCTCAGTCGCTTCTCGATCAGGAGGTACTGACAGTTATTCTGTCGTCTGGCAGAGAGAGGAGCGTGGAGCAGGGGCCCTTGCTGGACTGACAAGAGGACGTGCCTTTGTGGCTGTCTCCACAGGCGAGCACCAGACTGGTCGGGACCCCCACTTTTAAAGCCTGTACCCCATTTGCAGCCATCCAGGTGGCTATAAATGAATTACATCAATGCACACGTTTATCTCAAACAGGGCAAGGGGCTACATGTGGTTATCTTGGGAGCGTACATCACTAACTCAAATGGTTATTTTGACAAGTCCCTCTGAGTTATTTACTGAAGTTCAAATCCTTTTCTATGAGGGACACACGCTTCAGGACAGTGGGGAATGTGTTCTTACTACCACACTTTAAGTTTCAAGGAAAGTTAGTTCAAACATTTTAAAACCTTCTTAGACATTTTTCAGGCATCCTCAAAGCATTTTTAAACATTTCTATATATTACTACAACAGTACTCCTCATAAAAGAATAAGGGTTTAAGTCATTCCCCAGAAATTCTTTTTGCCATCTTCCTGTGATGTCAAGTTCAAGAACCCCCGTGGCTAGTGGCAAATGGAGAGCCCCTTTTCGAACGGCACAAGGACAGGTTTGGATTCGGGGCCAGCCCCAGCCCTGCTCTGCTCCAGAAGCAGGGAGTGGGTGACAGGGCTGAGCACTGAGGTGGGAGCACAGCCTCCCCCCCCCACCCCCTCCAC